>NW_006922153.1:229331-236652 GCF_000298275.1 Orycteropus afer afer | reverse complement strand
GTCATGAGACAAAGTGTATGTGAACTGCTGTATGGAAAGTGAATTTGCTCTGTAAATCTTCACCCAAATCACAATAATAATTAAATAAATAAATAAATAAATAAATAAAGTTTATAATTATAAAAACAATACTCACTCCCCTTGAGTCATATCTGACTTATAGTGACCCCTCCTTGGGTTTCCAAGGTGGTATCACTACAGAAGTAGTTTGCCCAACCTTCCTTCCGAGGAGTAGCTAGTGGATAATGCATTTAAAAATAGAAAATAATTAGTTATGCTTCAGGAATCATAGCCTTATATTTTAGAAAAAAATCTCTAGAATGAATCTCTTCTTTTTTCACTGAAAAGCTGATGAATTGTGCAAAATATTTGGGAGACAACTGTGATTGACTGATTTGTATAAAAGGAATTCTACTACTTTGTATAGCTATATGAGGATTAAAAATCTGGTATGTATAAAATGCTTAGCATTTGGAAGATTAATAATTAACACATCTTTTTCATGTTCCTTACATAAACATCCAAACTGTAAATAAACCTTTCTAATTTTTATGTGAGTTCTTTTTCAATCTCATATTAACGATCTTTTAAATCTTATTTAAACTGGAGAAGGAAAACAAAACAATAATGGGGTGGAAGTTCTGAATTTCTTAACAATGATTTCTACTCTAATTTTATAAGCTGAGAAGCACATATATTCTTTAAAACATATTGAATCCTGCGTTTCTATTATAAAAGCAAATAGATACAATTTTCTTTTAATTTTGATCTATATTTTCATTATTTGTTTTAAAAAGCAAAATTGTAAAATGCAATAGGACTTTATTTTATAACAATTTTTAATAATAGTGTTCTGATTAAATTAACTAAAATACATTCAAAGCTACTAAAATTAAATCAAGTTATGATGAGATATACATTTTGATTAAACTATCCATTTGCCATTGAAAGTTTGTGCTTTGTATGATATCAAAGGCATCTATACACCTCTGTTTGTCATAAAAAGAAGTTAAGCATAGCTGAAAGCTTTTTCCTTAAGTTCCTATAAGAGTTTGGACAGATCGTAAATATAAACTAACAAAACCTATCATTCATACAATTGGATATTCACTAAGATTCTGCTAAACAAAGGATATCCCAGCTGGTGGTACTCATTGATGTTGTTCTCAGTGTTTCTGGTCTTGTCATTATGGGCATGGGCTTTTTTCCACATATCTGCTCCAGCATTATGATCACCCCACAATATAATGGTATAAAACAGTAATCATTTTACCACGATCATCATTTTGTGACCAAGAAATTCAAGCAGAACATTTTTTTTATATATTTTTCAAAAAGAGTGAATCTTTATTTGGGGACCCCTCTAATGGCTGTAATAATTGGAGCAGTTTGGCTGACACAGTCAAGTCAATTGCCTGGTTTGTAGCTTTTTCCTGCATCCTCAGTTTTTTTACATGTGCCATGGGAAGTTAAAGCAGAAGCATTTCCTCAGCTGACTGGCATCTAGTCTAGGATACTTGGGAAAGCTAAGTGAGTATGGTTCTGTACATAAAGTCCCTTCATATGAATAGTGTAGGTGTCTTCATGGCACAATGGCCAGAT
The DNA here is from genome assembly GCF_000298275.1 of Orycteropus afer afer. NCBI lineage: Eukaryota > Metazoa > Chordata > Mammalia > Tubulidentata > Orycteropodidae > Orycteropus > Orycteropus afer. The sequence continues at coordinate 235,050 of NW_006922153.1, read as the reverse complement.
TAGTTAGGGTACTTACATGGAATTTGGGATTTAGTCAAATATCTATTGAGTTTTTCTTTTGACTTTATATTTAGGAGTGACACAATGTAAAAGCTCATTTGTTGAATGATAGGATGTGGTAGTTGGAGTTGTGTGTCGTCTTGGTTGGCCCAGAATTCCGAGTGATTTAAGCAGTTGTGATGTGGGTTATTCCCATGATGAGATCAGATGTATATGTTTTGAGCAGCCAATCTGTTGAAAGGGAGTTTCCCTAGGGGTGTGGCCTGCTTCCAATGTATTTATGGGCATCCTGGGAAAAGAGACAGTCTTCTGTGGTTAGGGACCTGTTGTGCTACCTACATCTGCCTGTGAGCAAACAATCTACCATTCAGCCTGGGATCTTGGATTCGTCATTCTTGGAGTCAACAGCCAGTATACTGCTCCCGGCCTTGTGCTTGTCAGCCCCTGAAGCTGCATTGAGTCGGGGAAAGCCTACAGCTTGTGATTTGATACAAGAACTTGGGATTTGTTAGCTTCTGTGTGTGTGTCATTTTCCTAATAATTTCTTCTCTCTCTCTCTCTCTCTCTCTCTCTCTCTCTATATATATATATACAATAGAAACTTTACTAGTTTTGCTTCTCTAGAGAACCCACCCTAACACATTTGGGACCAGGAGTGATTCTAGAGAGACAAAAGTCATAAGAATGGTCTTCCTTAATTGGTTCACAAAGATTCTGTTTTGGTCCCCCAATTTGATTAATAGTAAAGGCAGTGGTGACTCTACCTCCATTAGTAAAGAGGGCTCTGCTAATCCATAGCGTGAGGTGGCAACATTGATATGCAAGATAGCACCACCAATAGATCAAGTATTTCTGAGAAGTGAGGCTCTGGGTGATTGTATATTTGATACTATCCTACAATTTTGTCACCATGGGGAGTATAAGGAAGCTGGTTGGTTGGTCCTACTTATGCTAGACAAAGTGGTGAAAGAGCAAGATGAGGTCAGGACTGCTGAGTCACAGCTCAAGAGTTGCATAAAAGACCTCAACATTTCATGTTGTGCTCTGAAAGAAAGTCTTATTTCTTCTAGTAACAGCTTATTTGCCAAAAACCAAACAGAATCTTATCGTAAGGGTGGCTGAATTACAATGACAATTGAATTGCTAACCCAGAATGGTATCTGAAGTTAAAGTGAGAGTATTGATTAGGAAACAGTGGGATCCTGAAACCTGGAATATGGACATATAGGCAGACAGTCAAAAAGATGAGACAATGGAGCCCATGAATTCTGTCAAATCCCTGCCATCTGAAGTGATTATTATAAAACCACATCACATCCACTTCAGTTTGATGGGATTAACCCAACTTTTCCTGCTGGATCATGGCTTGAGGTAGATGCCGTAGAAGACACCACTGAATGTTCTTAGGTACTTCCCCAAGCACACACTGTTGCTGCTAGACCTATAACTAAACTTAAGTCCAAGCAAGTCCCAAAAGGTGGAATACAAAGTGTGACAGAAGAGGTGGTACACTAAACAAAAAAAAGACCTACTTGATTTTCCTAACATGTACAGACAGAAACCTGGAGAGTATGTATGGCTACAGAGGATGTGAGGTAATGGTGCAAGGAATGTAACATTGGATTAGTCTGAATTTATTGATTTAGGTCCACTAAGTATGGATTCTTCATTCAGTGTTTCAGCTCAAGAGGTTAGACAAGGATCTAATTGTTTATTTGGTCGGCTTACTGAAGAATGGATTATGTGATGGCTTACCTTAAATCCAGTTGAAGTACCAGACCTTCTTTGGTATAATGTAGAAGAAGGTATCCAGAGGCTTAGTGGATGGACTTATCAGATTAGACCCTTAGAAATGGAGGGTCCAGAGGACACGTCTTTCACCAGTACAGTGAGGAACAAATTTGTTAAAGGAGCCCCAGCATCCTTGAAGACTGTTGAGATTGCTATATTATGTAAACCAGATTTGACAGTGGGAACTACCCTAATCGAACTAAGACACTTAACTACGATGGGGCTGATTGGATCCCGTGGTAGTAGGGGCCAAATAGCAGCAGTTAGTCGACAAAGGCAAGGTGAGCATGGTTACCATAATGGACAGTAGAGTCAAAACAGTAATCAGATTACTCTGACTAATGTGGAATTGTGACATTGGCTACTTAGGTATGATGTTCCTAGGAGTGAAATACATGACAAACCAACTAAATATTAACTTGATTTGTATAGAGAGAATAATTCTAGGTCACATAAACAGCAGCCAAGACTGAATCACCATAGTATGGCCTCTCAATCAATTCCCAGACTGAGTCAGTTTATAGATCCACAACCCTTTGAATGAAGGGGAGACTAGGTCCCTTGAGGAAGGATTCCACTACATTATCCAAAATTTATACTGTCAATCTTTCTCCAAGCATTCCCCAAAGGGATCTGAGGCCTTTTACAAGAGTGACTGTTCCTTGGGGAAAAAGAAATATTCAGACAGTGGACACTGGCTCTGAACTGAGAGTAATTCCAGAAGACCCAAAGCATCATTGTGGCCAGCCAATCAGATTGGGGGCATATGGATGTCAAGTGCATCTCACAGTGGGTGCAGTGGATCCCCAAACCCATCCTATAGTGATTTATCCGGTTCCAGAATGCATAATGGGAATAGATATACTGAGCAATTGGCAGAATTCTCACAGTGGGTCCATGACATGTGGAGTACGGACTGTTATGGTAGGAAAAGCCAAGTGGAAGCCATTAGAACTGCCTCTACCTACAAAAATAGTACACCAAAAGCAATAGCACACCCTTGGAGGGGTTACAGAGATTAATGCACCATCCAGGACTTGAAGGATGCAGGGGTGGTCATTAAAACCACATCGCCATTTAATTTGCTTATTTGGCCTGTGAAAAAAACATATTGATCTTGGAGAATCATAGTAGATTATGGTAAACTTAATCAGGTGATGACTCCAAATCAAGCTGCTGTTCCTGTTGTTCTTTCATTGCTTGAACAAATTAGTACATCTCCTGGTACTTGGTATACAGCTTGATCTGGTCAAACTTTTTTCTCAATACCAATTTCAAAGGACCATCAGAAGGAGTTTGCCTTCAGCTGGCAAGGACAACAATGTACTTTCATGGTGCTTCCTCAGAGGTATATCAATTCCACAGCACTATGTCATAATTTAGTCCGTAGGGATCTTGATCACGTTTTCCTTCCACAAGACGTCACACTGGCCCGTTATATTGATGACATTATGCTGATTGGACCTAGTAAAGAAGAAATATTGATGACTCTAGACTTATTGGTGAGACATATGTGTGCTAGAGGTTGGGAAATTAACCCAACAAAAATTCAGGCACCTTCCACCTCAGTGAAATTTCTAGGGGTCCAATGGTGTGGGGCATGTCGAGGTATTCCTACTAAAATGAAGGATAAGTTATTGTATCTGACTTCTCCCACAACTAAAAAGGAGGCACAATGTCTGGTGGGTCTCTTTGGATTTTGGAGGCAACATATCCCTCATTTGGGTGTGTTACTGCAGCCTATTTATCAAGTGACTTGGAAAGCTGCTAGTTTTGAGTGGGGCCCAGAATAACAGAAGGTTCTGCAACAGATTCAGTCTGCTGTGTAAGCTTCTCTGCCACTTTGGCAATATGATCCAGCTGATCCAATGTTGCTTGAAGTGTCTGTAGTAGATAGAGATGCTGTTTGGAGTCTTTGGCAGGTAGCTATTGGAGTGTCTCAACACAGACCCTTGGGATTTTGGAGCAAAGCCCTGCCATCCTCTGCAGATAACCACTCTCCTTTTGAGAAACAGCTTTTGGCTTGTTACTGGGCTTTAGTAGAGAGTGAATGGCTAACCATGGGCCACCAAGTGACCATGAGACCTGAGATGCTCATCATTAACTGGGTGTTGACTGACCCACAGAGTCTCAAAGTTGGATGTGCACAGCAGCACTCCATCATTAAATAGAAGTGGTATATCAGAGATTGGGCCTGAGCAGGACCTGAAGGCGCAAGTAAATTCATGAAGAAGTGGCACAAATACCTAGTCTCCACTACAGTCACATTATCTTCCCTCTCCCAGTCCGCACCTATAGACTCATGGGGAGTTCCTTATGATCAGTTAACTCAGGAAGAGAAACTCATGTCTGGTTTATAGATGGTTCTGCACTATGTGTAGGAACCACTAAAAATCAACACCAGTGGCACTACAGCCCCTTTCTGTGACTTCTTTGAAGTCCAGTGGTGAAGGGAAATCCTCCCAATGGGCAGAACTTCGAGCCATGTATATGGCTGTTCACTTTGCATGGAATAAGAAATGGTCAGATGTACCACTGTGTATGGATTGATGGGCTGTGGCTAATGGTTTGGCAGATGATCTGGGACTTGGAAGGAGCATGATTGGAAAATTGGTGACAAGGATGTATGGGGAAGAGGTATGTGGTTAGATCTTTCTGAATAGGCCAAAAGAATAAAGGTATTTGTGTCTCATGTGAATACCCACCAAAAGGTGACCTCAGCAGAGGAGGACTTTAACAATCAGGTGGATAGGATGACACATTCAGTGGAAACCGGCCACCCTTTTTCCCCAGCTACTTCTGCCATTGCTCAATGGACTCATGACCAAAGTGGCCATGGTGGCAGGGATGGAGGTTATGCATGGGCTCAGAAACATGAACTTCCACTTACCAAGGCTAATTTGGCTACCATCACTGCTGAGTCCCCAATCTGCCAGCAGCAGACACCAACACTGAGTCCGTGATATGGAACAATTGGTGACAGGTTGATTACATTGGACCACTTTCATCATGGAAAGGACAGTGTTATGTTCTTACTGGAATAGATACTTATTCTTGGTATGAATTTGCCTTCCCTGCACACAATGCTTCTTCCAAAACAACCTTCTATGGACTTATAGAATGCCATATCCACTGTCATGGTATCCCACACAGCATTGCTTCAGATAAGGGACTCACTTCACAGCAAATGAAGTACAGCAATGGGCCTATGCTCATGTAATTCACTGGTCCTATTATGTTCCCCATCATCCTGAAGCAGCTGGCTTGATAGAATGATGGAATGACCTACTAAAAACAAAATTATGGTACCAGCTAGGCTGCAATACCTTAAAGGGTTGTGGAAAAGTTCTCCAGGAGGCTGTATATGCTCTAAACCAGTGTCCAATATATGGTGCTTTTTCTCCAATAGCCAGGATTCATGGAAACAGGAACCAAGGGATGGAAATTGGAGTAGTACCACTCACTATTACCCCTAGTGACCCATTCAAAAACATTTTGCCTCCTGTCCCTGTTCCCTATGCTCTGCGGGTCTGGAGATCTTAGTCACAAATGGAAGAACAGTTCCATCTGGAGGCACAATACTGATTGCATTGAACTGGAAGTCAAGAGTGCCACCCAGCCATGTTGCCTTCCTCATCCCTGTGGATCAACAGACACAAAAAGGACATTACTGTACTATCTTGTGTGATAAATCCTGGCACCAAGGGGAAGTTGGATTGACATCACATAATGGAGGTAAAGAAGAATATGTCTGGAATACAGGGGCTCTGGTAACGTAGTGTCTAAGGCACTTGACTGCTAACCAGAAGACTGGATATTCAAACCCACCAACCACTCCTTAGAAGGAAGGTTGGACAATCTATTTCCATAGTGATATTGCCTCAGAAATCCATGGAGGGGTCGCTATGAGTCGGGTCTTACTCAACAA
>NW_006922153.1:226038-227541 GCF_000298275.1 Orycteropus afer afer | reverse complement strand
TTTTTTTTTTTTTTTTCCTTGAGGTTCATCCACGTTGTATCATATATTAGTGTTCATTTCTTTTCAGTGTTCAATGGTATTTTGTTTTATGGATAAAACAGATTGTCTCTATGGATTCACTGGTTGCTGTATATTTGAATTGTTTCCAGTTTTCAGCTATTAAGAATAATACTACTTTGAACATTCACATAAGAATATCCCTATGGACATATTTTATATCTCCTGAGAAGATATGATTGTTATTGACAGGTTGTGCATAGAGTTTCCATTTAAGATATTGTGCAACAAACTGTTTTAAAAGGGGCTGTGTTATTTCACATTTTCACTAGAAATTTATGAGTGTCACTGTTTCCATATTCTTGCAAAAAGTTAGCTTTCTTTGTCTTTCTTATTGTAGCCATTCTACTGATTGTTATAATTTCATTTTGCATTCATCTCATGACTAATATTGTTGAGCACTTTTGCATAGACTTATTCTTCTTTGGTAGAACATCTATTCATATTTTGCCTAGATTTATATGTTATCTTATTATTAAGTTACAAAAGTTCTTTTTGCTACTTTGATTGCAAGTTGTTTATCAGACATATTATTTGCAAATGATTTATCCCAGTCTGTGATTTGTTTTCCATTTCTTATGGATTTATTTAGAGTCACAATTTTACTTTTGATAAAGTAAATCTAGCTTCCTTTTATGCATCATGAATTTTGTTTCATATCTTAGAAATCACTACTTAACCCAAGGTCAGAAATATTTCTCAATAATTTTTCTTTTAATGGCTTTGTAATTTTTTATCTTTATGGTCTTTTTTGACTTAGTACTTCTTATGGTGTAAGATAATGGTCAAAATCCATTTTTTATAATATATGACTATTCAATTGTTTCAATACCATTTGTTGCAGCAAAAAAAAAAAAATTCCCATTAAATTGTTTGTTTCTGGTCATAGTGAATTCTGGATGAGGTCAAAGTACAGTGGAAAGGGAAGAACAATATAGCATGATCATGGATGATGATCCCCTCTTCCACTCACTTACACCACATACATGTGCCTTTGGGCAATACTTCAGCCTAATATTGTATATTCCATATACATTTGATTGATTTGATGATAATGTGTTTTATAGTATGCTTGCTTTAATGGTGTTTTTGGTCTGACATCACTGACTTAGGAGTACAGCTCAGGTCACATGGTAACTTGATAGCCTAACTTCAAGCTTTCATTCTCTACTATTGCCCAGGAACAAGCCAAAACTATGCTTCAAAAGAATAACTGCTCCAGAATCTGAAAAAATTTTACTGTGAGTCTCTATCTGGTACCATGTTGTTAGGTGCTGTCGAGTCATTTCTGACCTATGCACAGTGACCCTATGCACAGCAGAATGAGACACTGCCCAATCCTGTGCCGGCTTTGTGATCATTGAAATTCTTGGACCCATCGTCAAAACCACTGTGTCAGTCCATATCATTGAAGGCCTTCCCCTCTTTTGTAGACCTTCCACCTTA
>NW_006922153.1:223121-223640 GCF_000298275.1 Orycteropus afer afer | reverse complement strand
ACAGTTTTCAATCATATTATACAATCTAAAAATCATAAGGAGAATGATTATTAGCAGTGAGATCAAGAAAAGACAAATAAATTTGTTGAGATACAGTTCATGCATTTTATTTTATTTAACATCTTACTGTGATTTAGGTGAAAGTTTACAGAACACATTACTATGACCATCAACATACACATTTGTGTTTGTGTGTGTGTGTGTGTGTGTGAGAGAGAGAGAGAGAGAGAGAGAGATACAGTTCAATCTTCTCAAAGTACCACACTCCCCACATTTCCTCCCCGGGTTCCACATTTTCATTTCTCTCCCTCACCTGTTCCTTCTTACCCTTTGAACTTTACTCTTGAATCTTGCATAATTGCTTGTTTTGAGGATCATATTCCTCCTGAGTGTCATTTTTCGTACTACAGAGGTATCTATTGCTTGTTAGGAAGGATATCTTCATGATGAGTGGTTTGAGCTCCAAGTTGGAAGAGTGTCTCAGGCCCATGATGTCAAGGGTTCCATCAGTCACTAGCA
>NW_006922153.1:221947-222712 GCF_000298275.1 Orycteropus afer afer | reverse complement strand
TTACTATTGATGCCGATTACTTTGGTATACAACAGAATGAAACACAGCCCTGTCCTGCACCATCCTCACAATCTTTGCTATGCTTGAGCTCATTGTCACGGTCACCATGTCAATCCATCTTTTTGATGGCCTTCCCCCCTTTTCACTAATATTCTATTTTACCAAGCATGATACCATTCTCTAGGGAAAGTTCCCTTCTGACAACATGACTGAATAGGTCAGACTAGGTCTTGCCATTCTCGCTTCTAAGGAGCATTCTTCCAGGACAGATTTGTTCATTCTTCTAGTAATCCATGGTTCTTTCAGTATACTTCACCAACACCAAAACTCAAAAGCAGCAACTCTCCTTTGGTCTCCCTTATTCAGTTTCCAGCTTGCACATGCACATGAAGTGATTGGAAATACCATGGTTTAGGTCAGGTTCACCTTAGTTTTCCAAGTGACATTTTTGCTCCTTAACACTTTAAAGAAGTGTTTTGGAGCAGTGAAATACGTTGTCTGAGTTCTTGACTGCTGTTTCCATGGGTGTTGACTATGGATCCAAGTAAAATATGAACCCAGGCTTTTCTCCATTTATCATGAAGTTTCTTATTGGACAAGTAGTGAGGATTTTTGTTTCTTTATGTTGAGGTCTAATCCATACTGAAAGCTGGAGTCTTTGATCTTCATTAGTAAGTGTTTCAAGTTTTCCTCACTTTCAGCCAGTAAGGTTGTGTCATCTGCAAATTGCAGGTTGTTGATGAGCTGTCCTCAAATCCTGATGCT
>NW_006922153.1:218605-221456 GCF_000298275.1 Orycteropus afer afer | reverse complement strand
ATATAGAGAAAGAGAAATTTATCTTAGGAAAATGGCTCACATCCTTATAGATGCTGGCAAGTTCCAAGTTCTTGGATCAAACATCAAGCTGGGAGTTTTTCTGACTCACACAGCTGCAGGGACTGACGAGCTCAAGGTTGTAAGACAGTATACCAATTGTTGACTCCAGTGAATGATGAATCTAAGATCTCCAGACCAAATGGTGGATTGTCCACCTATGGATAGTTGTGGGCAACACAACAGGATCCCAACCCACAGAAGAGTGTCTCTTTTCCCAGGATGCTCATAAGTATATGGGAAGTGGGCCACACACCTAAGGAAACTCCCTTTCAATGGATTGGCTGCTCAAAACATATACATCTGATCTCATCATGGGAATAACCCACATCACAACTGCTTAAATCACACAGAATTGTGGTCCAGTCAAGGACCACAGCTCCATCTATCACAGCTCCCAAACATGGTAAGCATCAAAGAATATTTCTTTTGAATTTTTATAGTAGTAGTATCATCTATTTGTCCTTTTGTGATTAACTTGTTGCAGTCGGTATAGTGTCCTCCAGGTTTATTTATGTTATGAGATGTACAGATTCATCACTTTTTCCTTTAATGTAGCTTACTATTCCATTGTATATATGTACCAAAATTTATTTATCTATTCATCTGTTGTTGGGAACTTTGTGAGTTTCCATATTTTCCTATTGTGAGTAGAGTTGTGATGAACTTGAGTGTGCATATTTTTATTTATATCATGACTCTTATTTCTGTGGGATATATTGCTACTACTATATATACCTACTAGTGAGATAGCTGGATCAAGTGGTATCTCTGTTTATAACTTTTAAGGAAGCACCATATCATTGTCCACAGTAGTTGTACCATTTCCCAATCTCACAGCCAAGAGTGACATGATATGTAATGGATATCTTCATTTGCATCTGTTTTATGGTTAGTGGTTTTATCTCTTTATGTATTTTTAGCTATTGAATATCTTATTTGGTGAAATGTCTATTAATGTTCTTTGTTTATACATTTGATTGTTTATCTTTTTTATTGTTTAGGTGTTGAATTTTGTATACATTTTAGATATTAGTCTCTTATTGGATATGTCATTACCAAACACTTTTTCCCAGCCTGTAGGCTCCTTTTTACTCTTTTTAAGAAATCTTTTGATACTCATGTTTAAATTTTTAAAAAGTCTTATTTATCTAATTCATGTTCTGATGTTTGTAAATTTTTAGTTTTGTTTTGTATTCTATGTATGCTATGTAATAGGGCCTCTAGAGTTGTCCCCAGGAGCTCTGGTGGCATAATGTCTCAGGCATTTGACTACTAATCAGAATGCTGGTGGCTCAAACCCACCAGCCACTCCTCAGAAGGAAGACAGGACACTCTACTTCCATAGAGATACAGCCTCAGAAACCCTAGGAGGGGTCGCTGTAAGTCGAATTGACTCAACAACAGTGAGTTTGGTTTTTCAGGTAGAGTTGTCCCTATTTTGTCGTCTGTGATTTCATAGTTCTAGATTTTGTATTTAGATCTTAATTTGTTTTTAGTTAGTTTTCTGTATGGTGTGAGTTATGTGTCCTGTTTCATTTCTCTACAGATAGATTTCCAGTTTTGCCAGCACCATTTGTTAAAGACATTGTCTCCTCCACATTTAATAGACATTGGCCCTTTATCAAAGATCAGCTGTCCATGTGTGGATGGATTTATATCTGAGTTATTTATTCTGTTCCATTGTTCTATGTGTTTGTAGTTGTGCCAGTACCAGGCTGCTTTCACTATTTTGGCCATATGATAGGCTCTGAAATCTGGTAATGAGAGAACTCTTACTTTGTTCTTCTTCTTCAATAATGCTTGACTTATGCAAGTCACTTATATTTTCCATATAAAATTGGTGAGAATTTTTCACATCCCAGTAAAGAATGCTATTGGAATTTGATCCTGATCATATTAAGTCTATGGATCACTTTGGGTTGTATTTGTTGTTAGGTGCTTTCGAGTCATGTTTAACTCATAGTGACCTCATGTACAACAGAAAGAAACATTGCTAATCCTTATGTAATTCTCACAATCATTGCTAGGCTTGATCCCATTGTTTCAGCCACTGTGTCAATCCATCTCATTGAGGGTATTCCCCTTTTGCACTGACCATCTAATTTACCAAGCATGATATCCTCCTCCAAGGACTGGTCCTTCCTGTTAACACAACCAATGCATGAGAGGAAAAGTCTTGCAATCTTTGCTTCTAAGGTGTGTTTCTTCCAAGACAGATTTGTTCATTCTTATAGTAGTCCACAGTAAATTTAATATTCTTCACCAACACCACTTTGCATCAATTACTCTGCCATCTTTCTTACTCATTGTCCAGCTCTCACATGCATATGAATCACTTGAAGATGCCATTACTTAGGTCAGGCACATCCGAGTATTCACAGTGACATCTTTCTGTTTAACTCTTTAAAGAGAACTTTTGCAGCAATTTTCACCAATGCACTGCATTGTGTGATTTTTGACTGCTGTTTCTATTGGTGTTGATTATGTATCAATGAAAAGTGAAATTCTTGAGAATTTCAATCTTCTCTCCATTTACCATGATGTTGCTTATTGGTACAGTTCTGAGGATTTTTGTTTTCTGTATTTTTGTGTGTATAATCCATACTAAAGGGTTATGCCTTTGATCTTCATCTGTTAGTGTTTCAAGTCTTCTTCACTTTTGGCAAGCAAGGTTGTGTATCCCCATATTACATGTTAAGTGTGGTATGTTTTCTCCATTTATGTGAGTATCTTTTGTTTTCTTGCAGGAATATTTTGTAGTTTTCTTTGTATAAGACTTTTATATCCCTCG
>NW_006922153.1:215015-216125 GCF_000298275.1 Orycteropus afer afer | reverse complement strand
TCTGGCCACACTGGAGCTCTAATTATCTGTCTTTGAATTGATGGGGCCACAGATGGGTGAATGAGTATGGGTCTTTGTTTACTGGTCTTGTGATGAGGCTGAGGTTGTATCTGGTATTTCTTGTGAGATATTGTTCTGTCCAGCCAGTCACCAGGGGATGAGTATAGGGAGAAGTCTCACTGGTCAGTGGGTTGAGTGTTGTGTGTCTGCATTACCAGTTGCAATGTCATAGGAGCAAGGGTACTTGAGTCATCAGTCAACCTATGGCTGGTACAAAAACTCTCACCTATGCTTATAAAGGGGATCGTTGTGGAAGAGTGGTTGAAATGGGCACAAGCCTAGGCTGAGGTTGTATCTGGTGTTGCTGGTGAGGTATTGTTCTGTCCAGCCAGTCACCTGGGGGTGGGTACAGGGAGAAGTCTCACTGGTCAATGGGTTGGGTGTGGTATGTGTGCACTACCAGTTGCAATATCATAGGAGCAAGGGTGCCTGAGTCATCATTCAACCTATGCCTAGTACAGAAAGTCTTCCCTATGTTTCCAGGAAGGGGTGGTTGTGCAAAGGTAGTTGGAATGGGCACATGCCTATAGTTTCAAGGGGGAATGTAGTGCAGAGGGTGAGACAGGGGATATATCACCAGTCCATGGGTGCCCACAAGGAGGGCATAGCCCTATCAACAAGAGTGCAATATGGGGGAGGGTGTTAGTTCTGGTTATCTGGTGCCACATATTATTGTCAGAGCAGTACTTGGTAACCAGAACAGTGCTCCACTAGTCCTCAAGTTTCTAGTTCAAAGGGCTGGTGGAAATAGGACATGCTGCTAGTTTATAGATTCCCACATAGGTGACTAGGCATAAGATTGGGCATCTCTAGTTTGCAGGTTCCTGGGCCCAGTGACTGGGCAAAACAGAAGATACCACTGGTGCATGGGCCCCCAACTTACACAGCTAGGTGTAAGGGTAGGAGTCATTGGCATTCAGTACCCTGAAGCTGTTGGTTAAGTAAACGTAGGGGTTACTACCAGTGCCTGGGGCCCTGGGCCCAAAGGTAGGCAGGTAAACCCACATCTCCAATCCACAGGCTCCAGAATGAGTGATTGAGCTTAGAAAC
>NW_006922153.1:213058-214275 GCF_000298275.1 Orycteropus afer afer | reverse complement strand
CAAGGTTTTATTTTCTTACAGTTTAAGAATCTAGAAGTCTGAGTTTAAAATGCCAGCTCTAGGAACGAAGTAAAAGCCCCATGACCTTGGGCTTCAACACTGCCTCTTGCTTCTGGCTCAGTGAAGCTGGAAGCATCTCTTAACTCAAGCAGTTACTAGATACTGAGGCTTACAAACTCATGGTTGGCAAGTAAAATGGCACAGTCCCAAGATTATCAAGCAAAATGACAGGCCACTAGTTCAAGTCCAGAGACAATCTCAAGATTGGGAGAAAACATGGCAGGATAGTGAGTTGATGACATGATCAAATGCATGATCTAGATGTGTGGAAAACTCATAGACCTTTCTCAAAGTGTCTTCTTATATGTTGGAAGCCCACCGTATCCCTAAGGCAGCTACTCAACTGCTTATAGCAGATTGCCCCATGGAGTTGATTACCAGTCTCATCATGGAGAATAATTACATTCAGCCACTCAAAACCAGGCCCAGCCAAGTTGACACACAACATTAACTACAACAGACACACTAAAGCTTGGATCTGAATGTGGGTAGAGACTTACTCCTGCTTATCTCCATCAGGTGATGCAGGCTATGGATGGGAAAGCTGCTTGTTTCATCTCAGTATGACCATGTTGTGAAGGTTCACCTGTCAGGGCACCAGTAATCAGTAGCTCTCCATGTCCATTGTTTTGTACAGTAGCTCCTTCCACTTGACACTTACTTTAATTTTTCAGCCTGGCCTTTGATATTAAGGGTTCCAAGGCAGTCACCTGTAACCCATTCACTTGTTTTCTCAGGTCTTTTTTGTAAGTGGGATTTGGTGAATCAACTGATTATGACACCATGTTGAACTTCCTCCTTAGTTCTTTCATTTTATAAGGGTGTTAACAATTTCTAACTGCTTTGAGCAAGATCATTTGAGAAAATATCCATAAAATTAAGCTTTTTCAAAGATATAAACTCTAAAATATAAATCATTGCAATTATTAAAATACCATTTAGCTAATTTTAAAAGTAATGGGGATTGTATTTGTGTAGTAACAGATAATGAGAGACTCATACTAAGGGTAACCAATCCAAACCAAATTCACTGCCATGGAGTCAATTCCTACTCATAGTGACCCCAACTTGGGTTTCCGAGGTGGTATCTCTATGGAAGTAGGTTGCCCAGTCTTCTTTCCAAGGTACAGTGTTTACAAAATCTCTGTCTTCCTTAA
>NW_006922153.1:203575-209533 GCF_000298275.1 Orycteropus afer afer | reverse complement strand
TTTTTTTTTACCATTCACATTTTGCCAAAAGGAAACTTTATGTTTGAAGAGTCAAAGCCATAAAGTTTTCAAGTGGCAAGTCTGACAATCAGACCAGCTCTTCTCACACAAGACCCTATTTTGCTGTTATTTTTTTCCTTCTACTATGATATCTCATTTCCATTACACACCTTTGCTGTCTTGAAAATATATGGTGAAGTAGTGATTGTTTCCATAAAAAAATTAACAAAATAGCTAGTGAGTGTCAAGAACAAACAACTAAATCTCTGATAAATAATATCTATACCATTGTTGAAATAAATCTACTTTTTCAAATCTTGCAGATAGATAAACAAAATTTGTGAAAATATAAGCAGAATGAATACATTTATTGATGTGTTGGAATAAGTAATATAGACAAATTTGGGGATATTTCAACATAAACTTTTTAGAGTCAATTAACAGTAACTTCCATAAAAATTAAAATATGACAGATTTGAGATAAGGTAATACTATCTAATTGCAGTTATCTATAAGTTCACCATAGTTTGTATATTTGTATAAGCTTCTATAGGTTTGCATATTGGTATAAACATAAATATTTATATGATTTTTGCAAAACTATAAATCTTACCAGATTCCCTATTTTAAGAACCTACTTACTGATTGAGAAGTTACTTATGCGTGAGAAGCTGAATAGCCAGAAAAGATGAAATAAACAATAGACAGGAAGAAACGGTTGGGACGATGATTTTTCGTACACATCACCTAATTACTCTCATGTCTTCAAATGCCATTTTTATACTCTCACCAAACATACCTCTCATTGTTTGCTTATATTTATTTTTTATAAATCTCTTCCTATGATTTGAAACACATGAGAATTAAGTCACCTTGAGAATTTTTCCCTCATCATTGTTTTTTTTCTATACTATAAGTTAACTCTTGCATGTAATACTATGTCAATCTCCTATAAGTAGGGACAATGCAATGATATGGGAATGTTATAGGGATATCAGAGTTTATAATATGTTTAATGTAGTGACATGTGAAGTATTAATACAATCACACTCAACCATGGTGGTATTATTTATCAGTGTATGTGAAGCAGAAAAATTACACAAACCCCAATGGTAACAATAAATAAAGAAATAAATTAAGAGTAGAAAGTGTTAGGACTGAAAGTACTGACAGTTTTGCATTCATGAGCAATCTTAGCTTGCTTTCCCAGCATCATTGCTCAACAGAATCTGTAAATGTGACATTTTGATGAAGGTTGTCTTTATGTGATTGGTTGCTTTCATTTTTTAGATGTTAGAAACACTCCAAGAAGCAAAATAATATATCAAATGATGCAGAAGAAAATGAATTCAGGAACTTTTTGCATAGTATTTTGAATGATGAAGGTAAACTTGCTAGAAAACTAAAATGATGCTAGCTAATATAGAGTCAAGCCAGGTCTCATGGCACCTTGGTTAAAGCACTTGGCTGCTAACCAAAGGGTTGAAAGTTCAAACGCACCTGCTACTCCATGAGAGAAAGATGTGGCATTCTGCTTCCATAAATACTTACAGAATTGGAAATCATATGGAGCTGTTTATCTCCGTCCTATAGTGTTTCTACAAGTCAGAATCAACTCTAAGTCAGTGAAAATACATAATCAGCTAACAAAAAAAGGTATAATTCTCAAATATAAAGTTATATTTACAAACATGCAAGAATATTAATATAGGAATGCATGTGATTATTGGACACTGTGTTTGTTTATTTATTTTTAATTTGCTTTGCCTTCTAAAGTATTTCTACTCACCAAGTAACAATCTTCTTTTCCATGCACTGCATTCATATTAAAATCTATGATATGCAGAAATCATTGTTAAATATTATCTAACCTGGGATAATTTCTGAAATGACCATTCATCTTATAATTAGGTGCATGTATTTAATAACCTGAGGATTCATAATTTGACTTTTAATACAAACCAAATGAATAGCACTATTTTAATGAACTGGTCTTAAAATGTCTTTATAAAATTATTTTCCAAATTTGTAATTTCAATGGAGTAAAAAGCCCTTATTGTCAAACTCTGTAATATAATTTTAATATTGGACAAGATCTTAGAGATCATATGATCATATGCTCAACTATGTACATATTTTCACTTTATAGACATATGTGTATATATATATCTGTGATTGTTTTTGTTGTTGTGCACTTTCAAGTCGGACCTGACTCATAGCAACCCCTCCTTGGGTTCCGAGGAGGTATCACTACGGAAGTAGATTACCCAACCTTCCTTCCAAGGAGTGGCTGGTGGGTTTGAACCACCAGCCTTCTGGATAGCAGTCAAATTTAGGCACTATGTCACCAGAGCTCTAAATATACATAGATAGATAGATAGATAGACAGATAGATAGATAGAGATAGAGATATATACACATATACATATATACTTATACATACTTTTAGTGTAATAAAATAGTATGAAAGAATTGTTGACTCTACACAGTCTCACAATTTCTAAGTATATATATATGTACATAACAAAAGGGACAACCAAATGTCTGTCTTGGAAGAGATCAAGATAGTATTTATCAGTATGTATGTACATACATGTACATATTGTTTTCCTATTTTGAAATTTTATTTATGCAGAAGATTTATCATACTTTTTGTTTTAGACCCAAGGTGTATTGAAATTCCAGGAATTGTAAAATATAATGCACTTTCATGTTTTAAATGAATTTATTTATATTATTTTATAATTTTATGATTGACTGGCTTATTTTCAAGACTTTATAAGTAAGCCATAAAATTAAATAATATATTTAAAAATATTCTGAATGCTTTCAAATTAAGTGGCTCAATTACAATTAAAAGTATTAGTCAAGTCAATATCTGGTGATACCTGTTGTGCAAATGAATGTGTCATGCATGTCTATATAAATACTATGTTAATTATCTCTAAACATCCATTTCTGGACCATTTTTTTATTTTAAAATATCTATAACTGCATGTGTCAATTTGATAACCACTGTTGTGTATTTCCACACTAAATAGGACACAACTATAAAACATATTTTCAAAAATGGAAAAGTTTAAATGTGCAAAATAAGACAGCAAATTAAATCCATGTCTTATACTTTGTCACACATAATATCAACAAACAAAAATATTATGAGAAAATCAGGTACAATAAAATGTGTGAAGAGTTTCTTTAATGTTCAAACATCTGCTGTGTTAACTAGAAAATCAGACTAATTTAACTAAATCCTTCATAAACCTCACATACCGTCCCAGTACACTTAGCTCTCTTTAATGCAAAGTCTATTTGTTGTGTATAATGAACCAAGAAGGAAAAGATGACAGTAGCAATGGCTCAATTTTCTCTAACCTCTGAATCTTGGAGTTCAGGCTGAACATTTACAGGTTGCATAATTTTTCCTTTAGGAAATGTGTGGCCTAACACAGTTGTGGTATAAGTGAACATATTTGATAATAGTGTGCACCATGATTGTTAAACTGAAGAAATGAAAGGAGCTAGTGCTGTGTTGTTATATTAAATATCCCATAGACTGATAGAAGAGTGAACAAATCTGTCTTGGAAGAAGTACAGCCAGAACGTTCCTTAGAAGTGAGGAAGGCGAAGCACCATGTTATGTATTTTGGACATGTCATTAGGGGCAATGAGTACTTAAGGAAGACCCCTATGCTTGGTAAAGAAGAGTTAGTGCAAAAATAACTTCAATGAGATGGATTGACACAGTGGTTGCAGCTATGGCCTCAAAATATCAATGACTGTGAGGATGTTGTGACATGGAACCAACTCCATGGAACCTAACAGCAAAAATACTCTTATCAATAAGCTCAGTGTTCACCAGAGCATCTAGCTCCCTTGTTAAGTTCTGTTTTGTTTAGTACCCTAATAAATTTAAAGGGAAATCTACTTCATATTGGTTGAAACATAAGAGAGAGACACTGAATTTTTTTAGTTAATTTATTTATAAACTATTTCAAGGAATTTAGTATTTGATTACTATAGGTTTGACTATTTCTTTTATTAAAAATAAAATGGTAAGGTTGCACATCATCTCATTCTCTGGCCACATTTGATCAATAATCATAAGTAAAGAAAAAAACAGGTAAACAAAAATCTAATTATTTATTTAATTATTTATTTTTGTCTTTAAAAAATTTTATTGTAGTGAAAATATGCATAACAAAATATATGCCGCCTCAACACTACCTACGTGGACAGTAACATTGATTACATTCTTCAAGTTGTGCAACCATTCTGACTATATTTTCCAAATCATTCTTAAATCAAATTTATTTTTAAAAAGTACATTTTAAATTAAAATAAATGTAATGTGTCTTTAACTTACTATTTGCCATATTAAAATAGATGCAAAGAACTCTTTAAGAAACATTGTGTAAACACAGTTACAATATGCTTTCATGCTCCATACTTATTTGGAATTTATATTTATACCAAGAATATTTGGATGCATAGTGTCTAAGGCATTTGACTGCTACCCAGAAAGCTGGTGGTTCAAACCCACCAGCCACTCCTCAGAAGGAAATCTAGGCAATCTACTTCCATAGAGATACTACCTTGGAAACCCAAGGAGTGGTCACTATGAGTTGGATCCAACTCGATAGCAATGAGTTTTTTTTAAGTTTATTTTGTTCCAATTGTTCTTCCTAAAATTCAATGTAACATTGTTTGTAAATGACCCTACAAACTAATATGCTTACATACATTTGTATCAGCAGAAATTATACAAAATAAAGGCTAAAGAAACTAAACTAAACATTACATTGAAAGAGAATAATAGAGAAAGAGGAAAAAGAAGAAAGGCGAACAGAAAGTGAAAGAGAACGGGAGAGGAGGAGAAAGAGAAATGGATCATATACTAGAGAACTATTGCCACAACATGAATCATGGCACAAATTAGAACTGCAAGCTTATAGGTTTGAAACAAATATTTCTTATCACTCAATGGTCTGAAGTTTGGCTGCAAATCAGTTGTGATCAACTGGTCTCCATACTCCAATCAGTGGCTTTCAGTCTCTAAGCTTCAGTATTCTCTTTGGACCAGCAGCTATCTTAACTAAATGGTTAGCTTCAAATTTTCTATTTGACTGAGACCCAGGTTGAGACATGTCCTTTTCATGGGAGGTAGTCAGAATACATAGAAGTCTGGAGGCAGAACTGGTAAACATCCAGCTGCTAAGCAAAAAGTGGGTGGCTTGAACAAAGACAATGGCTCTGCCACTGAAACATTTTATGATTTGTTTCTATACAGACTGGGAGCTCTGGGGGCATATTGCCTAAGGCATTTGACTGCTAACCAGAAGGCCTGCAGTTCAAACCCTCCAGCCATTCCTCGGAAGGAAGGTTGAACAACCTACTTTCGTAGTGATACTGCCTCAGAAACTCAAGGAGAGGTCACTATGAGTCAAATGCCTTAAGCACTATGCCATACTGCCAAAACATCCCAATGTGGTACTTCTAATCTGTCACTTGCAGATCACAAAGTGTTGAAAATTGAATCAACAGCAACAGCAACAATCAGAGTATGATATGGTAAGTCCAAGTGTATGGTAAGGTCATGTCAGATCATGTCTTCTTGAAAAAACAAAACCACATATCCAAATGAAAACCTGGAGAGTTGTGGGTGTCTAGTTAAGGTTGTTTGTCAACTTGGCTGGGCCTGGTTGAGTGGCTGGGCAGCTAGTGGTGGTTATTCCCCATGATGAGACTGGCACTCAACTCCATGGTAGGACCTACCACAAGCAGTTGAGTAGCTGCTTTAGAGATGTGGTCTGCTTTCCATATACAAGAAGCAGCTTTGGGAGTGGTCTCCAGCTTATGGCACAATTGAACCCTGCATGTAGCTGAGTCGTTGTTCAGCAGCCTGCTATGCTCTGTCAATCTTGGGACTTTCAATGGACTCGAATCATGAACTGTCAT
>NW_006922153.1:192608-202920 GCF_000298275.1 Orycteropus afer afer | reverse complement strand
AATGAGTTGAGTTTTATTGTACATCAGAATTTTTTTGAAATTTATTATATCTAAGTCCTCATAGCAGCCACTTCTTGGAAGGAAGGTTGGGCAATCTACTTCCGTAGTGATATCACCTTGGAAACCCAAGAAAGTGTCAACTATGAGTCAGATCCGACTCAATGGCAGTATGTTGTTGTGTGTGTAAGTATTCATTAATTCTCACAACAACCTTTTGCAAAAACCACTATGGATTTTCCTTACAAAAAAAAACACAACAAAATAGACACCGGTTACTGTTAATTAGATGCTAACTCATTGTGACATTAAATGACAGAGGATAGAACTACGCTATAAGGTTTCTCAGGCTGCAATCTTTGGTGAAGCCAACTTCCACATCTTTCTTTCATGGAGCAATTGGTTGCTTCAAGCCACCTGTCTAACATTAGAAGAAGAGCACTTAAATATTATGCCATCAGGACTCCTTTCTTCCCTATATTTCACACAGTGAAACTGAAACTTAGAAAAGGTATGTTGTTTTCCCAGGAATACCCACTTGATAGGGTGGACAGAACTATTCTACAATCCAATTGATATTGAAACTCCAGCACTCTAGTGATAACAGGCCTCGGTGTAAAAGGCCTGTAATCAATGGAGAATAACTATTCAGACTCTCAGGGAAATCAGCCATTGGCATTGGCAAAACAGTTACTGAAGGCTGCTGAACCAGAGAAGGGAACATATGCTGTGACCCACGTAACAATCTGTTATTGTTGTTGTTATGTGCCATCGAGTTGGCCCCGATTCATAGGGACTCCTCCTTGGGTTTCTGAGGTGGTATCACTAAGGAAGTAGATCGCCCAACCTTCTTTCCAAAGAGTGGCTAGTGGGTTTGAACCATCAGCCTTCTGGTTAGGAGTCAAGTGCCTTAGGCACCATGCTACTAGAGATCCTAAAGGAAGGTGATCACTCTAGGCAGAGGCAAATCTCTCTCACATCTTACCTCAGCACTCACTATACTCACTTCCCTTATCACATCCTGGATATAGGATTGTAGAACCATGGCAGTCGCCAGAAAGGTCGGAGTCATTTTCCCTCTAAGATAGCATAGATGGAACAGATCGCTATGATTGGTCAATGAAAGTCCATAATTGGAGCAGACTGTAAATAGGATAATTTTAAATGTCAACTTGGCCAGGCCATTGTGCACAGTTGTCTGGTTAAATATTCTTCTAGATGTTGCTAGGAAGTATTTATAGGTGAGTAGCATTTAAATTTATCCACTTTACCTAAAGCAGGTCACCCTCCATAATGTGTGTAGGCCTCATCCAATCAGTAGAATATATAAAGAGTAAAATCAGAAGACTTCCAAAGGAGGATCCCATCTCAAGAATATAAATAGACTTCCTGCTAGAATTTTAATCTCTTCCCACCACCTGACCTATCAATGCAGGATACAGTACAGTCAAGATTTCCAGTTTGTTGCCTGACCTACGAATTTTGGACTAGCCAGTCCCCTCAATGTATGAGGCAATTCCTCAAATCTTCTTTTCTAGCTGTGTATCTATCTATCATCCATCTTTCTGTCTATCCCTACATACATTTCTCTGTTTTTCTAGAGAATCCAGACAGGATAATAATGACCAGCCCCCTTTGACTGGAGATATCTTTCTCAGTATTTTATTAGCTGAACTCAGTAAATTACATATCTTAGAAAAAGAACTTTATAAACTGAGTTTACAATAATATATCTAGGTTTTTTATATTTTTCCCCATTTGTCCAGCATACTTTTCCTCTATTTTAGGGAAAAGTGGTTCCATTTGCTTAAAATAACACTCCCCTTTCATTCCAAGTTCACATGTAGATGACAGCAATTCTGGCTAGAGATTGAGAATAAAGCTCAATGTTTGCCACTGATAGCGTTTTATGCATTTAGACACAGTAATAAATTCCAAAATTGTGCTATAATCCAAGCTAGGTTCCTAAGAACCCATAAGATAGCACTATGTTTTTTGTTGTTCTAGTTTATATTTTAGTCTCACTGAATGCAATATTATCATTGGGATACAAGTACTGAGATTTGTATGGTCAACTTGGCTTCCTGACAATGAAAGAAGTTAACAAAATACTATAGAGCCAATAATGGAGACCCTAAGGCAGTGTTTCATTTGTCTCCCTCTACCTGAGCTACAGCTGGACTTTTCAGTTTAAAATGTGAAGGAATTTCCCAAACTATTTACAGTAAGTTCCAATACTAGCAAGCAAAGTAGACCATATCAATAACAAAGATTTATTATTGTAGTAATAACAATGACATTTACAATGATGTAATTTATGTTGGTTACATATACTCTAAAGACTGAAATAAATATAAACTTTCATAATAAAAAATGAGGGACATTACATACTGTATTTGAATAGAAAGAAGAAAGAATTGCTAACAGCTAACCACAAGCAATTAGATGTGTTGTCACATCATCCAGAGATGACAATAGTTGATTTTGATTAAGTGAGTAAATTATTAAATATTCTGTTTAAAGATATTTTTTGAATAAAATTTCAATGGCACAACTGCTGACAATGACTCCATTGAGTTGCTTTCAGAAGTATTGATCAATTCAATTAATATTAGATATGCTGTTGCTGTTTATTGTTGCTGTTAAGTGCCATCCAGTCAGCTGCAACTCATTGTGACCCTGTGTACAACCGAATGAAACACTACCAAGTCCTGTGCCATTCTGACAATCTTTTCTCTGCTTGAGCTGATCTTTGCAGCCACTGTGTCAATCCATCTCGATGAGGGTCTTCCCTTTTTTCACTGACCCTCTAATTTGCTTTTGTTGTTATGTGCCGTTAAGTAGGACCCAACTCATAGTGATCCCTCCTTGGGTTTCCGAGGCAGTATCACTACAGAAGTAGATTGCCCAACCTTGCTTCTGCAGAGTGGCTGGTGGTTTTGAACCACCAGTCTTCTGGTAAGCAGTCAAGTGCCTTAGGCACTATGCTACCAGAGTTCCCACCCTCTAATTTACCATCGTGATATCCTTCCCCCAAGGACTGGTTCCTTCTGATAATATGAACAAAGTACATGAAAAGAAGTCTTGCCATTCTCACTTCTAAGGAGCATTCTGGCTGCACTCTTTCCAGTACAAATTGGGTCCTTCTTTTGACAATCCATGGTATTTTCAGTATTCTTTACCAATACAACATTTCAAAAATGTCAATTTTTCAGTCTTCCTTATTCATTGCCCAGCTTTCACATGCATATGAAGTGATTGAAAATACCATGGCTTAGGTTAGGCACACCTTTGTCATTGTTGTTGTTATTGTTAAGTGCTGACGAGTCATTTCTGACTCATAGTGACCCCATGCACAGCAGAACAAAACACTGCCCCATCCCGCACCAGCCCCACAATCCCTGCTATACTTGAGCCCATCATTGCAGCCACTGTGTCAATCCATCTCATTGAAGGCCTCCCCCTCATTCATTGACCCTCCACCCTACCAAGCATGACGTCCTTCTCCAAGGAATGGTCCCTTCTGACAACATGACCAAAATAGGTGAGACAAAGTCTGGTCATTCTCACTTCCAAGGAGCATTTCGGGTGCACTTCCTCCAGGATAGATCTGCTAGTTCTTTTAACAGTCCATGGTACTTTCAGCATTCTTCGCCAGCACCACAACTCTAAAGCATCAACTCTTCTTCGGTCTTCCTTATTCATTGTCCAGCTCTCACATGCATACGAGGCGATTGGAAATATCATGGCTTGTGTCAGGTGCACCTTAGTCCTTAAGGAGACATCCTTGCTCCTCAGCACTTGAAACAGTTCCTTCGCAGTTGACTTTCCCAATGCTACACGTCGTCTAATGTCCTAACTGCTGCTTCCATTGGCATCGATTGTAGAACCAAGCAATGTGAATTATTTGACAACCTCAATCTTCTCTCCATTTTTTGTGATGCTGCTTATTGGTCCAGTTGTGAGGATTTTTGTTTTCTTTGTATTGAGACTTAATCCATACTGCAGACTGTATTCTTCAACCTTCATCAGTAAGTGCCTCAAGTCATCCTCACTGTCAGCAAGCAAAGTTGTGTCATCTTCGTATCTCAGGTTGTTAATGAATCTTCCTCCAATCCTGATATCACATTTTTCTTCATATAGTCCAGCTTCTCAGATTATTTGCTCAGCATATAGATTGAATAAGTGTGGGGAAAGGATACAACCCTGATGCACTGTCTTCCTGATTTCCTAAAATCAGGAAGGCACACCTTAGCCTCCTTAAGATTTTAAGGAGGTCTTCTGAAGCAGATTTTTTCAGTACATTCCAATTTCTGATATCTTGACTGCTACTTCCATGGGTGTTGATTGTGGATTCAACTAAAATGAAATTATTGACAAATTCATTCTTCTCTCCATTTATCCTGATGTTGATTATTTGTCCAGTTGTGAGAAATTTTGTTTTCTCATAGATCAGGAAGAAAGGGAATTGATAGATTAGAACTCATGAATTTTAAAGAGGAAAGAAATCCTAAAGAAGAAAAAAATAATGAGGAACAGGAAAGGGTGAAGACAAACATTTTATAGTGAAATAATTAACTGGAGGTTTCTTAAAAAAAAAAAAAAAACTACTAAATCAGGCACTCCAGTTAATTGAAAACAGGGATCCATATATTGATTGCTTTCCTAAGTTGATGTAGTGACAGGTTACAACAAAATATATAAAGAAGAACTAAAAAAAAAGGACCATAACAACACCTTTCACTAATTTTCTGACTAGAAATGCCATCGCCTTTCACAGGGATAATGCAAATGATACAGAACCTTTCACAAAAGAGTATTGCTGAAGCTGACAAAATACCAATGTTGTCCAACTCTTCTTCATTGTCAAAGTAAATTTTCATGATTTGTGTATTTTTTTAATGTATATACATGTTAAAATACTTCTGTAAATTTATATGAAGTGTTTCCAACCCTCAAAGTCAAATACAGATTGGCTTTATAAAGATACTGATAATTAAAAACAATAATAATGAAAATTAAAAAAAGAAAAAAATATATATATATGGTATTCAACTTACATCAGAACTGGTTTGTGATGAAATTGTTGGAACAGAATCCCATTGTGAGACTTGGACTACCTATAGCAGGGTTAGAAGTAGTATATGAAGTTCAAATGATGCCAAGACAGATGAATGAGTTGCGATGTACTCCTCTAAAATAAGAAACACATAAAAAAGATGAACAATATGGATAATTGAGTCCATGTGAAAATGTCACATACAATAAAACCTGCAAAAACTGAAATCAGTGTAAGGTAAGAACCTATCAGAGAAGGAAAACACAGATATTTTCCACTAAAACAAGCAATAGAAGAGTGGTAAAACTGTGCTGTCGGGGCAGAATAATTGTGAGATAGAGGAGAAAAAAAAAGAAGTCCCCTCAAGTTTTAGCTCTCACAGGTTTCATTGTGTTAATTGCTTATAGAAAGTTGTCAGACCTTGAATTTTGTCTCCCGAAATCATGTATCAACTTGGTTAGTTCATGATTCTCAGTAGTTTAGCAGTTATATAATGATGCAGTTTGGAAGTTATGTAGTGATGTAAACTGGCAGTTGTGTAATAATGTAATCATCCTTCATGATATGATCTGTTGTAACTATTCTCTGTTTGTGCTATGCTGTAAATATTGACCTTCATGTTAATGAGACAGGATTAAGTTTGTTAATGAGGATTAAGTTATGTTTGCTATGAAAATGAGTCAAGATTAGGGTGGGATGCAACACCCTTCCTCAGGTCACAGCCTTGATCAGATGTAAGGGGAGTTTCCAGATGTGGTCTGTATCACCTTTTATCTTACAAAGATAGGAGAGAGAAGCAATCAGAGAGAGGGAGCCCTGACTACAACAAAGAAGGACGAGCCCGGAGTAACATGCATACTTTGGACTCATTTTTCCTGCACTGAGAACCTCCTCGACCCTGGGAAAACTAATGCCGATACACATGGAGATCTCCAAGGAATGCCTGGCCCACAGATATTGAAACAAGACAAGAATCTTCCTCCAGTACCAAACAGAGAGAAAAATTTCCCTAGAACCAGCACTCTCAATTTAGAATTCTAGCCTCCTAAACCATGAGAAAATAAATGTCTGTTTGTTAAAGCCATCTGCTGGTATTTCTTTTCTAGCAGCACTGGGTAACTAAGATAGAATGTGGTACTGGAAGAGTGAGGTGCTTCTCTAACAGACATGTAAAATGTGGAAGGAGTTTTAGAATTGGATAATGAGGTTGGAAGAGGATTAAGATGCCTAATATAAGAAGCCTAAATTGTTTTAAAGAAACTGTTAGTGGAATTTTGGATGACAAATGCAAATCTGGTGAGGGTTCAGAAGGAATTGAGGAGAGCTATAACCGGGAGCTCTGGTAGCATAGTGGCTAAGGCACTTGACTGCTAACCAGACGGCTGGCGGTTCAAACCCACTAGCCACTCCTCGGAAGGAAGGTTGGGCAATCCTACTTCCGTAGTGATACTGCCTCGGAAACCCAAGGAGGGGTCGCTATGAGTCAGGTCTGACTCGACGGCACATAACAACAACAACAACAACATAACACTGGAGACAGTGTAGATGATGGTAAGAACCATGACAAAGAGATGGCAGCAGCAGAACAAGGAGACTTACTGAGATGGCAGAGGAGCTGATCCATGGACCAAGAGAGGTGAGCACCTTGGAAAGGAGGCTTACTGACAGTGGGATGCCACCAAACACTGATTGACAGAGCTAGGCCTACTGGTCCATGGGGCTAGAGATCTTAGTGCCTTTTAGCTGAGGCTTCCTTGAAGAGAGCGGGGCCTCCAGGAACTTCTCTGTTGAACTAAAGAGCTTTGTAATACTTCTCTGAGCAGGGAAAATGGTGGACCAGCCCAAGAGGTCCAAACAGGCTGAGAGGTCAAGAAACCCAGAGATGGAAGCTGGAGAGACAAGAAGCACAAGAAACAGAGCTGCCTCAGTCTCAAATAAGGACAAGACTCCAAGTGTCTCAAAGAGAGCATCTATGGCCTCTGGGGTTTCAAAGGGTGGGGTCATGGCCTATGAGGTATGAGAAGGTGGAGTCAATGCTCCTAGGTTTCAAATAGTCAGAACTTTACCAACTTAGTTCCAGAGTGTGGGACTGCTGTTCACTATTATCATGGGAATCATACTGGATCCATACCTCAAGATGAAAGCATGGTGATCGTGAGACAGAAAAGCAGGGCCTGTGTAGGCTGTGAGGAAGGGGTCACCACTCAATTGTACTTGAAGAATGTGAATTCTATTACCCAAGGAAACAGACTCAACATCCTTTTGTTGTTGTTAGGTGCCGTTGAGTCATTTCCAACTCATAGCGACCCCATGTGCAGCAGAACAAAATACTGCCCGATCCTGTACCAGCTCCATGATTCTTATTATACTTGAGCCCATTGTTGCAGCCACCATGTCAATCCATCTCGTCGAAGGCCTTCCCCTGTTTCATCGACCCTCCACCATACCAAGCATGACATCCTTCTCCAGGGAATGGTCCCCTCTGACAACATGACCAAAGTAAGTGAGAGGAAGTCTGGCCATCCTCACTTCCAAGGAGCATCTCAGCCACACTTCCTCCAGGACAGATCTGTTAGTTCTTTTGACAGTCCATGGTACCTTCAGCGTTCTTCGCCTGCACCACAACTCAAAAGCATCAACTGTTCTTCAGTCTTCTTTATTCATTGTCCAGCTCTCACATGCATACGAGATGATTGGAAATATCATGGCTTGTTTCAGGTGACCCTAGTACTCAAGGAGACATCCTTGCTCCTCAGTACTTGAAAGTGTTGACATCCTAGTTGGAGAAGTTGACATCCCAGTGAGCCTGAAAGGCAGAGCTGAATCCCAGGGCTGAAAGGCCTCCATCCAGTATCCAGAGAGCATGACCAACACCAAGAATTTGAAGAGCAGGGCTTTTGCCTACACAGTCTGAGAGAACAGAGAGTCGTTTCAGGTCTTGAGAACTAATGTAAATTGTTATGTTGGGTTGTTTACTTTCCTGGTGCCCCTTATTCCTTCTTTCCCTCCAGCTTTTCCCATTTTAATAGAAATATCTGCCTGGCACTTGTTTTACCATTGTGCTTTAGAAGAAGATACTTTGTGTTCTAGATTTCACAAGTTCACAGATGAAGAGGAATTTTGGTTCAGGATGGAATTTGGACTTAGAGTCAACTTAATATTTTTAGGATGGTATGAAGGGGTGGATGTGTTTGCATATGGCAAGGACATACATTTTGGGGGCAAAGAGTAGAATGGTTTGGATTGAATTGTGTCTTCCAAAATTATGTGTCAATTTTACTAGGCCATGATTCTCAGTAGTTTGATAACTATGTAATGATGTGGGTTAAATGTTATGTAATGATATTGCTTGACAGTTATGTAACAGTATACTTTGGCTTATGTAATAATATAATTATTTCCCACAACATATTCTAACATAATTATCCTTTATTTGTGATATGTTATAAATTCTAATCTCTATGTGTTAATGAAGCAGAACTAGGTTAAGCTTATGAGGATTAAGTTATGATTGTTATGGTAACAAGGAAGAATTAGGGTGGGATGCAACACTTTTATATAGCCCTGATCTTATGTAAGAAGAGTTTTCCTGTCATGTGGCTTTCTTTACCTTTTATCTTATAAAAGATAAAAGGAGAAAAAAGTGAACGAGAGAAGGGTACTTGACTACCAGGAAGAAAGAAGAGACAGGAATGGAACGTCTCCTCTGGACCCAAGGTCTCTAAACTGAGAACCTCCTAGTCCCAGCAGAAGATTAATGCCATGACACATGGGGATCTCCAAGAAACACAAGGCCCGCAAATGTTGGAAGGAGACAAGGAAGTTTGTCCAGAGCCAGCAGTAAAAGTCTGCCACTAGAGCTGGGGCTCTAAGTTTAGACTTCTATCCTCCTAAAAACCAAACTCACTGCCATTGAGTCAATTCTGACTCATAGAGACCCTTTTGGGTTTGCAAGGTGGTAAATCTTCACAGAAGTAGATTTCCCAGTCTTCCTTCTGTGGAGTGTCTGGTGAGTTTGAACCACCCACCTTCTGGTCAGCAGTCAAAAGCCTTACTGTTAACCAGAAGTCTGGTGTTTCAAACCCACCAACCACTCCTCAGAAGGAAGACTGAGCAATCTACTTCCATAGACACCACCTCAGAAACCCAAGGAGGGGTTGCTATGAGTGGGAACCAACTACACGGCAGTTTTTTGTTGTTGTTGTTGTTTTTTTTTAATCCTCATAAAATGAAAGGAAAGAGAAACAAGCAGATGGAGGTGAACCTCTCTACCATCAAGAAAAAAGAGCCAGGAGAGTAGTACATCCTTTGGATCCAGGATCCCTGTGTTGACAACTTCCTAGAGCCAGGGGAAGACTGATACCAAGACAGGTGTAGTTGTCCAAGGACCTCCGAGCCCACAAATGTTGAAAGGAGACAAGAACCATCCTCAAGAGCTAATATAGAAAGAAGGACTTACCAAAGATCTGGCACTCTGAATTTGGACTTCTAAAGTTTTAAACCATTACAGAAAAAGTTTTGTTCATTAATGTGGTCCAGTTGTGGTATTTCTATGATAGCAGCACTAGATAACTAAGAAAAAGGCATACAGCCAATATATGTTTGTGTGTGCATAGCGCTATGGATTTCATGATGTCCCACCAAAAATATGTGGTAGAATCCTAATCCTTATACTTATGGATGTAATCTTGTTTAAGAAAAGAATTTTTACTGTCATATTAATGAAGTTATATCAGTAGGTGGTTATGTCTTAATATTATTTACTTTTGAGATAAAAACCAGCAGATGCACAAAGCACAGAGAAGAAAACACAATTGAAAGGAAAAATATGTGCTACCTGGATATCCCTAATGAATCAAGGAATATGGGTCTGCAGAACTAAAAGAGATTTTCTTCCACAAAGGACAGCAAAAAAGCCTTCCTCTAGATTTGGTACCATGATTTCAGACATCTAGCCACCTAAACTATGAGACAATAAGTTTCTGTTCTTTAACACTACCCACTTATGATATTTATTTTACAGCAGTACTAAAAATCTAAGACATGTATGTGAACTACAATTCAAAACTGTAACTCACTGCCATCAAGTTGATTCCAACTCATAGCGAACCTATAGGGCAGAGTAGAACTGTCCCATATGGTTTTCAATACTGTAAATCTTTACTGAAGCAGACTACCTTATCTTTGTCCAGCAGAGTGGCTGATGGATTCTAACTGTTGACATTTTGGTTAACATCTGAATGATTTTCCATTAAG
>NW_006922153.1:182260-192052 GCF_000298275.1 Orycteropus afer afer | reverse complement strand
CAACAAGAGCTCAGAAGACCATAAGTTTAAACAGATTTATAATATCATTTAGTATTATAAATGCATGGTTATGCAAGGAAATATAATTTAAATTAAAAAAAAAATCAAATAGCTTAGAAAAAATTTATACCACAATCAATGACAGAATCATATGTATAGAGATATTGAGCAGAATGTAGTTAGGAAAATATCTTAAGATAAGTGATATTCATAATGTTCAGTGATTTCTCCCGTAAATAAGTTAAGCAATAATCATGTAAGAATCACCAATTTTGCCTGACTACCACTATCAACCACTCGGAGGGGGATCTATGTGGAAAATCCTGGTTAGAGTGGGAGAACAATGTGGAACAAAACTCAAAATCATAAAAAAAAAAAAAAGGGACCAGGTTTGCTGGTCTGATAGAGCCTGGTGGAGCTCTTGAGACCATGGTTCCTATCTGCCCTTAAGGATGGAATTGAACTCACTCTTGTGACTTTCAGCCAAAGTATAGACAGGCATATGAGTTGAACATTTACATTAGGTAGATATACTCCTTGGAGAGATCAATCATGGAAGAATATAAGGCTTGTGAATGCACAGGGAGGCAGTTCAGGGCAAGGAGTGCTTGGGAGGGAAGGACACAGAGAAGTGGTAACTATGGGGAGGAAGTGGGAAGAGAGCGGCTGCATCGTGGGAAATTGCAGTCAATGTCATGAGACAAAGTGTATGCGAACTGCTGTATGGAAAATGAATTTACTCTGCAAAATTTCACCCAAATCACAACAAAATTTTTTTTAAAATGCATCACCAATTTACAAAGAAATTCAAGCCAATACAAACGTATATGTTATTGCAATATTATTTCAAGAAAATTTATCTTTTTTGCATAGATACTGATGTATGTACAAAAAGTTTTGCTTTCAATTAGCTATAAATACATTTTTTAATAAATAATAACATTTTTCTTAAATTATTTTAACAGTAAATATTCAGAAAGAAATTATAGTGAAATAACCCTTTTTTTGAGAATTTTCAGTATTCAGATTTTATAGTATTCCGTGTTTGTGTGTGTGTGAGTATACATATGTAGTATTTTTTAATTTATTTTGAAAATATTTTATTTTTTTAAATATGTAAAATTTCAATTTTAAATTTCATTCATAAATTATACTTTTATTTTTTACTTTGACTGTTAGAAAAGGACAATTCAAACAATGCTGAAATATTATAGGGTCATGAAATGCTATTAGTGGAAATAGTTTTTAGATTTTCAAAATTTTTCCATGAAGAGAATGAACACTTATTTATCCAAGTGGATAAAAACTCTAAGGCTTTGTAGGTTGTGATACATTATTATGATTTTTTTTTGTTTAATTATGATTCATTGCAGACCATCTGCATGCTGGCAATAAATCAGTGAAAAATAGGTCCATGTGTTGCCTCATAAGGTAATTCCATCCACCTCCTCCCCCAACTGCTTTTAACTTTCCACTACAGGGATATGGTAACAGTTCCTTCATTATAATTCTCACTGTTATAGAGTCACCTTCATGTATCTAAAATTACATGAGCAGTAATTTTGTCTGTCTGTTTTATCCTTAGCATTCACTGTAGTTAATATTAGTCCTCCTAATGAGAAAACAATAGAACCAACTAGTAGGATAAAATTTCAGGATGGGTACTCAAACTAGGAGTCACATACTTGCAGACACTTGTGACATTAAATTGCCCCAATAATGAATTATTCTTTATCTACATGTTCCTAAAATGTTACTGCCTTCTATCTACTACTAACTGGTCACAAATTCATCTTTTCCAGATATTTGTCACCTTATGGATTTTATTTAAATTTAGAGGAATAAAATGCATGCTGCTTATATGAAAGAACAAGCTAGTCAGGTAGATATTGTTTTGTCCAATATTAGAAAATGCACATATATATATTGTTGATCAGAAAGATTAAGTGACCTGTTCAAAGTTGCTCTGTCAGAGTTATGAAATATATTCATATCTCCTTACTTTATAATTTTTCCATGTCCCAAGTATACCACACTGCCTACAAGAAAGGCACGACTTCATGGCAGACTCATTTGATAAGATCCAGTGGCGACTGAAGAGTATACCTTAATCATCAAAGTGACGTCATTATTTTTCACACTTAAAAGAGATCCTTGCATCATAATAGTCCAATGCAGTTTTTCATTTAATTTTTTGATTGCGACTTTTGTGGACAGTGTTTGTTGATCCAAGTAGAAAGAAATTATTAGAAATTTCTATTTATTTTCCATTTATCATAATACTGTTTGTTAGACCACTTATAAGGATTGTTTTTTTCATTATGTTCAATTGTAATCACATTGATGGCTGTAGTCTTTGACCCTCATCAGTAAATGCTTCAAATTGTATTCACTTGCAGCAAGCAAGATTGTTTCATCTGCATGTTTCAGGTTATTTTTGAATAACCCAAATCTCATGCCATGTTCTTCATGTGGTTCATTTCCCTGGACCACTTTTTCAGCATACAGATTGAAGGAGCCCTCCCTTCCTTTCATCTAACTCATACTGCATCCATATTTCTAGCATCTGAAATTTTAATTATAGAGTGAAATAAACTTTGTGTTAATTAATTCTCAGTTATAAAAATAAAATAAAATGCTCTAATGTCTGTTTACATTGTCACATTCTAACCACTGATTTTTTTATGTCATTATACTTTTATAAAAATAAATTTTTATGGTATGTTTATTGTGGCTTGCTTCCTAGACTCTTTTAATGTTCTATGACTGAAAGCACCTTCAAACATCTTCATCACTTTCATATCAAAATTATAGCTTGGCTATATAAGAGGTATTTTGGATTCTCAGTACAGAGGACTCTTTCAATAGTCTATAGCTATTGCTTTGAAATTCTCACTCATCTAGTGTTGCTATAGAAATTACTATGTCAATACACTGCTCATTTTCTTATTTCTCCCATTCATTTTCTTCTTTTTTCTCTTACCCACTTCAGTATCTTTTAGAATTCTCTATTTATTTTCTTGTGTTTAGAAATACACATTCCAAGATACATGGCGAGCTCCAAAGAACCAAGAAGCAGAAACTGAAGCAACAAGGACCTTCCTCCAGAGATAACAAAGAAAGAAAGAAATGACTCTTTGGAAAGTATCTTTTCCAGAAATTATTGTGATTTAATAGTGAGAAATCATGTTTTTAATAATTCTAAATTTTTCACTCCCACCCAATTTTTCTTTCCTCTCTTTTTATAAGTTCTCTAGTACAGCTTTTGAAAATTCAATTTCTATTACCTATGATTCGCTTTTCTGTTCAAGTAAATTTTCCTGATTATGATCTATGATATTTTCTTTAGTCTACATTTACTAGCTCACTGGATTTGTTTAAAAAAAAAAAAAAAAAAAAAACCCTCTCTTCAGTTTGTTATTCAGATCACCTGTGATTTAAAATGAATATTTTATTAAAAAAAAAAAAATACTGCTTCACCACCTTAATTCCTATTTCTATTTTCTATGTGTAGCTATCTCTCTTACCTGTCTGTGAATATAAAATTATATATATTTAAAAAATCCCTTCAAACTTCTCTCCACTCATTTGTCCCTGACTTCCCTCTCTCCTGGGGTTGATGCTTTTTTTATATTTCTCTCATCATTTGTGATAGACACCTCACTTGCCCTGAAATGTTCTTTGCCTTTTCTGCCATGACCCCGTATAGTTTTAGATTATTAAAAGTTTTCTTCACAATTTTTTTTTTTATCTACCAAAATATTTTCCTTATTTAGAGCATTGCTATGATTTGTTTTAAAGATATATCCTATCATAAACAATTGCCACATTTATCTAGTGATGCTGTAAAAGAAATAGCACAGGTGGGTGGCTTTAACAAACACATTTATTTTCACACAGTTTCAGAGACTGGAAGTCCAGATTCAAGGTTTTGGCTCTAGACAAAGGCTTTCTCTCCTCAACCTGTCTCCTCAGCTTCAGCCTCTTAGTTCCCTAGAGATCTCTGTGTCTTGGCATGTGCCTTCCTCCATCTCTCCATTTGCTCTTTTTCTGTCACCTTCAGTCTAAGTTGATAGGTTTTCTATGGTGATAGTTCATTAGATCCATCAGTCACACACTTAATCTCTTAAAAAAGAAAAAGATTGTATTGCAATGTCCTTGGTGAACTTTCTCGGATATATGTCCTTAGTTTGTACAGCAGAATTTTCCAGATTGTTAGTTCTGTTTTTACTTTACATAGTTCATTGTTTAGTTCATCTCTTTTCTCTCACCTTTTTCTATAAATGGCAAGGAGAAGAGGCCCAGCCTCTTTAAGATTTTGCTTAGAAGTTACATCAGCCATGTATTCAAAGTGATCACTTACAACTTCTACCATCCACTAAATATTTGAACATAATTCAAACAAGTTCTTTGCCATTGTTTATATATATATATATATATATATATATATATATATATATACATACGCACACACACATATATACACACACACACACATATATAGATATGTATGCAAGTATGTATATATAGAGAGCCCTTCTTCCATTGTCCGTATGTTCATAATTTCCTTTTAAAGCCTCCCCAGAAACACATTTAACATCCATATTTCTAGTAACATTCTCTTGCTGCCACCATTTGCCCTCTTTTACACAATAGAGACTTTATAACTCTCTTCACTTTCTTCTGAGGCCTCACTAGAATTGCCTTTGAAGTCCATAGTTATACTCATCGTCCCTTCAAGAAAATGTAGCCTTTTACTACTTGCCTGCATTTACCCTTTAAAACTCTTCCAATTTCTACTGATCACCGAATTCAACAACCACTTTTACTTTATAGGTAGGTATTTGTTAGAACAGCATCCTCACTTCTTTGCACCAAACTATGTCTCAGTTTTCTAGTACTTGTAAAACAGAATTATCACAAGTGGCTGATTTTATTAAAGAATTCATTTTGTCACAGTTTAAGAGGTTCAAATGCTAATTCAAGGTGGCAACTCTTATGAAGTCTTTCTCTTTATGTTGATTGGAGAAAGGTCCTTGTGTCTTCTAAATTTCTACTCCTGGAATTCTTCCTGTGGCTTGGCATTTATCTTTGCCCATCTCTACTTCTGTCATTTACTTGTTTAACCTCTTTATCTCTCAAAAGAGATTGACTCAAAACCCACTCTACTCTAATCCTATCATGTTAACATAACAAAGGCAACCTATCCCCAAATGGGATTATAACTACAGGCATAGAAGTTAGGATTTCTAATAGATATTTTGGGATACAGAAATCAATAAATAACATCAATATTTGGTAAATAATTACATTAACTTCAAAAGAAGAATTGAGGAAACACTTTTAAGCAACGCCTGGTTTTGGAAAAAATAATTCTCTCTCCAAGACAATACTTTTTTATAGGAATAGTCTCATTTTTATAGCATTATAGGGGAAAAATTTAATAGAAAGAGTATCTTATTCTTGTGTTCATATTTCAGAATATCATGTGCTCCAACCATTGTTGGTATTGCCAGATGCCATCTGTCGTGTCAGTTTTGACTCATAGCTTCCCTATAAAGCAGAATGAAACACTGCCCACTTCTGCACCATCCTCACCACTGTTCTTTTGTTTAATTGTAGTTTTGCAGCCACAATATTAATCCATGTTGTTCAAGATATTAGGGTCTTCCTCTTTTTCACTTATGCTCTACTTTACCAAGCATGATGTCCCTTTACAGAGACTGGTCCCTGCTGATAACATGTCCAAAGCCCCTGAGATGATGTTGGACCAACCTCATTTCTAAGGAGTATTCTGGCAATACTTCTTTTAAGACAAATTCATTTGATCTTCTGGAAGTCCCTTTATTTGAATTTGGTGTGTTCAGTATGTTTCATCAACACCATGTCTCTGATGCATCCATTCTTTTTCAGTTTTCCTAAATCCTTGTTCACCTTTGACATGCGTAAGAGGGGATTGAAAATAGTCTGGCCTGGGTAGTCAGGCCACCTTAATCCCTTAACTTTAGGATTGAAAACTAAACACTTACAAATATTTTAAAACAAGTTATTTACAGTACTTTGATAAAGAACATAGTCATTTTCTATGTTTTCCAAGTTTCAAATACTCTCCCAGAAAATTAATAACTCACTTTTGGCTCTTTTTATAATAACATAACATGGTGTTAAAGCATATTGTTTTTGGGAAAAACAAACCTATTAGTTTCAGAAGCAATGCTATAAAAATTGAATTAATATATATGAAATTGATGGCTTTGAAGTAAAATCCATTTAATGTGTTCCAGATTTAAATCTCTCTCTTGGTAAGTAGATTGTGGACCTCATCACTTAGTACCTGACCATCAATTTTGTCTTCATCTTTGAACAGTAATGTCATTTATGACATATAAGTGAGCTTGCATTTGGTTTGTAAGTTGGATGAGAGTCATCTATATTTACTGTCAAAAGTAGCAGCAGAACTCTTGCATCTGTGGAAATAAATTCACTTCCAGTATGAAAAAATAAATCACTTCAAAATGGTTTTTTACAGAATGAAAAAGTCTCCAGCATCACATTGTTATATAAATTATGAAGGTAATAGTTATTAGTCTAACTCTATATGGTCAAGCTCTGGTAGCATGGTGGCTAAGGCACTTGACTGCCAACCAGAAGGCTGGCGGTTCAAACCCACCAGCCACTCCCCGGAAGGAAGATGGGGTAATCTACTTCCGTAGTGATACTGCCTAGGAAACCCAAGGAGGGGTCGCTATGAATCGGATCCGACTCGACGGCATATAACAACAACAACAGCAACAATCTGGTCAAGCGACACCTTGGAATAATTCAAGTGAATTTTGACTACAGAGTTAACAAAAGTAGAAACTGATATACTGATAGGAAATGAGTAAGAAGAAAAGAAAGTGATCAAATATTATTTTAAGAAATGACTTGAATGCCAAAGGAAGATAGCCATTTCTCCAAGTGGTGAGCATGTGTGTACGTGTGTGTGTGTGTGCGTGTGTGTGTTTGTGTGAAATGTGCGAAAGCAGAATGACAGAATAACAAGGTATTTAAAATCAGACCTAATTAATTATTAAAACAGTAATTTTCAGAATTGTAAACAAAGATGTGAGACTGGGATTATAATTTGGATTACTAAGAAACCCACTTGCCACTCCTGGGAAGGAAGGTTGGGCAATCTACATCCCTAGTGATACTGCCTAGAAACTCAAGGTGGGGTCGCTATGAGTCAGGTCTGACTGGAGGGCACATAACAACAACAACAACAGGGAAACTACATAGAATTTTATTTGAATTTGACTCTGGAAGTTTGAGGGAGCTCTGGTAGCATAGTGCCTAAGGCTCTTGACTGCTAACCAGAAGGCTGGTGGTTCAAACCCATGAGCCACTCCTCAGAAGGAAGGTTGGGCAATCTACTTCCGTAGTGATACAGCCTCAGAAACCCAAGGAGGGGTCATTATGAGTAGGGTCCAACTCGACAGTACATAACCACAACAACTGGAAGTTTGTACACTAAAATTAGTGACACACACAAGGTACTTCCTTTTGTATTTTAGTCAAATGCAACTTAAAATATCCACAAGAAGAGAAGATAAAATTACTTACACATTTTTGTTTCCTGTTAGCATTTCATGGAGTATAAAATCTTTCAAGACAAGCCTACAAGAAAGTTGTAAAAAGAAAGCAGTGATATTCTTACCATATATTGAAGATAATTACAAAGTGAAAGTATTTAAAGAAAGTATAATGGAGAAACACATTAAACACATAGTACATATTATGGGATATGGAGTTCCAATTTTTTGATCAATTTAATCATTTGTTTAACAAAATTTGTTTTAAATATTTGATTTTGTTTTGCACTGGTTGGAGAAAATAGCTAAAATTCTGATCATTTGAGCTCATTTAAGTGAATGATTCTAAATACCAGAACAAAAATATTTTTAACATAATTTAATAAAATTAAATAAAAAATAAAGTAGGTATGTTTATTATTAGAAGTATAATATCACATCACGTGCAAGGGCATTGTCAAACTTTATAAAGGAGATAAAATATCATATGATGAAAATATTGAAAATATTGGAGGAAAAGTACAAGATTTTATGAAGCTAAATGATTAGACACATAGACTGTGAATAGAGCAAGCATATTGAGATATGTAGTTAACAAAGGCTTATGGTTGTTGTTAGTTGATGTCCAGTTTATTCCAATTTATGGTAATCTTAAGAACAACAGAATACAATGTTGTCCAGTCTTATATCAAACCAATAATTGGCAACATGTTTGAGTCCACCATTTCAACTTTTGTGCCAATCCATCTGAGGGTTGCCCTCATCCTTGTAGGCTTTTACTTCACCAACCATGATGTCTTTGTTTAGCATTTGATCCCTCCTAAGGATGTGTCCAAAGCAGTGAGGTGCACAATATTCTGATGTGAACCATAAGTTTTCCATTGGCTAATTTTCAGAAGTAGATTTCCAAGTCCCTCCCCCCCAAGTCTATTTTGTCCAGAAGCTCCTCCTAAACCTGGCATCCATGGATGACTCTATGGGTATGTTAAATACCAGTGGCATAGTTTTCAGCATCATAGCAACATGCAAACCACCATAATGAGACAAACTGACAGATAAGTGGTGGGTTATGAAGACAAATGAGCTTAAATGAGAAAGATGAGAAAACTTACTAGAACCATTAAGTTGAAACAATATTCCCTACCATAAGAAATTCCTCCTCTAAGGGGGAAAGATTGACAAACTAATTAATAATTTTAACAATGTTACAGGTCCCATAATGAAGTCTTGGATAGGATGATATGCTGGTTCTTAAGCAATCGTAGAATGTTGGGTGTGGAAAGGCTTTCCAAAAGCCTGACTCTTGAATTTAACATTACCTGATATATAGGAGTTCTCCAGGTATAGAATTAGTGACAGGAGAATGTATTCCAGACAAATAAGAAAGTATTTAGTTGGGTATAGATGTGTCCAAAAGCATTTGACACCTAGGTATTATAAACGGGAGAGCGTTAGGAAAATGTCAAAAGAGGTGCTACCCATGAGTCCAATAGTGAAGGACTTTTGTGCCAGGTAAAATAATTTAAAAATTATCACGAAATTTTTGATAATTAAATAACATTATTAGTTTTGTAATTAAAGAGCATTACTTGCTATGAGTGGGACTCAACTTGACAGCAATTGATTTATTCTACTAGTAGCCTGTAGGAGGAGGATTGGAGGACCAGAGGAGAAGAAATTAGCATAGTAAAGCAGTAAAGTAATTATTGCGGATGTGGACCAGTAATTTAAAGAAGACAATTTTA
Organism: Orycteropus afer afer; assembly: GCF_000298275.1. Taxonomy (NCBI): domain Eukaryota; kingdom Metazoa; phylum Chordata; class Mammalia; order Tubulidentata; family Orycteropodidae; genus Orycteropus; species Orycteropus afer. The sequence goes on along the minus strand of NW_006922153.1, from coordinate 182,733 downwards.
CTGAGAATGGCAAGGGGTGGGTGGGGGGGAATGTAAACAGATGTTTTGGGTGTTATCACTTGTAAAGTCTACCCTTCAAAATGAAGTGGTATGTGCGTTTCTAAAATATACATGAAGTCAGAACACCCTACACCCTACTATATGAAGTCCTCTAATGCCTTTAGTTTAGAAGAAAAAAACGAAGGATTCCAGAGCATTACATTCAATGACCATTTCAATCTCATCATCTACTAATTGTTCATTAATTGCACACTGAATCCCTTAATCTTCTTCAAATCCACTTGGTACCAGCTGATTTGTTCACTCATTTCAAGTCCTTGCTCAAATAGCACTTTCTTAATGAGTTCAGTCCCGAACTCTTCCATTAAAATTGTAACCCACAAATATGACCTTTCTAATATCCCTTAGGGAGCTCTGGTAGCATAGTGGCTAAGTCACTTGCCTGCTAACCAGACGGCTGGTGGTTCAAACCC
>NW_006922153.1:177709-181819 GCF_000298275.1 Orycteropus afer afer | reverse complement strand
ACTTTATTCAACAGAAACAGTGAAAATACAGTGACATTTTAAAAATAGCATTACTATATTATCATATTAAGGCTTGGCACATTGAACACTAAAGACCATCGTGAAAACAGGTTGTAGATGACATGAAAGTCAACATATATGAAGAAAGCAAAAGGCCATTAAAAAGACAGAAAAGAAAGAAAAGACCAAATGAATTTCAGAAGATGCTCAGAAACTTGCTCTTGAACATAAAGCAACTAAAGTAAATGGAAGAAATAATGAAGAAAAATAAGCAAACAGAAGATAGATATCAAGGGGCAGCTCAAGAAGAGAATGTAAAGTATTATAATGAAATGTGCCAGATTTGAGTTGGGAACTCAAAGGGGAGAACATCCTAAGCATTTTTCAAGCTGAAAGAACTAAAGGAAAAAAAATCAAGGCTCAAGTGCAATATTAAAGATTCTATTGGCAAAATATTGAATGATATGGGAAGTATCCAAAGTAAATTGGTGGAAAAACAGTTGGCCAGTGTTTAATCATTTCAGGAGATAGCATATGATCAATAACTGAACTTGGTGAAGGAAGAAGTCCAAGCTGCACTGAAGACATTGGATAAAAGCAGGGCTCCAGGATTGATAGAATAGCAATGGGGATATTTCAATGAACAGATGGATACCAGAAACTCTCATTCATCTATGCCAAGAAACTTATAAGATCACTACCTTGACAACCACCTGGAAGAGATCTATATTTGTCCCCATTACAAAGAAAGGCTGTCAAAAAGAATCCATGAATCATTGAATAATGTCATTAATACCACCCAAAAGTACAATCATTCTGAAGATAATCCAAACACAGTTGCAGCAGTACATCGACAGGGAACTTCCAGAAATTCAAGCCAGGTTCAGAGGAAAAGATGTGACACAAGAGATATAATTGGTGATGTAAGATAGCTTTTGGCTGAAAGCATGTAATACCAGAAAGATGTTCACCTGTGCTTTATTGACAATACAAAGTCATTCAACTGTGTGAACAAATTATGGATAATACTGTGGAGAATGGGAATCCCAGAGCACTTAATTGTGTTCATGCAATACCAGCAAATAGACCAAGACATGATCATTTAAACAGAGCAAGGGGATATTTTGTGGTTCAAAAATCAGAAAACCATTGTCTGTCAATGTTGGGTCCTTTCACCATACTTATTCAATCTGTATGCTGAGTAGATAATGTGAGAATTTGAACTATATGAAAAAGACTGTGACATCAGGATTAGAGACAGACTCATTAACAGTCTATGATATGTGATGATACAACTTTTATTGTTGAAAGTAAGAAATACGTAAAGCTCTTATTGCTAAAGGTCAGAGTACAGCTTTCAGTACAGATTACATCTTAAAAAAAAGAAAGCAAAAATCCTCAAAACTAGGCCAATAAACAACATCATGATTAATGGTGAAAATGTTGACGTTGTCAAGGATTTCCTTTTACTAGGACCCACAATCAGTATCCATGGAAGTAGCGATCAAGAAATAAAATGATGTATTGTGATGGACAAATATGCTGCTAAGGACCATTTTAAATTCTTAAAAAAAAAAAAAAATGTGACCTTGAAGACTAAAGTATGACTGACTGAAGCCATCATGCTTTCAATAGCCCCCTATGCTTTTGAACACTGGACAATGAATAAGTAAAAATGAAGAGGAATTGATGCATTGTTATTATAATGTTAGTGAAGAATATCGTGTATAATTTGGATGGCCAGAGGAACAAAAAAACATTGTTTTGGAAGAAATGAAGACCAGAAATTTCTTCAGAAGTGAAGATGATGAGATGTTGTCTCATAGTTTGAACATGTTATCAGGAAGAACCAGTCCCTGGAGAAGGAATCATGCTTGGTAAGTTAGAATGTCATTGAAAAAGATGAAGACCCTCAGACTCTCAATGAGATGAATTGACACGATAGGTACAACAATGGTCTTAAACAAAGTAAAGATTGTGAGGATAGCACAGGAACAGGCAGTGTTTCATTCCTTCTGTTTCATATATGGCCACTATGGATCAAAACCACCTGCACAGCACCTAAGAAAAACAATAACATATACTTTCTAAAAACATGTTTTAGTAGCCAATTCAAGCCTAAAAGCAAGACATCGGACTTTGTAACTTAATAAATTAGCAATTCAGTGTGAGTTTCAAATTTTTCATCTTTTTATATGATCAAGCCTTCCCAGAACAAAATTAGAAATAAAAATAAAAATGGAAAATAATCCTATATCTTCAATAAACATATTTAATATAGTACAAAATAAAGCAAAGTCATCATTTTAAATGTAATAATTCACTAAAAAAAATCAACATATTGAATATTTAGCCACCATAAATAAGGACAGTAATACAAACTTCCTAGCCATAAGGAAACCTCCCAGAATTTCCCTAATATATTCTGTAATTCAAGGGCAAGGTGTATTTCTCAGAACCATCATAGACTATGAAAACATTTGTCATTTCTCTTTAGGTATCACTAGTTGTCACTAATTCCATCCTTATTAGTGATGCAGACTTTGAGAATTGGTTTCTAAAACCCAAAATATAATAATGTTATTATAAATATACATTCAATATGTTTTCCCCAAAAAGTACCAAGATTCATTAATATCCTAAACATTTTGTTTTTTATTTAATGGTTATCTCTAGAATACACGCACTGCCCTCCAGTCGGATCTGACTTATAGCAACCTCTCTTTGGGTTTCCAAGGAGATATCACTACTGAAGTACATTGCCCAACCTTTCTTCCCAGGAGTGGCTGGTGGGTTTGAACCACCAGCCTTCTGGTTAGCAGTCAAATGCCTTAGGCACTAGGCCATCAGAGCTCCTTATCTCCAGAAAGCCAATGCATTTTTCTTTTGTTTTTTTTTTAGTTTTTTGCCTTGTTACATATGGAATTGTTTATAATTAGTTGTTATTCAGTACAAATGAATAAAATGTTTGAGAAAAAATAAAGTTTTTGAGAAAAAAATGGGACATATACTTTCAATTCTTCCATTCAGGCAACATTTTACTAATTCCCAAATAATTGTCAGAATTATGACAATGAAAATAATGATAAATTCACTAACTCCATGGAATTAAATAAAATTCCACATCCATTGAGTAAAAGAGCAACTTGTCTGCTAAGATAATTAAAAATAACATTTTAGTTCACTTAATTAATTTATTTTACATTCAGTAAGCTCAATCTTTAAGAAGAAATGTACTTGTTATTTTATTGTTGATGTTAAATATAGAATATAAAGTTTTTATTTTCTTTTATTCCTTACATCCATTTTCAGTATTTCAGCTTTTCCTTACGCAATCTTTTGATAAAGTTGGAGATATACCAATAAGAATAAACACACATGATGATTGTTAACAACCTCATTAGATAATGATTACACAGGAGTTTAAATACTAAGGGAATAGCTAAGAGAAATACCAGTGTCCAGATGTTATCAAGTTGAATCTGATTCATAGTCACCCCACGTGTGCCAGACTAGAAATATGCTCCCCAGGATTTTTAACAGGTGACTTTGCAGGAATAGATTGTCAGCCTTTCTTTTGAATGGACTCTCACTGAACACCAGCCTTACTGGCCAGGGGTTAACCGTTTACATCTGCCATGGACTGCAAGAGAGAATAGTTCAATAATAACGGCATTCAAAGTTCTGGAATTAAAAAAAGTAGCTTTATGATATTCTTGTGCCAAAAAAAAACATGATAAAAACTCACTGTCATTGAGTCAATTTGACTCACAGCGACCCCTCCTTGCATTTCTGAGATGGTATCTCTACAGAAGTTGACTGCAGAGGAGTGGCTGGTGGGTTTGAACCACTAGCCTTCTGGTTAGCAGTCAAGTGCCTCAGGCACTATGCTACCAGAGCGCCTCTAAATCTACTTAGTAAGTATATAAGTTAAAATATTCATTTTAAACAGGTATAATCATACTTCTCTAATGGTGTATCTAGCACTATGCCACGAGAGCTCCTAGAAAAGAGGATATAGATATGATATGATGTTGTTGTTAAGTGCCGTCGAGTCATTTCCGACTCATAGCAACCCCATGCACAGCAGAACGAAACACTGCCAGATCC
>NW_006922153.1:143793-145188 GCF_000298275.1 Orycteropus afer afer | reverse complement strand
TATCTCTTTGCCTATATCTTACATAAACAGGGCTCATTAAAATGGTCTTAAACCAAACTAAACATGTAACTATTGAATATATTCCGATCCATACAATTATGATAGCATAGAATAGAACTGCCCCATGGTGTTTCCAAAGCAGCAAATTTTTACAGAAGCTGACTGACTCTTCTTCCATCCACCTAACTGGCCAGTTTGAAAAACCCACATTTTGATCAGCAGCTGTGGTAGTTAAATTTGTATGTCAACTTGGCTGGGCCTGGTTGAGTGTCTGGGCACCTGGTGGTAGTTATTACCCATGATGAGATTGATAATCAACTCCATGATGAGATCTATCACAAGCAGCTGAGTAGCTGCCTTTGGGATGTGGTCGGCTTCATGTATAAAAGGAGAAGCCTTGGGGATAGTCTTTAGCTTATGGCATGCTTGAAACCTGCATGTAGCCGTGTCATTGTTCAGCAGTCTGACATGCTCTGCTGACCTTGGGACTTTCAATGGACTTGAATTAATGGCCTGTCGTGTGGTTTGGTAACATTGGGACTATGCCTTTTTCCTTGTCAACCTTGAGTTTATCAGCCCCAGCAGCCAGTAGCTGCCTGAGTGAAGAAAAGCCTCTAGCTCCAGTGGGCCAGAAGCAGGAGGCAGAGCTGAACCCCAAGGATGAGGGGTTTCCACCCAGCCCCTAGAGCCTGACACTTTGAACTAGTACTTAAAGCCTCTAAATTGTAAGAATAAACTCCTGTTTGTTAAGGCCATCCCATTTATGGTATATTCTTGTCAGAACGGCCCTAGGTAATCAGAAGAGCAGACCAAGGTTTTAACCCCTGCACAGTTCATTATAAGGACTTCTGGTTCAAGCAAAGTGCTTAGTGTTCAGCTGCCAACAGAAAGATCAGCAGCCTGAACTCAACAGCCTCTCCATGTGGGAAAGATGTGGCAGTCTGCTTCCATAAAAATTGTTAACCTTGGGAATCCTATTGGATAATTCTACTCTGTCAAACAGGGTCACTATGAGTTGGAATTTACTAGAATGCAGTGGGTTTGTTGGTGATAGCTAAATATCAGAATATTTTTCAAAACATGAGAGGTGAATTCTAAATAAATAAATATATATATATGATATATAAGTTATATATATCATATATGTTGTTGTTATGTGCCATCAAGTTAGACCCGACTCAAAGCGACCCCTCCTTGGGTTTCCGAGGCAGTATCATTACGGAAGTAGATTGCTCCATCTTCCTTCCGAGGAGTGGCTGGTGGGTTTGCACTGCCAGCCTTCTGGTTAGCTGTCCAGTGCCTTAGGCACTATGCTCTCTATATACATATATACATATATACATATACATATATACATATACATATATGTTGTTGTTGTTAAGTGCCGTCGAGTCG
>NW_006922153.1:140245-142529 GCF_000298275.1 Orycteropus afer afer | reverse complement strand
AATTACAATATTTTCTCTAAATAATTCTTGACATATCCAATAAATAATAACTATCTGGAAAATTCCTCTAAATAATGGAATGTGTTTTTAACATGTTGACTACTAGACTACTTAGAGAACATGACACCTGGATCTAATAATGAACTGGCAACCAAACTGCATGTCATACAATTTAATAATTTACTCACTTGGTCTTTGGTTGTGGTAAATGAGAGTCTAGTTGAAATTCCTTAAGGGCCTTTCTTGAGAGAACTGTTGTTGCGTAGAATGGATCATGACTCTTCCTATAATTCTATCGTAACATACTCAGTCTCCTCAGGCAAACATAATTTACTGGGCTACTCGTGTTTTCCTTCTCCTGTTTGTTTAACTTATATAGGTCCCTCTTTTGAACAACATAATGACTCACACTACCTCATGCTATCATCTGTAAGTTCTTTGGGGAATGTAAGATGAAGTTACACGAAGACGTGTCTGTATTTTATAGTTAACATTTTGCCCATCGCTTTCTATTGACTTATGATTTGTGAACCTGCCACTTTTTCTAAATCACCTTTTTCATTGCACAAAAAACGGAGTTTTCTCACACTTTCTTTTTCTGTTGTGGTAAGGATTTTCAAAATAATCATGTGAAAAATTACAGATTTATTTACCTGGACAGACAATTAGAATTAAAATAAGTAGAGTCTAAATCTCCATTTGACTTTAAAATTTTTGATAATTACACTGGAAATTCTATTTTGTTGTTGTTCTTGTGTTGTTTCTGTTTTTTAGTTTCAAATCCGTTGGAAAAAAAAATTCTTTCTATGCCTTTCTATTAAATACAATTTCCATTTTTATTGCTCTGGCAAAAACCACAAACACCTGTTTTGGTTATTTTGTGCTGCCCTAAAAATACCACAAATAGATGGTCTTAACAAACAGGAGTTTATTTTCCTACAATTTAGGAGACTAGAAATTTGAGTTCAAAGTACCAGCTCTAAGGGCTGGGTGAAAGCCCCTTGGCCTAGGGTTTCAGCTCTGCCTCTTGCTCCTGGCCCACTGGAGCTGGATATTTTGTTTGTTTGTTTGTTTGTTTGTTTTAACTCTAGCAGCTGCTGGCTGCTGAGACTGGCAAACCCAAGGTTGGCAAGTAAAATGTCACAGTCCCAAGATTATCAAACAACATAATAGGCTACTAGTTCAAGTCCAAACAATGTCCCAAGATTGGCAAGGCATGGCAGGCTGCTGAAAAAAGACTCTGCTACATGGAGGGTCCAAGTGTGCTAAAAAGCTGCAGACTTTTCTTAATGCTTCTTCTTATGTCCTAGAATCAGAGCACACTCCTAAGGCAGCTACCCAGCAGCTGAGAGTAGATCATACCATGGAGCTGATTATGATTCTAATCATTGGGAATACTATATCCAGTTGCCCAGCCACTCAAAACCAGGCCCAGTCAAGTTGATAGACAGCTACCACACATTCTTACCTTTCCTCCTCAAAAGATAAACAAAAAAGTACACCCACTACTCAACAGACACTCATAAACCACCTGTCCATAAGAGAATCTTTATATATATGTTTATATATTTATATAGACATATATATGTATGTATATGTACATGTATATATGTATCTTCATGTACATGTATATGTATATAGGTATGTATGTATGTATGTATGTAAATATATACAAATATAAATATACAATAAATGTCTTTAAAGATTAATTTATTTTGGGGCCATATCTCTGTTGTATGACAGAAGGAACACATGAAGATTTTTGTTGTTGTTGTTCGCCGACAAGTCGGACCTGACTCATAGCGACCCCTCCTTGGGTTTCTGAGGCAGTATCACTACGGAAGTAGATTGCCCAACCTTCCTTCTGAGGAGTGGCTTGTGGGTTTGAAGTGCCAGGCTTCTGGTTAACAGTCAAGTGCCGTAGGCACTATGCTACCAGAGCTCCAGACATAAAGATTAGATTTTTCATAATTTAAACATTTAAAAGTATTACTTTTATTGCCGTAAGTTTAAAATCTAGCTATATTACTATATTCTCTTAGCTATTTTTTTCATATTTTTTTAAAGCTGTAAGGAATATCTAGTTTGAACTTTTCCCTTTCTACTTGATGAAAATTTACAACTGCCTATAGTTCTAATGGGAGCTCTGGTAGCATAGTGGCTAAGACACTTGCCTGCTAACCAGATGGCTGGCGGTTCAAACCCACCAGCCACTTCTCGGAAGGAAGGTTGGACAATCCTACTTCCGTAGTGATACTGCCTCGGAAACCCAAGGAGGGGTCGC
>NW_006922153.1:134399-139766 GCF_000298275.1 Orycteropus afer afer | reverse complement strand
ATAAACTCTTTAAGTTAATCATTTCCAGAATAAATTTGCAACCTTATTTTCAGGTAAAAGTGGACCCTCCCCAAGTGTTCTTTATATCCTTTAAATGGCATAATTCACCAAATCATTCAAGTTAACCCTGGATGCCTTGTTTAACTATGTCCTCCTTACTAACCCTGGTCAGTTGCAAAATCTGTTTAAAAATGCCCAAGTCAAGGAATCATTACATTTAGTATTCAACATTTCTTACTTAAATTATATAAATACACGTATGTTGTTGTTAGGTGTTATGCAGTTGGCTCTAACTCCTAGCAACCCTACGTACAACAGAACAAAGCACTGCCTGGTCCTATGCCATCCTCACAATGCTTGGTATGCTTGAGCCCATCCTTGCAGCCACTGTGTCAGTCCATCTCATTGAGGGACTTCCCCTTTTTCTCCGACCCTCCACTTTACCAAGCATGATATTCTTCTCCAAGGACTGGTCTCTTCTGACAACACGAACAAAGTAAGTGAGAAAAAGTCTGGCCATTCTTACTTCCAAGGAGCATTCTGGCTGCACTTCTTCCAGGACAGATTTTTTTCTTTCTGATGGCAGTTCGTGGTACCTTCCTTATTCTTCACCAACACCACAATTCAAAAGTACCAACGCTTCTTCAGTCTCCTTATTCACTGTCCAACTATCACATGGATATGAGGACACTGAAAATACCATAGCTTGTGTTAGGCACACTTTAGTCTTCAAAATGACCTCTTTTTTCTTTAGTACTTGGAAGAGGTCTTTTGTAGATCATTTGTCTAGTGCAAAAGGTCCTCTGATTTCTTGACCATTGGACTTGTGTTATAAAAGTATTTCAACCTTTCCTACAGCCTTTCAAGAGGGAGATTTTCTCTGGTTTACCTCTGTATCAGCAAGGCCCACAAAGGGCTATTACATGAGATACATGCAATATATATTTTTAACTAATCTAATTACACTCTAAATTGAATCACTCTAAGAGCCAAAATGCCATAATAAATCAGTTTGGCTGAAATATGACCCAGTAGTTAGTCTGTGATACACAGAAAGTTCACATCATTTTGTTTTTGCACATTTAGTTTCTGTTGCATATTTCACTTTTTTTTCTTTTAAACCAAAATCAAACTCACTGCTGTCAAGTCAATTCTACCTCATAGCAACACCTCCTTTGGTTTCTGAGGCAGTATGTCTACAGAAGTAGTTGCCCATTCTGCCTTCAGAGTAGCGGGTGGTGGGTTTGAACCACCAGCCTTCTGGCTAGCAGTCAAATGCCTTAGGCACTATGCCACTAGAGTTCCCTTTAGTCAGAGGAAAAAAAAATTATCATCAGAAATACATCCTCCATAGTGTCTCAGAATACATTTTTCCCTCAAGAAAGTGTTCCTCTATACATAATAAAAGAAAGTATATCTGAATGTGTTTCATTAAGACAATTAAAATGATATATGCTAGACTCTTGACATTATGTAGTTCTGTACTGACCATGGACTTCAATTGAAGAGATCTCTGATCTTTTATCTCCAAAAACTATGTGCTTTTTAACCCACATTCTAACAATAAGACAAGTGTTAACTGTACATATATACACATAATAACTGAAAAATACTGCATTCTTCAAAGGCTCTTTTATTAGAAAGCACTACATCAGAGTATGTAAAAGGGATTTGAAAATCACAGAATGCAACTATTCATCCCCAGAGATAATAACTTTTCTCAGGCATTTGTGCATTTGTGCTTTCAAAGCTATAGGTCTATGAATGCTTGACAAAAAAAGAAAGAAAGAAAAAAAGAATTGAGAAACTCACCTTTAGTCTCTGTGTAACTATTCAAAATTACAATGGTCCCATGAAAATTATCATATTAATTGCATGGTCTAGAGGATCCAATCATAAGAAATTAAGCCAGTAATTCAATATTTTAGGATATAAACATATTTTCTGGTCTTACCAAATAATGCCTTCCAAATAATTTTATTCATTTATTCTCGCCCAAGATTTCCTTTATCTATGGCACTTGACTTTTGACTTCAGTGGCAAAAACCTCCAGGGAGTCAGAAAACAATTGTTAAAAAACTAAAACGCAGAAGATGATTTCATACTCTCAATTGGTGACTGCCACATTTTTCCTTTTAGAGAAAGAGCCTGTGACTTTTAGCATATATAATATATATATGTATTTGTTGGGGGGGTTCCTAGTTTCCATCATTATTCTGTCTTCTGTCATTTGAATTTCTTGGAACATTTAGAAGGTTAAACACATCCACAGCCCAATCTTTACTGCCTTACATTTGCTGTATTACTCCCACCATGAAAATCTTAGTCTAGGTTTCAAATGGTGCTTTTTTAGTTTCTAGTAAGTTCATGTAGAACATCAGCCCTTGTTGTATAGTGGTTAAGGCCTCAGCTGCTAACCAAAAGGTTAGTGGTTTGAACCCACCAGCTTCCACCCCAAGAAGGTAGGGCAGTCTGCTCCTGTAAAGATTTACAACCTTGGCAACATTAAGCAGCATTTCTGTGCTGCTTTTCAGGTATGCGTGGGTTGGAATGGACTGGACAGCAATGGGTTGGCTAAGGTAGAGCAGTTGGGATGCCACATACTGAAATGCCAGAGCTCTACTGATCTGCTAGTAGGAAGATGACATTTCACCACACCATGTACACAGTGCCTATTTCATAGTTCAGATGGTTTTAGCTTAAGCCTTTTTCTATGTCAATTATCCAATAAACATATTTCACATTCCCACTGCTCAGTGTCAAATCATCAGTTTTGGTCTTCTTTTTAATATTAATTTTCCTTGAATACATCTGCTATGTGCTTTCTGTTTCTTTTCATGAAAACTACCATTATACTTTTATTCTTAGGATGAAAGACAGATTGAAAGAAATACTTTTTTTTTTATATTATTATTTAAATGATGAGATAGTTATGAATTAATTCTATTAATCTATGACCATTAGTCACAAGTTTTCAGCTCATAGAAAAAGTAAACCTCATGCGAACGGTATGAGCAGAGTCACTACAGCTAAAATATGTCCTTTTATTTTTAACAAAATAAAATGTAGAACTTTTTTTTTCTTTTTATCTTAAAAGTAGGCCTTTATCTTAGTAATTTCAATATTGCTAACTGTGGTTTTTAATTCCTAAAGTGGAATAAGTTAGTTAGAAAATATTATTTTATAGTCAGGAATCAATTTTTAAAAAATGTTTACAAATTATGGATATTAAATCATTCTAGTTGTACAGTCAATAATTTACTTTTATTGTATAACTAGTTGTTCCCTTGTTAAGATCTAAGACTGAGGAACCAGATTACCTGAGTTGAAATCTCAGCTCCAACACCCAGTTGTATATAATATTACATATACTTATAAAACCTATTGCCTCCAGTTAATTTCAACTCCTAGCAATTCTATACAACAGAGTAGAATTGCCTCATAGTATTTCCAAGGCTGTAATCTTTATAAAAGCAGATGGCCACATCTTTCTCCCGTGGAGGTCTGTGGTTGTTGTTGTTATGTGCTGTCAAGTTGGCCCCGACTCACAGCAACCCCTCCTTGGGTTTCCGAGGTGGTATCACTATGGAAGTAGATTGCCCAATCTTCCTTCTGAGGAGTGGCTGGTGGATTTGAACTGCCAGCCTTCTGGTTAGCAGTCAAATGTCTTAGGCACTATGCCACCAGAGTTCCCATATACATATATACACACACACTGTTGTTAGGTGCTGTCAAGTTGGTTCTGACTCATAGTGACTATACACACAACAGAATGAAACAATACCAAGTCCTGCACCAAGCTCATTATCATTGCTATATGTGAGCTCATTATTGCAGTGAATCTCATTGAAGGCTTTCCTCTTTATCACTGACTCTCTACTTTACCAAACATGATGTTCTTCTCCAGAGACTGGTACCTCAGGACATGTCCAAAGTACATGATACAAAGTCTCATCATCATCACTGCTAAGGAGCATTCTGGCTGTACCTTTTCCAAGACACATTTGTCCATTCTTCTGTTAACCCATGGTGTATTTAATATTCCTTGTCATCACCAAAATTCAAATGCATCAGTTCTTTAATCTTCCTTATTTAGTGTCCAGCTGTCGCACACATTTGAGGTAATTGAAAATATCATGGCTTGTGTTAGGAGTACTTCAGTGACGTCTTTGATTTTTAATGATGTAAAAAGGTCTTTTGCAGCAGGTTTGTCCATTGGAATGCATTGCTTGATATCTTGACTGCTCCTTTCATAGGCATTGACTGTAGATTCAACTAAAATGAAATCCTTGAAATCTTGAATATTTTCTCCATTTGTCATGATGTTGCTCATGGCTCCACTGTTGAGGATTTTTGTTTTCTTTATGTTGAGGTGTAATCCACATTGAAGGCCGTCTTCTCTGATCTTCAAAAGTAAATACTCCACCTCCTCTTCACTTTCAGCAAGCAAGATTGTGTCACCTGCATATCACAATTTGTTAATGAGTCTTCCTTCAATCCTGATACTGCATTCTTTTTTATATTGTACAACTTTTAAGACCATTTGCTCAGCATACAGATTGAAAAAAATATAGTGAAAGGATATAACAGTGACATACGCCCTTCCTGATTTTAAACCACATAGTATTCCCTTGTTCTGTTTGAATGATCATCTCTTGGTCTATGCATAACACTATTAAGTGTTCTGTATTTCCCATTCTTGGCAATGTTATTGATAATTTGTTATGATCTACACAGTGGAATATTTTTGCATAGTCAATAAGACACAGGTAAACTTCCTTCTTGTATTCTCTGCTTTCAACCAAGGTCCATATGACATCAGCAATGATATTCCTTATTTCACGTCCTCTCTTGTATACAACATGAATTTCTGGGAGTTCCCTGTCAATATACTGCTGCAACTGTTTTTGAATTATCTTCAGCAAAATTTTAACAGTGTGTGTTATCAATGATATTGCTTGATAATTCTCACATTCCATTGGATGACTTCTTTTGTCTTCAGAATGGACACAAATACAGAACTCTCCAGTCTGCTGTGCATCCATTTGCTGAAACCTTTCAACTAGCATTCTATCAAATCCTGAAGGCTGGTTTTTCTTCAGTTCCTTCACTGTAGCTTGGACTTCTTTGTTCAGTATCATCAGTTCTTGATCATATGCTACCTCCTGAAATGACTGAATGTCTCCCAAATTTTTTTTTTTTTTTTTTTTTTTTTTTTTTTAAGCTATTGTAAATGGTATCAGTTTCCTTATTTCCTTATGTCTTCTTCAGCAATTTCATCATGCTGTATCTACTGTCTAAGTTTGAAGATGCAAAAAGTGAAATGCAAAAAAAGCATGTTCTGAATCTACATTTTTTTTTTTTTTT
>NW_006922153.1:129438-134299 GCF_000298275.1 Orycteropus afer afer | reverse complement strand
TTTTTACAGAGTTTGTGTATCCCTTCCATCTTCATTTGATGCTTTTTAAATCATTCATCATTTTGCCCATAGAATCCTTCAATATTGCAATTTGAGACCTGAAGTTTTTCTTCAGTTCTTTCAGCTTTAGGCATGCTGGGTGTCTTCCTGCCTTTTGATTTTCTAACTCCAGGTCTTTGCACATTTCATTATAATACTTTATTTTGTCTTCTCTCCCTATGAGTAAAAAAATGAAATATGTTCATGTTGTTGTTGCAGTGTGCTGTAGAATTGATTTCCAAATCATAGTGATTCTACTGGACACAGTAGAATTGTCCTATAGTGTTTGCTTGACTATACAACTTTATGTAAGAAGACTGCCATATATTTCTCTCACAGAGTGATTGGTGAATTTAAACATTTAACCTTTTAGTTAGAAACCAATAAATACTTAACCACTTCTCCAATACTTAACACTTAACCACTGCCAAGCCTGGGAAAAACAAAGCTACTACCATAATTTCTATCCCAAATCATAGTGACCTCACTGGGCTTCGATGATGGTAAATCTTTATGGAAGTAGATTGCCCCATCTTCTTACTGTGGAGTGACTGGTGGATTTGAACCACCAACTTTCTGGTTAGGAGTCAGCTGCCTTAGGCACTGTGCCACCAAAGTTTCTTTATATATATGAATCTTTGGCACATAATAACTAACCACTCACTAGATATTATCTATAACATTGACCATGATTCAATGATTAAAACTACACAAATTTGGATCATTTCAATTGATTACAATCCTATAATTTTTATTCATCTACCCTTCATTCTACATATTTATACAGTTATAATCAGCTTATCAAATGTCCCTGATTAACTTTGCTTTTTTTCTTTTTAGACACTGCCAATTCTACTGCTACTAACACTCTTAATTTTAGATAAAACTGTTTTTTGCAAATGGTACAGTTAACCCACTCAGCTGCTGACTGAAAGATTAGTGGTGTGTATCCAACAAAAGGAACTTTAAATGAAAATCCTGATAATATTCTTCTGCAAACACAGCCACTGAAAACTGTACAGGATGTAGTTCTCTGGAACATAGCCTACTCTTGACACACACAGAGTCACCCTGCATCAGAATCATTCACTGTCAATGAGAAAGAAAGCATTTACATATCACAATCATGCAGTCTGAGAGATTTGTTGTTGTTGTTGTTTTTCTTTCCTCATAAAATTCAATGTCCCAGTTTGAGTAGCAGAAATATGCAATGTAATGTTAGTGTGCACTACACTGTGGAGGATCATAAACTTGTAGAAGGGAGAGAAAGGAAGGAAGTTTGAGCAAAGAGAAAGGTCAAATGGTGCTAAAATCCTGGTCTTGACCAGCCCTAATTGGAGCTAGTAGCACATATGTTCTGTTAGATGTAACTAATGGTGGGATAAAATGGTAGATTGTGTATATTTTGCTATAATCTATCATTGGATGTCATGGGTCACCTCAGGAAGAAGGTGCAAATACCTGTATAAAGGAGGTGCAAAGACAAGGAAGGAGGTACAGGTTGCTGTCTGGTAGTACATTTTCATTTCTCTTGTAATTCAAAGGCATGGAATTTGCTGGATCATATGGTCACTCTGAGCAGCTCTGGTGGTAGAGTGGTAACCAAAAGGTCAGTGGTTTGAACCCACCAGCCATTCCTCAGAAGAAAGATGAGGCAGTCCACTTCTGTAAAGATTTACAGAATTGGAAAAGCTGTGGGGCAGTTCTACTCTGTCCTATAGAGTAATTATGAATTGTTACTGATTCTATGGCAGTCATTTTTAGTTTATGTTAACTCGATGTTTAATTATTTTAGGAGAGGCCAGACTATTTTACAAAGGTCAGCACCATTTCACATTCCCAACAGCAGTGTTTAAGAGAGAAGATTATTCCACATCCTCACAGACCTTTTTTATCTGACTTTTTCATTGTAGACACCCAAATAGGTATGAAGTGTTATCACTTTGTAGTCTTATTTGCATTTTCCTGATAACTAATGAGATCATGTGTATTTCCATGTGCTGCAATGATGGGCTCAAGCACAGCGAGGCTTTTGAAGGTGGCACAGGGCCAGACAATGATTTACTCTGTTATACATATGGTCTCTGTGAATCAGAGCCAACACTACAGCACCTGACAGCACAACGCTGCATATTTTAATAGAACTGTGTAACCCCTTTATCCATGTTTAAATTGAGTTAACTGTCCCGTATTATTCAATTGTATATGTCCTTTATATATCTAGATACAAGTCCCTATGAGTTATATGATTTGCATATATTGTTCTCATCTGTGGGTTGTCTGTTCAGTTTCCTGATGATGTTTTTTGGGGTATAAATTTTTTAATTTTCATAAAGTCCAATTTATATATTTTTTTTTCTTTTTTTGCTCTTGTTTTAGGTGTTATATCTAAGAATTCTTCACAAAAGTCAAGGTTATAAAGATTTATTTCTAAGTTTTTTTCTAAGAGTTGTTTTTATTTTTAGTATGCTGAACTATTTTGAATTAATTGTTATATATGGTCTCAGGTGTTATTGTTGTTACATACTGTTGAGTCAATTTTGACATGAAATTCTCCCATGTGAAAGAGTTTCTGGCTTATAACCTTTGCAAGAACAGATTTCTAGGAAGAAAGAAGCAGCTTTGGTTCTAATGCCACATATTTTTTATTTCCTTACTGAATTTTCAAAGACATTCTTAAAGAGGTTTATTTTATTTATTTTTTTATTTTCCATTCTTTCATAGGGCCATTTTCAGAGGCCTTAAGTGGTATCTATCTTATAGTTTTTACCATATCCAAAGGCAAATGGGTCAGTGGAAATCCTCAAGTTGTCATGGAAGATGTTTATCTCCTCTACTTTTCAATTTTAATCTTCTTCACACTCAGCAACTACTTCTAACTGATTGGTGACATACCTGCAAGTGCAACCCCATCCTTAATTTTTATTGCTACCTTTAACAAGAAATGAAATATATTGATAAGAGAGACCATATTATTTTTTAAAAATGGTCCAAAACACCCACATACGTATTTACTAGAATTCAAAATTTATATATAGGCACTAAAGCAATGTGCAGAAAATTGGATAACATATTTTTTTAAATGAAACAATGTAGCAAGGAAGGAAGAAAATAAAAATAAGAAAAAAGAACCGTCAGATATCCTCTGCCTATAGGACATTAAAATATTGAAATTTAAAATAATTAGAATTTTTTATTTTTTCCTACCACTAGCACTTGTTTCAACAAGGTACATAATGTATGGATCACTTGTCAGAAACTCATCAAAATATATGGCATATTTTATACACCTAGTTTATAAAAGTAGACTAAACATGGAAGTGGAACTACCAAGTGACACTTATACCTTTTGATCTCAACTAAAAATTCTCAGCAAAAAAAGTGATTTAGTTTTCTTAATAGAAGCCTGTTCATTACATAAGGCCAAGCTGCAAAGTATCTGTGTATTTTTTTTTTCCGTGCTCAGTGCTATATTACAACATTCCACTGACAGTAAAGTATCTCCAGCTGTGACAAGTATTGATCTTATTTTTCCTTTGAGATGCCTAAAAAGCCAAACTGCAGCTTCCCAAAATATTCAGCTGGAGCACTGGTTTGTCAGAAGTATAAGTTAACAAGAAATTTACTTTTATTCTCCTGTGGAAAAAATAAAAGACAATTCTTACACTCTATGTATTTACTGATTACATGACTCTTTTATCAACTGAATGACTGGATGATCTATCCATTGATGCCAAGATTTATTTTTACTTTACTTATGTATATGTTTATTTTTGTCTCTATAAAATAAACTCCAAACTCACTGCCATCAAGTTTACTCTGACTCATAGCAACCCTCTTTATGTATCCAAAGCAGTAAATCTTTACAGAGGTAAATTGGCTAGTCTTCCTTCCATAGAGTGGCTCGCAGGTTTGAACAGCAATCCTTCTGGCTATCAGTCAAAAGTCTTAGGGACTAAGCCACCAGTCAACATTTTCATACATGATATAATAAACTGAGGGATAAGTGCTGAAATGAGAAAATAACATAGTTTTAAATCTACCATTTAAGCTACAGGAATCCAGGTGAGGACAGGGAACCCAGGCACGCCCAAAGCAACAGGGCAGTGGAACTGGAGAGCAGAGACGAACAGGATCAGGGACCAGGACCAATGGGAGTGAGCTGCTGGAATCCAGGTGAGGACAGGGAATCCAGGTACATCCAAAATAGCAAGGCAGGAGAGCAGGAAAAAGGGGATTAAAGGTCCAGGAACCAGGGAAGAGGAGTAGTCAGCCACAGGGATCCAGGTGAGGAGAGGAAACCCAGACAAGCTCAAACCTGCAGGGTGGGAAAGAGGGAGAAAGAGGATAACAAGACCCAGAAACCAGGACAGAGTAGCAGTTAGCCACAGGGATCCAGGTGAGGAGAGGAAACCAAGGCACACCCAAAACAGCAGAGTGGGAGAGTGGGAGAAAGGGGATGAAAAGGCCCAGGAACTGGGACTAAGGAGGAATCAGCTTCAGGGACCCAGGTAAGGGTGGTAGGAGGGGTTTTCAACAGGGAGACAAACTACTTGTCTGTTGGTTTGCCCTACCATGGTGACATGTTCATGTGAGTTTTGAGGCTGAGCCACTGGTGTTTCAAAACCAGTGGGATGCACATGGTGCACAGGCACCAGCCCAGCTTACAGATTGAGACAGACTAGGAAGAAGGAGGAGGCTGTCTACTTGTCAAAGAATTGGCCAGGGAAAACCTTATGAATAGCAAAGAAACACTGTCTGATACATTACCGCACAACTTTATGAATTTTCTGGTTAGGTTAGAAGGCTCTCAAAATAGGAC
>NW_006922153.1:117394-118279 GCF_000298275.1 Orycteropus afer afer | reverse complement strand
GGGGAGCTGTTGCATTGTAAATTTTGGTCAATGACATGAGACAAAGTATATGTGAACTGCTGTATGAAAAGTGAATTTACTCTATAAATCTTCACGCAAATCCAAATAAAATTAAAAATAATAATAATAATAATGTAAATATCTAGGACTCTAGAAATTAGTTTTAAATGATACTGGAAAGAAAAAATATTAATTTTTAAAACTACTTCAAGAAAATAAAAGTCAGCTTCTGGTAAGATGGCAGAATAGGCAGATAAGCTACACATACACTCTTCAGCAAAGAAAAGAAAATCCAATTGATTCAGATACAGAAAATAATCCTGGAGCCCTGAGCTTTGAAAGAAAGGATACAGAAGTGTATTACACACCAAAGAATAAAAGAACCTGTGTGAAAATTTTGAATAAGGAGACAAATGGAGCTGTGGACTGTCAACTATCCTGATGCCATGTACAGTTTGAATTTTTCTAAGTGGTGCTAAGGCCTGCGAATTAACCTAAAAATCAGCCCTGTTCAATAAGGGCTTCACAGACAACTGTACTGGTGGCTGATGACAAAAGGGAAATAGCAAAGAAGGAGATAGACTGAGCTGTGGACTTTTGGTTGTCTGAAGGGCACAGACATTTTGAATGTTTACAAGTGGTAGGCATTTGGGAAATTTAAAGTGACAGCATTCTCATTCAGATTCCAGGGACCTAAGAACAGGCTCTGCTTGCCTAGGACAGCACAGACCTACCATAGGCTGAAGACTGGAAAGGTTCAAGTTTTGGACTTTTTTTCTCTTGCCTTTTCCTGGTTCTCATTTTTTTCTCTTTCTTGTGGTTCTTCCAATACCTTTTTATTTTATTTTATTTTTGCATTTCTCCCATTATTCCCTTCATTATTCT
>NW_006922153.1:100740-117169 GCF_000298275.1 Orycteropus afer afer | reverse complement strand
ACTATGTGTTTTTTGTTCTTTTTTACATTTTTGAATGTTGTTTTTGTCTAACTGAGTGGGAGACAGCAACCATGCTCATATGACCCAACCATACCCTCACCTCCTTCAGCTCCAGCTACTTAGTCAGGGCCACCGTTTATCTCTACACCAAGCAGCCAATGATACATGACCGCCAATATGAGCCTGAGTTCCCTTAACTGCATTTCACAAACAGCTAACAGAGATCTGTGCCTCTAGTCTCATTCTCTATTCCATGCCCCAAGAGACAGGTGTGAGTGCATTATTGTTGTCAATTAGCAAATAGAGAAGCAGTACCCTGATTACTCAGATACATTAAAAGAAACCAAAGGAAAAAAAACTTAGGTGCTCACTCCAACAGAAAATCACCAATTAAATATAAATATAGAAATAGCAGAATGTCTCAGAGCCAACAGACCATACGAGTCCACACAAAAAAAGCAAGACAAAGAATTAGAAAAAAAGGAGCAGGATACAGATTCAGAACACATCCTTGAGGAAGAAGCAAGATTGGAACTCCATGATAAGGAATTAAAAATAATTATTTTTAGATACCTTCAATGGACTGAGAGACAGATCAAGGAAAACACTGACAAAATTAAGGAAAATTCAGACAAAATCCTAGAACAATTTTGGAAAACAATACAAGAACACAATGACAAAATAAATGAAAAATTAGAAATGATACAAAATTTAGAAACAGAAATTCAAAAGATTAATACTAAATTTTCAGAAATATAATAATAAGTTGAATGGGCAAGAGAGTAGAATCAAATCAAAGGAAGACAGAATTGGTGAGAGTGAAGGAAAATACTTCAATACTTCTTTGAAAAGGGATCAATTCAAAAAAAGACCAAAACAAAAGGAAGAAAGTCTAAGATTGATGTGTGATATTCCAAAGGAATAAGTTTTCTGTAAGTGGAATTCCAGCACAGGAAGAGACAAAACCACAGAGAAAATTTCCCTTATATGATGAAAGACAAGAATTATCCATTCAAGAAGTCCAACAAACCCCAAACAGCATAGACCCTGAAAAAAAATCACCAAGATATATCATCAAACTCACCAAAACCAAAGACAAAGAAAGACTCCTGAAAGCAGCACAGGGAAAACAAACAGGTACCTACAAAGGGCAACCACTAAGCTCTGATTTCTCAGCTGAAACCATGCAGGTGAGAAGGCAATGCAAAGGTATATATAAAACCATGAAAGAAAAAAAATCCAACTAAGAATTGCATATCCAGCAAAAGTGTCCCTCAAATATTATGGTGAAATTAGGAGATTTCCAGATAACCTGAAATTAAAGAATCTGTTAAAACCAAACCAGTCTTACAAGAAATGCTAAAGGGAATCTCTTGGACAGATAACCAACAATAGCAAACAACAAAAAACTGTTAATCCAGAAACCAACACAGTTATGGAAGTATCCAAAGAAAATAAGCTTACAAGATTGTAAACAGGGAACCAGAAACATCAGTTGGCAAATGAGGAAAACTTCAAACCAAAAAGAGGGAACAAATAGTCCAGTTATAGACCTCCTAAATGATGAGGAAGTCAAGAGAGTTGTAGGATAGAATGGACTGTCCTAACTCAGGGATAAAATTATAAATCATAGGGTAACCTAAAAGAAAAAAAGATAAACTATCCTATCACAATAAAAAAGAGAACAAGCACACATATTTAACAAAAAGTAAAACAATAACAACAAAGGAAATGAAAACATGATTCATAAAATGAGCTCAGCACAGAAAATTGTATTGTTTTGGTTGTTAGGTGCCATAAAGTCATGTCTGACTCATAGCAACCCTATGCACAACAGAACAAAACACCTCCCAGTCCCGTGCCAGCTCCATGATCCTAGGTATACTTGAGCCCATCATCGCAGCCACTGTGTCACTCCATTTTGTTGAGGGCCTTCCTCTTTTGTCGACCCTCCATCTTACCAAGCATGATATCCTTCTCCAGGGAATGGTCCCATCTGGCCATTCTTGCTTTCAAGAATTCCAGCTGCATTTCCTGCAGGCCAGCTCTGTTAGGACTTTTAATAGTCCATGGTACTTTCAGCATTCTTGCTAGTACCACAACTCGAAAGCATCAATTGTTCTTCAAGCTTCCTTATCCAGCTGTCATGTGCATAGGAGGCACTGAAAAAATCATGGCTTATGTCAGGCACACCTTAGTCTTCAAGGAGACACCTTTGCTCCTCAGCACTTAAAAGAGATCCCTTGCAGCCAACTTGCCCAGTGATATATGTCATCCAATGTCCTGACTGCTGCTTCCATTGGTGTCAATTGTACAACCAGGAAATGTGAAGTCCTTGACAACTTCAATCTTTCTCCATTTATCGTGATGCTGCTTATTGGTCCAGTTGTGATGATTTTTGTTTTCTTTATTCAGAGATGTAATCCATACTGCAGACTGTATTCTTCAATCTTCATCAGTAAGTTCCTCAAGTCATACTCACTTTCAGCAAGCAAAGTAGTTTTGTCTGCATATTGCAGGTTGTTAATGATTCTTCCTCCAATCTTGATTGTGTGTTCTTCATATAGTCCAGCTTCTTGGATTATTTGCTTGACATCCAGATTGAATAAGTATGGGGAAAAGATACACCCTTGACCAAGTCCCTTATTGATATTAAAACATTCAGTGTTCCCTTGTTCTGTTTGAACACCGGCCTCCTGATCAATGTACAGGTTCCCCACGAGATCAAGTCTTCTGGAATTTTCATTTTTCTCAATGTCATTCAAAATTTGTTTTCATCTACACAATCAAATGCCTTTGTATAGTCAATAAAACACAAGTAAGCATCTTTCTGGTGTTCTTTGCTTTCTGCCAAGATCCATCTGACAGCAGGTATGATATCCCTTGTTCCATGCCCTCTTCTGAATCCAGCTTGCATATCTGGAAGTTCTGTCAATAAACTGCGGCAATAATTTTTGAATTATCTTCAGTAAGATCTTACTTGCATGTGATATTAATGATATTGTTTGATAATTTCCACATTCTGTGGGATCACCTTTCTTTGGAATGGGTACAAATAAGGATCTCTTCCAGTCAGTTGGTCAGGCAGCTGTCTTCCAATCTCTTGGAGTAATCCAGTGAGCATTTCTAGTGAGGCATCTATTTGTTGCAACATCTCACTGGGTATTCCATCATTTCATGGAGCCTTGTTCTTCGTCAATTCTTTCAGATCAGCTTCAGCTTCTTCCTTCAATACCGTTGATTCTTGATCATATGGTACCTCCTAAAATGGATGAAGATCTACCAGTTCATTTTGGTACAGTGACTCTGTGTATTCGTTTCATTTTCTTTTGATGTTTTGTGTATCATTCAGTATTGTGTCCATAGAAACTTTCAATATTGCAATTCAAGGCTTAAATTTTTTTCTCAGTTCTTTTAGCTTGAGAAATGCCCAGCATGTTCTTCTCTTTTGGTTTTCTAACTCCAAGTCTTTACACATTTCATTATAGTAATTGGCTTTGTATGCTCAAGCTGCTCTTTGAAATCTTTTGTTCAGCTCTTTTATCTTTTCATTTCTTCCATTTGCTTTAGCTACTCTCCCCTCGAGGGCAAGTTTCAGAGTCTCTTCTGTCATCCATTTTGGTCTTTTCTTCTTTTGTTGTCTTTTTAGTGACCTGTTTTGTTCATGGATGATGTTCTTGATGCTATCCCACAATTCTAGTTTTCATTCACTGGTGTTCAATGCATCAAATATATTTTTTAGATGGTCTCTAAATTCAGAAGGGATATATTCAAGATCATATTTTGGCTCTCAAGGACTTGTATTAACTGCCTTTAACTTTAAGTTGAACTTGCATATGAGCTGTTGATGGTCTGTTCCACAATCAGCTCCCGGCCTCATTTTGAATGAGGATATTGAGTTTTCCCTTGCCTCTTTCCACAGATGTTGTCAATCTGATTCTTGTGTATTCCATGTGTTGAACTCCACATGTATAGTCACTGTTTGTGTTGTTAAACAAAAGGTATTTTCAATGATTAAGTCTTTGGTCTTACAAAATTCTATCATGCCATTTCTGGCATCATTTCTGTCACCAAGACCAAATTTTCCAAGTACCAGTGATTCTTCTTTGTTCCCAACTTTTGCATTACAATCACCCATGATAACACATCCTGATTGCATTTTCGGTCAATTTCAGACTGCAGAAGCTGATAAAAGTCTTCAATTTCCTCATCTTTGGCTTTGGTAGTTGGTGCATAAATTTGAATAATGGTTATATTAACTGGTCTTCCTTGTAGGTATATGGATATTATCCTATTACTGACAGCATTGTACTTCAGGACTGATCTTGAAACATCGTGTGTGATGATGAATGCCATGTCATTCCTCGTCAAACTGTCATTTCTGGCATAGTAGATCATATGGTCGTCTGATTCAAAATGGCCAAAACAGGTCCAGTTAAGCTCACTAATGCCTAAGATATCATTCTTTATGTGTTCCATTTCATTTTTGACAACTTCCAATTTTCCTAAATTCATAATTGGTACATTTCATGTTCTGATTATTAATGGATGTTTGCAACTGTTTCTCTTCAATTTGAGTCATGCCACATCAGCAAATGGACGTCTGGAAAGCTTTACCTTATCCATATCAGTAAGGTTGTTTCTACTCTGATGATGCAGCTCTTTTCCAATCCTAGTTTGAGAGTCTTCCAACCTAAGTGCTTAACATCCTGCACTGTATTGGACAATATTTCCAGTCTATTCATAAAGTTGCACAGTAATGTATCAGTTTTTTTCTGCTAATCATAAGGTTTTCTCTGGCCAATTCTTGAGAAGTGTATGGCCTGCTCCTTCTTCCTAGTCTGTTTCACTTTGTAAGTTCTCGAAATCTGTGCACCATGTGCAAACCCACTGGGTTTGAGACACTGGTGGCACAGCCTCAAGACTCACAGCAACATGGCATCACATTAGGACAAACTGACAAACAAGTTTGTCCCCATCAGCTGTTCAAAACCTCTCCATCCTCCCACTCTCCCCTTACATGGATCCCTGCCTCTTTCCTGTTATTTGGGGGTGTGGCCTGGATCCCCAGCCTTACCAGGATCCCTACCACTGCTTCTCCCCAGCTTTCCCGCCACTTGGGGGGAGTGTGGCCTGGGTCCCTGAACTTACCTGGATCCCTGCTACTCTTTACTCTGTAAGGAAAATATATGGAACAAAAAAATCAGCAACACCATGAGAAAACACCTAATACAATGACAGCAACAAATTCATACATATCAGAATTCCAGTAAGATCAGGAATAGGCAAGCCAACTACACAGACCCTCTTCAACAAAGAAAAGGGGAACCGATTAATATAGATACAGAAGATAATCCTGGAGGCTTGAGCTTTGAAAGGAAGGATCCAGAATTGAACTAAACTTCTACTAATAGAAAAACCTCCATGAAAACACCAAAAGAAGAGACATACGTATCTGCAGTTTGTTGATGATCCTGATGGCACACGTAGCTTGGATATTGCTAAGTGTTGTTAGGACCTAAGAATTAACCTGAGAATTGGCCCTGCTAACCAGTGGCTATGTGGAGGACTGCACTGATGGCTGATGAATAAATGGGGGGCAGTGAAGAGGGAGACAGGATGAGCTGTGGACATCTTTCTGTCTGGAGGGTGCAGCCATTTTGAATGTTTACAAGAAATTCAACCATTTTGGATATTTAAAGCAACAGCATTCTCTTTGACTCCAGGGACCTAAGAATAGGTTCAACTTTCTGGGGACCACAAGGACATACTGGACACAAAGGACTGAAAATGTGTGATTTCTCCATTGTTATTCTAATACCCCACACCTTCTTGGTGAATGGAGGTACAAGCATCCCTCACTCCCACCCAACTTCTGGGCCAGCAGGAAATCCTTACCAGCCTGTGTACTCAGACAGAGCCAGGATGCACTGCTCTGCCCAGATTTTTTTTTCCTTTTATTGTTTGTTTAATTTTGTCTGTTTTAAAATTGCTATTATTACTATTATTATTCCTTTTTTTGTTGTTGTTCACATCATTTCATCTTATTGTTATTATTCTTTCTTCTTCCCTTCCCAGGTTGTAGTTTTCAGCTTTTTCTCTCTCCCTGTTCCTGGTTCCTGTTTTTTTTTTCTTTCTTGTAGTACTCCCATCCTTTGTTTTTCTTTTTTCATTTTTCCAATTTTTTTCTTCATTATTCTCCTACTATACCTCTTTTTTTCTTATAACTCAATCCCGAGATATTGCAGGGTTACCACCCCCTTTTCTATGCATATTTCTTTTGTCTTTTAAAAATATTTATTTACATATTTTTTTCTTATTTATTGACTTTCCTCTTTTTTATTCTTTTTTCTCTTTTCTTTTTTGGATTGTTCCTGTCTTTATGCAGTACATTTTTTGTCAACTTGCTTTTACTTTTTTGATGGATTTTTGATTGTTGTTATTTTCTGAGAGGGAGACAGCAACCATGTCCATACAATGCAACCAAAACCACATCTCCAGCAGCTTCATTTACTGAGTGAGAGCCACTACTTCATTACCTATCAAATGGCCAATGATACATGACCACCAATAACAACAGGACTCTCCATTAACTGCTCTTCACAAACAATTAACAGAAATCTGAGCAGCCACTCTCCTTCTCTAACATATCCACCAGGAGACAGATGGTGAGTGCATCAGTACTGCCAACTAGTGAGTAGAGGAGCTTAGTATCCTGTTTACTCAGATACATTAAAAAAAAAGAAAATGAAAATCATGGATGAATCATTCCAACATACAATCACTAATTAAATATAAGTATAACAACATCAAAATGTCTCAGAGACAACAGACCATCACAGTCCACACAAAGAAGCAAGATAAAGCAGTATGAAACAAACGAGTAGGATACAAACCCAGAACACATCCCTGAGAAAAAAACAGCATTTGAACTCTCTGTTAAGGAATTCAAAAGAATTACACAAAAGCACCTTCAACAGATTGAGAGACACATCAAGGAAAACACTAACAAAATTAAGGAAAACACATATAAAACCCTAGAACAATTTCAGATGAAAATACAAGAACAAAATGAATGAAAAATTTGAAATTACATAAAATGTTTGGATAGAAATCCAGAAGATTAATACTAATTTTCAGAAATTGATAACACATTGAAAGGGCAAAGGAGTGGAATCAGATCAATGGAAGACAGAATTAATGAGATTGAAGACAAATACCTGAATATTTCTTTGGAAAGGGATCAATTAGAAAAAAGATCAAAACAAAATGAAGAAAGCATAAGATTTATGTGGAATACCATCAAAAGGAATAACTTAGGTAATTCAAATCCCTGAACAGGAAGAGAAGGAAAAAAAAAAAAAAAAAAACTGAGAAAATTGTCCAAAATTTGTTAGAAGAGAACTTCCCAGATATGATGAAAGATGAGAATATATCCATTCAGGAAATCCAAAGAACCTCAAAGAGGATAGACTCCAAAAGAAAATCACCAAAACATATCATCATGACACTCACCTAAACCAAAGACAAAGAAAGAATCCTGAAAGTAGTATGGGAGAAATGAAAAATTATCTACAAAGGGCAACCAAAAGAATATGCTCACATTTTGCAGCAGAAACCATGAAAGGAAGAATGCAATGCATTGGTATATATAAAACTCTGAAAGAGAACTATTTCTAAACAAGAATTACATATCAAGCAAAATTGTACCTCAGATATGATAGTAAACATAGATTTCCAGATAAGCAGAAATTAAGGGAATTTGTTAAAACCAGACCTTCCTTACAACAGATACTAAAGGTAGTCCCTTGAACAGAGAAACAATAATAGCAAACCACAACCAACCATTAATACAGAAGATGACATGACCAAGAAATCAACATAGACATACCAACCAACAACCACAGCCATGGAGTTGGATCTGAAACATTATGATCCCCGCTTGGGTTTCCGAGGCAGTATCATTATGGAAGTAGATTGCCCAACCTTCCTTCCAGGGAGTGGCTGGTGGGTTTGAACCCCCAGCCTTCTGGTTAGAAGTCAAATGCCTTAGGCACTATGCCACCAAAGCTCCCAACAAACTCACTGATGTCAACCCTGATCTGACTCTAAGTGACCCCTCCCTAGGTTTCAGAGGCAGTATCAGTATGGAAGTAGATTGCTCAATCTTCCTTCTGAGGAGTGGCTGGTGGGCTTGAACTGCCAGCTTTCTGGTTAAGACACAAATGTCTTAGGCACTACATCACCAGAGCTCTATCAACATAGGTATGGAAGTATCAAAAGTAAAATAAAGTTACAATATTTTCAATAGGGAACCAGAAACATCAATTGGCAAATGAGGACAACTACAAAACAAAAAGAGGGGAAAAATAGTGTAGTTACAGAACTTTTAAAGGGTGATGAAGTCAAGAGAGTTGCAAGATAGAATGGACTATTCTAAACTCAAGGAGAAACTTATAAATTACAGGGTAACTGCAAAGAAAAAAAGATAAACATTCACATCACATTATAAAAGAAGGCAAGCACAAAGATTTAGAAAATACTAAAACAAAAGCACGAAGGAAATGATAACATGGTTCATAAACAAAATGAGCTCAGCACAGAAAATTATATGGAACAAAGAAATCAGGAACAATGTGAAAAAACACACAACAAAATGACAGCAACTAATTTATACTTGTTGATAATTACACTGAATATCAATAGATTAAATCCACCACTCAACAAAGAGTTGCAGAATGCCTATGAAACATAACCCATTGATATGCTGTGTATAAGAGACATACGTTAGTGACAAAGACAAAAATAGACTAAAAATTAAATGTTGGAAAAAGATACATTAAGCAAATCGTGACCAAAAAAAAAGGAGTGGTAATATTAATTTCTGATCAAATTGACTTTAAGGCAAAAACCACCATAAGATACATGAAAAACAATATATAATGATTAAAGGATGAATTGAACAAGAAAATAGAACCATAATAACTATCTGTGGACCCAGTCAAAGAGCCCTATAATACATAAATCAGACTTTAACAGGATTGAAAAGACAAATACATGATTCCACAGTCATTGTAGGAGACTTTAATACAACACTTTCAGTGAAATATAGAACATCAGGAAAGAAATGCAACAAAGATGCAGAAAAGTTAAAAAATACAATCTACTAACTTGACATTGTAGACATCTACAGAACACTTCACCCAACAACAGCATTCTTTTCCAGTGCACAGGGAACATTATCCATGATGGACCATATGTTAGTTCATAAAGCAATCCTTAATAAATTAAAAAAAAAAAAAATACAGTGAAATATTGCAAAGCATCTTCTCAGATCACAATGCTATCAGATTAGAAATCAATAATAGGAAGATCAACAGAAAAAGATGAAACACATGAAAACTGAACATCACCCTCCTTAAGAATGAATGGATAATAGAAGAAACAACAACTCAATTAAAAAACTCCTTGAATCAAATGAGAATGAAAACAGACACACCAAAATTTTGGGGATACAGTCAAAGCAGTTATCAGAAGCCAATTTATAGCACTAAATGCATACATCAAAAAAGAAGAAATAATCAAAATCAACACTTCAAGCCAACATCCCATCAATTAGAAAAAGAACAGCAAGAAAAGCCTACAGTCACCAGAAGAAAAGAAATAATAAAGAGTTGAGCAGAAATCAATGAAATAGAAAATAGAAAGACAATAGAAAAATAAACAAGACTAGAAATAGTTTTTTGGAAAAGATCAATATCATTGACAAATCACTGGCAGATTTAACAAAGGAAAAGAGGGAAAGAATTCAAACAACATGAATAAAAAAGGAAATGAGTGACATCACAACAGAATTAACTGAAATAAAAAGTATAAATCAGGCTACTATGAAGAACTGCACTCCAATAAATGTGAAAATCTGGAAGAAATGGACAGATTTCTAGAAACACATTACTTACCTAAACTAACACCGACTAAGGGGAAAAAAGTGAACAGACCCAAAGCAAAAGAATAAATTGAACAGGTCATAAAAAAATGAACAACCAAAAAATGTTCTGACCCATATGTTTTCACTGTAGAATTCTACCAAATATTAAGAGAAGAACTGACACCAATCCTACTCAAACTCTTCCAGAACATAGAAAACGATGGATTCTTCTCAAATTTATTTTATGAAGCAAGCATAACCTTGATACTAAAACCAGGCAAAGATATCACTAAAAAGGAAAACTCCAGACCAATAATCCTCATGAATATAGGTGCAAAAGTGTTCAGCAAATACTAGCCAATAGACTCCAACAACATATCAAAAAAAGAATTCATTATTACCAAGTGGGGTTCATATCAGTTATGCAAGGATGTTTCAACATTAGAAAAACAATCAATGTCATCCATCACATAAATAAAACAAAGGGGAAAAAACATGATCATATAAATGGATATAGAAAAGGCATTTGATAAAATCCAACACCCATTCCTGATTAATACTCTCAGCAAAATAGGGATAGAAGTGACCTTCTTCCACATAATAAAGGGCATATTTGGAAAACCAACACCTAACCTTATTCTCAATGGAGATAGATTGAATCTATTCCCCTTGCAAACAGGAGCCAGACAAGGATGTCCTCTTCTATTCAGCATTGTATTTGAAGTCCTAGCCAGAGCAATCAGGCAAGAAAGGGAAATCAAAGGCATTCAAACTGGTAAGGAAGAAGTCAAATTGATTGCTGATTATATGATCCTATATCTAGAAAACTCAAGAGACTGAGTAAAAATACTACTGGAACTAATTGAGGGATTTAGTGTCACGACAGAATACAAAATCAACATCTAAAAATCAGTTGGGTTCCTCTACACCAGCATAGAGATTGCTGAAAAAGAAATAAGAAAATCAATACCACTTACAACAGCTACCAAAAGAATAAAATACTTGTGAGTAAATCCTTCCAGGGACACAAAAGACCAGTACAAAGAAAACTACAAAAGACCACTTCAAGAAACCATAAAAGATCTACATAAACAGAAGAACATACCATGCATGTAGATAGGAAGACTTAACATTTTGAAGACGTGAATTCTACCCAAAACAATCTATACATTCAATGTAACCCCACACCAGATCCCATCAACATTCTTTAAGGACATGGAAAAAACAATCACTAATTGAGACCTCAGATAAGCAAAGCACTATTGAAGAAGAACAAAGTAGGAGAACACTACTGGATCTCAAAATGTACCATACAGCCACAGTAGTCAAAACTCGCCTGGTATTTGTACAATGACTGACACATAGACCAATGGAATAGAATTCAGAACCCTGAAATAGATCCATCGACCTATGGTTAGCTAATTTTTGACACAGGGCTGAAATCCATTAAATGGGGAAGTGGTTGTCTGTTTAACAAATGATGGTGGCAAAATTTGATATCCATTTGCAGAAAAATGAAACAAGATCTGTATCTCATACCATACACAAAAATTAACTCCAGGTGGATCAAAGACTTAAATGTGAAACCTAAAACTATGAGTTTCCTCAAGGAAAAACTAGGGGGAAATTCATGGATCCTCTAGTACATGGCATGGGAACTCTGGTGGTGTGGTGCCTAAGGCATTTGACTGGTCATCAGAAGACTGGCGGTTGAAACCCACCAGCCACTCCTCAGAAAGAAGGTTGGGCAATCTACTTCCACAGTGATACCACCTCGGCAACCCAAAGGGAGGTTGCTATGAGTCAGATCCAACTAGATAGCAGTGAGTTTAGTTAATATAAGGCATTAATAAACTATAAAGCATAATCCAAAATGTACAAACAGCAGAAGATAAACTAGATGAATGGGACCTTCTAAAAATCTTCAAAAAGCTTCTCCAAAAGAGTAAAAAGAGAACCTAGAGGTTGGGGAAATAATAATAATAATGATAATAAATATTTGGCAACCACCTAAAGGACTTATCTCTAAAACTTATAGAAAATTCCAACACCTTAAGATCAAAAAGACAAATAATCCAATTAAAAATGAGGAGACGATATGAATAGACACTTCACTAAAGAGGATATCCAGGTGGCCAATAAACATGTGAAGAAATGTTCAGATCATTAGCCATTAGAGAGAGGTAAATCAACACAACATTGAGATACCATCTTGCCCCAGCACTAGTAGCAAAGTTCAACAAGGAAAAAATAACAAATGCAGGCAAGGAAGTGGAGAGATTGGCATACAATACTGCATTGTCAGTGAAGACATACATGGGTATATGGGTGGGTAGATGGGTGAACAGGCTGAACTAGTAGGTATGTCTATGAAGTGGGGAGTGTAACAACGACCATGTATAGGATTGAAAGACAGTAGTCCTATAAGTTTATTTGTATGATCTGAATTCCCAGGTGTATAATAAAGCTAACAAGGGGAAAGGTTGTAGTCACTTCTTGGTCACAGCCAGCTACTCAGAGGGACTGAGTAGTTGAACCTGTGGGCTCAGGACCATAGTCACAGGGGACATCAGGCTCAATTGGCATAACATACTACACAAAACATTATTCCACCTCCTACTTTGGCAAGTAGCAACTGGCTTCTTAAAAGTTTGCAAACAGCCATCTAGATGCAATGATGGGTCTCTCTTCGTCAGAATCAAAGAAGAATGAAGAAAACCAAAAATTCATGGAAACAATTAGTCCTAGTGACTGGCACACCATGCGATCCTCAGCCTATATGACTATGAGACCAAAAGAGCTAGATGGTGTCTGGCTACCACTGTCAACCACTTGAAAGGAGATCTATGTAGGAGACCCTGAATAGAGAGGGAGAACATTGTAGAACAAAACTCAAAATCATTTGGAAAAAAAAAAAGAAGGGGGGGCAGGTTTGCTGGTCCAATAGAGCCTGGTGGAACCACTGAGACTATGGCCCCTAGCTGCCCTTCAGGTCTGGAAATGAACCCACACCTGTGGCTTCCAGCCAAACAATAGACAGGCATATGAGTTGAACATTTAGTTGAGGTAGAGACACTCCTTGAAGAGAGCAATCATGGGAGAAAGAAGGGATGTTTATGCACAGGGAGACAGCCCAGGGGGCAGGAGTGCATGGAAGGATGGACATAATGAAGAAGTAACTATAGGGAGGAAGTGGGAGAGGAGCTGTCACATTGTGGTAAAATATAGTCAATGTCATGAGGCAAAGTGTATGTGAACTGCTGTATGGAAAGTGAATTTGCTCTGTAAATTTTCACCCAAATCACACTTTAAAAAAAAAAAGGAGGTGGAAAGATTGGGACTCTCATTCATTGCTTGTGGGACTGTCAAATGATACAACCACTGTGGAAAGCAATATGACGATTCCTTAAAATAGTTGGAATTAGAAATATCATTTGACCCAGGCATTCCATTACTAGGTATATATCCTAAAGAAGTGAGAGCCAGAACAAGAACAGATATATGACACACAAATTCATTGCAGCACTATTTACAATAACCAAAAGATGGAAACAACTTAAGTGCCCATCAACAGAAGACTGGATAACAAAACTATGGTCCATACACACAATGGAATACTATGCAATCCTAAAGACTAATGTAGAATTTGCAAAACACCACATAATGTGGATTACCTTGTAGGATATTATGCTGAGTGAAATAATTCAATTACAGAAGGACAAATATTGTATTAGTCCATTATTGTAAAAAGTCAAGAAAAGGTTTTTATATGGAAGGAAATTTTTATGTTGGTTACCAGGGATGAGAGAAGACAGAAGGGAACACTGTTAGATGGGTAGAGACAGTACTGATTTAGGTGAAGTGCAAGGCAATGTACCAGATATAGAACATTGTTCTTCCACAACCTACTTTGGTGAGTAGTGACTGGTATCATAAAATTTGGCAGGCGCCCATCTAGATGCAACAATGGGCCTCTCCTCATCCAGAGCAAAGAATAATGAAGAAAAACAAAGTCACATGGAAACAATTAGCCCAAGGGACTGGTAGACCATCTGATCTTCAGACTATATTATCATGAGACCAGAAGAACTAGATGATGTACAGCTACCACTGTCAACCTCTCGTAGCAGGACTGGTGCAGGAGACCCTGGATACATTGGGAGAACAATGTCGAACAAAACTCAAAATCATAAAAAAAAAAAAAAAAGTACCAGGTTTGCTGGTGTGATAGAGCTTTTTGAGACCTCTGAGACTATGGCCACTAGTCACCTTTCAGGCCTGGAATTAAACCCACTCCTGTGGCTTCCAGCCAAACAATAGACAGGCCTATGGGATGAACATTTACATCAGATGGATACACTCCTTGGATTGATCAATCCATGGGCAAATAGAAAGGCTGTGTTTGCCCAGGGAGACACCTTGGGGGGTGGGAGTACATGGGACACAGGGAAGAGGTAACTATGGGGAGCAAGTGGGAAGAGCACTGTGACATGGTGGGAAATTGCAGTCAATGTCTTGAGACAAAACGTGTATCAACTGCTTTGTGAAAAATTAATTTGCTCTGTAAACTTTCACCCAAATCACAATTAAAAATAAAAGTTTCCAAGATCATCAGCAATTCAAACCAGAATTTTAAAGTATATAACACAATCTTCAGAATATTAGTTTATTTTAGAACTATTTTCATTTGACAATTTTATGTGACTAACATTTGATTGCAATTGATCATTCTCTCCCATTGAATAATATTTAACTATAATGTATAGTAATTACCTATAAAAATAAAGCTTTTTTATGTAAGAAGAATGTACTCTTTTACTTATACTCGGAGACCAGATAGAGTCTCTAGATCATTTACAATAAATCATATACCACAAAATAAAATCCTCTTTTGAAGAAAATATTTATATTATGTATATATATTTGCTAAAAACACTAGCACAAAAAAAGAAATTTATTAATCTTCTTTTCAGCAGGAAATTCTCAGTACTGAAAAGTGTATGTTTATTAAGTTGAGCACTGAAAACTCTCAAAATATTTACTCCTTAAGATACATAATTTTTTCTTCCAATAGAAAGATCTGTAATTTAAGCTTAATCCAAAAGTGGTATAATAAAACTCTACTTATCTCAAGTAACGTAAGAAGAATAACAAAAAATTAATGTTGCTCTTTCTGGAGAGTTCACACTAAACATCCTCAAGAGAACCTGGTTTGTCAATCACCTAAACAGATGTTTGGTATAGAAAATAAAGCATTCATGCATATGATTGGGATTGATTCACAAGTGTCCTTTGTGAAATTTGTTCTCTTTTTTCATAAATAACTATACAAGCAAGTCATGAAGTAAATACCTCTTAAATTGACTATAAAAATTCCAAACATCTGGAAACCCACAGAAGGAACAGAAAATATTCAATGTATTGCACTAGTAAATCTGCTAGGAAATAAACAAAAAAAAGTCTTTACAGTGTTAAAAGCAGAGATATCATTCTGAGGACTAAAGTACACATGAAACAAACCACGATACTTTCAATTGCTTCGTATGCATTCAAAAGCTGATTAATGAATGAGGAAGATTGAGAAAGAATTTAATGCCTTTAAATTATGGTGTTGAAGAATAATATTGAATATATCATGGACTGTCTAAAGAACAAACAAATCTGTCCTGGAAGAAGTCAATTCACTATGTTCTTTAGAAGAGAAGATGGTAAGGTTTCCTCTTATGTGCTTTGGACAGTTTATCACAAGGGACCAGTCACTGGAGAGGGACATCATGCTTGGTAAAGGATCAGTGAAAGAAAGGAACATCCTAAATGAGATGGATTGACACAATGGATGCAACAATGGACTCAAATATAACAATTGTGAGGATTGTGCAGGAATGGGCAACAGTGTTTCATTCTGCTGTTCATATGATCACTGTAAGTCAGAACCAATTCAAGGGCTATGGATAAAGCTATTTTCTATGTTTCAGAAAAGATCAGAAGAGTTTTACCATTTCATGCTATGATTTGCATTAAATTGTCAGAACAATTTTAACACAATTACTCATCTACACGAACCTCATACAATGCTTTAGGCATCTAGCTTCTTACATACAAAAAACTTGGAAATACTATTTTATGTCTGTTCCTTATTTTCCTATTAATATCCCAAATGAGCTTCTTGTGTTTGATAGAATTCCTAAATCAAATTTCTAGCTTTTGTTGAATTTAAATTTTAATGCAAAACTTTTGTAAGTTTAAAAATAAATTAATGGTTTCCAATTTTCAAAGGATATTCATTATTTTATATTTAAATAAGAGAAAATTTTATATGAAGTTAAAGTTTTTGTAAATTTTTTGTTTCCATTTTATGATGTCTATGGCTGAAATGCATGGACCATATATATATAATGCATGGGCATCTTGTCACAAACTGATGTGATTTGCATCATCTGTCATAGGCTGGTTTCTCTAGAGAAGCAAAACCAATGCAGTATATATTATATTATATTATAT
>NW_006922153.1:88202-100640 GCF_000298275.1 Orycteropus afer afer | reverse complement strand
ACACACACACACACACACACACACAGAAGAATTTATTTCAAGGAAATGATTCATTCAATTGTAGAGGCTGGCAAGTCCTAAGTTTGTGGGGCAAACATCAAGCTGGAGTCTATTTTTGACTCATGCAGCTGTAGGGGCTGATGAACCCAAAATCAACAGGCAGTATAGCAGACTGTTGGTTTTAGAGGATGACAAGTCAAAGGTTAGCAGTTAAAAATGGTAGTGTTTTCTCACAGCCTGTGGCAATAATCAGTCCTAAGATCAACAGGCAAGACAGGAGACCATTGGTTCAGGTCCAGTAACTGAAGGTGATGATCAGCTAGAGGCAGGATCAAGGACCAGCAGAAAGCTAGAGAATTTTCCCAGGACTTTCACATATATAATACAGGCAGACTACAGCCCTAAGGAACTTCCATCTCAACTTTATAGAAGCAGGTCATCCCCTCCCCTCCACCTGATTGGCTGCTCATAGTACATCTCATCAACGAGGTTATTACTTTATATCAGACTGCATCCTGGGGGATGACTACATCATAACTGCTTAAATCACTTGGAAACATGACACAATCAACCTGACACACAAAGGTAACTATCGTACCATCTGCGCTCCCAAATTTTTCTTTTCATATATGGATATGTATAAACTTTTTAAAAAGTGACATAAAATTTCATATAAAAGATTTTTTCCAACAATTCTACTAAAAAACGTACTACACACTTAGAGATAAAAGTAATTTTTAAAAAATACATATCAATTTGACTTATGCCTTTAAAAAACCCTTCTTGTATATATATATATATATATATATATATATATATATATATCAGTGTGATTGTATGTTCAAATAAAAAAAACTTGCTCCCATCTAGTTGATTCCAACTCATAGTGATCCTCATTGTGTTTCCAAGGCTATAAATCTTAACAGAAGCAAAATGCCTCCTCTTTCTTCTGCAGAGTAGCTGGTGGGTCTGAACCAATGACCTTTGGGTTAGCAGTTAAATATATCAACCACTATACCACCAGAGCTCCTGTGACTGTATATTGCACAATTCATAATTGATTTTTTCTTGTTTTTATTCATTCCTGTTTGATGTACAGAGATAAATATAATTTCACATTGTAATTAATTAAAACATTCATATTTCCTAACATTTTTAAATTAGTGTTTTAATTTTAAATAATGTCTTCTCTTAAATTGTATTGCTAGTAATGGATAATCGTTTGTATGCCAACCTTTTCAAAATCACTTATTAAAAGTAATAGTCACAGCATCAATGTTAAATGCCTTATATTTGAACAGTTTTCCAAAGCCAAGTTTACTTATCTAAATTCATTTTATTTTTCAATCTCAAAAAAAAGCATATGAAGGAAAAATTCAGTTCAACAAGTTGCTAATAATGTATTATTCATTATTTCATTATTTTAGTTTTAAAGAAAATATATGAGACCTTAATAATTTTCTTTAGATTATATGCAGAATATTCTGTTCTAAAAAATGATTTCAGAAAATACAAATTTTGATGTGAAACTGAGAATTTGTGGAGAGCATCAGATAGCTCTTTCTCTTAATTTTCTCTAACTCTGTCCCACCATTTCTGCCTGACTATCATTCTTTTTCAGGCTACATTCTAGACAATGTTTTCTTTCTGTGAAGATATCTACCTACACATTTTTAAGAAATTCCATCTGAAAACAAGATTGATGACTGCTATTTATAATAACCTGATAATATTCATCTATCTTAAATGATATGTATATACATGTATATGTATCTATATCTATATGCAATTTGTATGACAGTATGTATAAATTATTCAACCTATTAAAGCATGTTTTGATTTTATTCAATAATGGAACTATAAGAATATGAGGGCTGAATATGGTCAAAGAGGACCACATCAAGTCTTGTAACAAAATATTTCCATATTTTAAATAGAAACTTAAACCCAATATCTTTATTAAAAAAGTAATGGAAGTCTCAAAAATCACAAAGTTCATCCTCATTAAAATTGTGGGAAGTGAGAAGGTTTCTAAGTGGCAGAGTAAATGAAATAAATGGACTTTTTATTTATGAATATATAACTTAATAATTAAGATTGTGCTAACTTTTAGACATTTCAAAATCTAGATATTGGATTAAATATTGTACCTATAGCATCTCATTAAGTCCTTATCACAATCTCATAGAGAGGAAAATAATTATCCTTAGAATATTCGTTTTTCAATAGCAAGATATGTAATGTGAGATTTTAAAAGCTATATTCACAATGTTGTAGACAGTTATTGCTTTAATGTTGTTGTTGTTATGTGCCATGGAGTGAGCCCTGACTCATAGCAACCCCTCCTTGAATTTCCGAGGTGGTATTACTATGGAAGTAGATTGCCCAACATTCCTTCTGAGGAGGGGCTGGTGGGTTTGAACTTTCAGCCTTCTGGTGAGTAGTCAAGTGCCTTAGCCACTACACTACCAGAGCTCCTTACTGCTTAAAAGTGCATCATACATGGATTTTGCTTAATAAACCTAAAGTGCCATTGATAAATACTTTTAAAATAAATTCCTTCATACACAAAACCTTAATGT
Source organism: Orycteropus afer afer (assembly GCF_000298275.1). Classification (NCBI taxonomy): domain Eukaryota; kingdom Metazoa; phylum Chordata; class Mammalia; order Tubulidentata; family Orycteropodidae; genus Orycteropus; species Orycteropus afer. The sequence goes on along the minus strand of NW_006922153.1, from coordinate 98,058 downwards.
CTTATCATGACGTTTGTCATGTCTTGAGAATATACATAAACTTACTGATGTGTACGTTGTAATATTCCTAATCTTAAAGCATAAGATTAAATAAGCTTTAGAAAGAGTGTCATCTCAGAGAGATTTAGAGAAATATAAATCTTTTCCTGAGGTATACAAAGAGATCTGGGGGTGTAGTGATAAAGCACTTGACTGCTAACCAGAAGGTCTGTTATTCAAATACCAGCCACTCCATGGAAAGAAGACAGGGCAATCTATATCCATAAAGATTTACAGCCTCAGAAACCTTTATGGGGTCACTATGACTCACCAGCCACTCCTGGGAAGGAACGTTGGGCAATCTACTTCTGTAGTGATAACTCCTCAGAAACCCCAGGAGGGGTCACTATGAGTGGGGTCTGACTCAACGGCACATAACATAACATGAGTCGGAAACAGCTGTATGATAGTGTTTTGTTTTGTTTTTTTTTTTTTCCTGACATATACAATCCTTTCATTTTCTGTCTTCATTTGGAGTGAAAGTATGTAAAACAGGGAAAACCAAAGAGAAGAAAAGCAAGTTAGGGAGGTACATAGAAAGATAGATAGATAGATAGATAAGTAGATAGATAGAGAGATAGATAAGAATGTGTTGGACTATCAATGAAAATGTAAACTTAAGTAATCATTTAAAAAATTGACTTGATCAACTGAGTCGATTTCAACTCATGGCAAAACCATGTGTTACAAAGTAGAACTGCTGCTAGGATTTTCTTGACTGTAATCTTTATAGAAGCAGGTCGTCAGATCTTCCTGCCAAAGGACTAACTGACAACATTTGTGTTCGTAGCACCTAGCAGATACTTAGAAACTTCCGTTTGTTATGTTATAGATTAGATTGTGTCCAGTTCCCCTCCACCTGCAAAATATGTGTTGAAATCCTAAACTCCGTAGTTTGGTAAGGAGGTCTGGTTGTGTAGTGGGTAAGACATTTGGATGGTAACCAGAAGGTTAATGGTCTAAACCCATCAGCTGCTTTGCAGGTGGAAGAAGAGGCTACTTACTTACATAAATATCTACAGCCTTGGAAACCCAATGGGAGTCTCCGTGAGTAAGAATCAGCTCGATGGCATGGTGTTTTTTTTTTTTTTTGTTTTTGTTTTTTTTAATTTTCTTATAGTTTTGGTTGCAATCATTTGAGGATAGAATTTTCTTAAATATGGCCTTACCAGTGTAGAATGTATTCTACATCAAATCACCAAAAGGAACAGCACAGATGCAGAAACAAGGAAGCACAAATGGAGAGAATATACACTTCACATGAATATTGCCAAGGGATTGAGGAGGAAGTTAGAGCAATCAAAGAAGAAAAAGACAAGGTCTTATTCTAGAGTCAATGGAGAGCCTTTTCCTATAGCCAGTACTCTGAGTTCAAATTTCTAGCCTTTTCATCTGACTACTAACTAGGAGGTTGGTGTTTCAAACCCACCAGCCACTCCACAGAAGGAAGACTGGGCAATCCACTTCTATAACGATTTACCACCTCGGAAACCCAATGAGGGCTCACTATGAGTCAGATTCGATTTGATGACAATGGTTTTTTTTTTAAACTGTGATAAAATAGTTATTTGTCTTTTAAAGTTACCCACCTTATCAGATTAAATTATATCATCAGTCTAAAACACTTAAATTATTTTTCTTTTTCTCCTTTCCCTTACCACCCAACACATACAGTCTGTTCTCAATTTCATCTCCAAAATATATGTTTATTATACATGCATTTTTCTATCTCTTTTAATGTGACAATTGTAGTGCAGCTCACTCCCATTTTCTCTTTGATTATTCCAACAATCTTTTTGTAGATACTATGTTTTTATCATTTGTTTCAAATCTTTTCCATTTTTTAAACAAACTTTTAATTTAACATAAGTTCAGATTTGGCATGCAAGTTATGAACGTAGTACACAGAGTTCCCACATGTCCTCAAGACAGATTTTCACAATACTAGCATCTTATGTTAGAATGTTAGATTACTCATAATTAATAATCCAATGTTGATAAAAATTAAAGCATTTGACTGCTAACCAGAAGGCTGGTGGTTCAAACCCACCAGCCACTCCTTGGAAGGAACACTGGGCAATCTACTTCCACAGCAATACTGCCTCAGAAACCCAAGGCGGGGTCGTTAGGAGTCGAATTGACCCAAAGGCAGTGAGTTTGTTTATTTGACTTTATACCTTATTTCATGTTTGATTCATATTACCTTAATTTTTGTTTTCCTTCTTTTTCAATTGCATTCTTCCATCCAGGATACCACATATTTTAGTAGTCATGTCTCATTAGGTAGCTCTTATGATAGGTTAGAGACCTTATTTTTTGTTGATTTTGGCATTTTTGAGCAGTCAGGTATTTTGGAGAATAAACCTCAATTGAGATTATTTAATGTTTTCCAAATGACTATAATGAGGTTGTGGGGTTTTCTAATGACTATAATGGGATTATGGGTTATGAAGTGAAGCATCATTCTCATCACATTATATCAAGGATGCATAACTTTAATATGGTTTATTATTGATTTTAATATTAGTCTTGATCATCTGCCTGAGATAAGGTTTGTCATCTTTCTCATTATAAGTTACTCTTTTTTTATTACACTTTCCACATTACATTCTTGAGAAGGAAATCAACATGGGTAGCCAAACCTAAGGAATGGGGAATTATGCTCTATCACTTTGAGGAATTACCTATCAATTATTTTTAACTGTTCTGCATGGAAGATTTGTTTATCTCCATAATTCATTAATTTATTCAATCATTTAATTATATGTAGCCTTTGAGGCATATGCAAGTTATGATGAACTGCACTTACCACCATCTTTTTTTTTTGGTACAATTTATCATTAGTGATATGCACTACATATAAAGTTACAATATGTAAGAAGATCTCACAGACAACTCACACTAATTTTCTGAGTAGAAAAACCATCCCCATTCCAAACGAAAGTCCAGATGATTCAAAACCTTCCACAAGTGGAATTATTATGCAACTGACTAAATGTCTATGTTGTCTAGTTTTTATAGATATGTGTATTTTTTACTCTTTATCTATATATTAAAATAGGTTTTAAGTTTATATGTATTTTATCCAACCCCCAGAGACAAATAAAAATTAGATTTATGGAGAAATGATAATAAAAACTAAAAAGAAAAAAAAAATATTTGACATACTTCACAACCAATCTACTACAGAGACATTAGAACAAAACCCATCTTAAATCAGGGTATATCTATATACCAAATTTTGTATTTAATTTCAAGTCTTAAAAATATATATGGAGTAATCACTCCACTCTCCTCTTTTGTCAGTACATAAAAAAGTTTAATAACTCCCTATTGTTCATCATACACTAATCTCAGTTTTATTGCCTACTGTTCAATAACCCCCAATTGTTCATTATATACTACTCACACTAATAATTTTTAATATTTTTTAACCACGTGTCTGTCAGTTGATTGTATTTGGTGGCTTGAGGGTTGTTGTGAGGTTGGAGGCAATGCCGCTGGAATTTCAAGTACAAGCAAGGTCACCCATGGTGGAAAGTTTTCAGAGAAGCTTCCAGACAAAGGCAGACAAGGGAAGAAGAACAGGACCATCCACTTCTGAGAAAACCTGGCCCCTGAAAACTTTGTGAATAGCAATGAAGCACTGTCTGATATATTACTGGAAAGCTTTATGAAGAGCTGTGAAACATTGTCTGATAAAAAGTGCCAAAGATGAGCCCATCAGTTTGGAAGGCACTCAAAATACAACTGGAACAGCTGTCTCCCCAAGGTAGAGTTGACCTTAATGATGTGGATGGAGTAAAGCTTTTGGGACCTTCTATTGTTGTACAGCATGACTCAAAATGGGAAGAAACAGCTGCTAATTCCCATTAAAATTGGAACATGGAATGTAGAAAGTATGAATGTAAGAAAATTCAAAGTTGTAAGAAATAAAATGAAAAGCACAAGGATCAACATCATAGGAACTAGTAAGCTCACATGGACTGCTATTGGCCATTTTGAATCAGAAAATTTTAAAATATATTACGATAGGAATGACAAACTGAAGAGAAATGGAATTGTAGTAATTATCAAAAAGAATATCTCATGATCTGTCTTGAGTTATATCTAAGTAAATCATTGTACATACACAGAATTGAATATTACACAACCCCAAATAATAATGTAGAATTTGCAAAACACCACATAATATGGACAAACGTGGATGACATTATGCTCTGTGAAGTAGGTCAGTCACAGAAAGACAAACACTGTTTTAGTTCATTATTGTAAAAAGTCAAGGAAAGATTTATACATGGATGATAACACTCTTTTCCTTTTTGGTTACCGGGGGGGCGGGGAGGAGAGAAGAGGGAAAATTCCTGTATGGGTTGAAAATAAAAAGTATATATATATATAGATATAGATATAGATATATAGATATATACTTACATAAAAGTGTGTGTGTGTGTATAAACCAAAGATTATTAGTGGTTACTTACTAGAGATCGGAGGGAGGGGTAAAAGGGGAAACTTTTGTTCGAGGGCATTCAGTTTATGCTGAAGATGGTGGAATATTTTGGAAAAGGATAGCAGTAGTGGTGGTACGATAAGAAAAATATCCCTGATCTGTAAATGTGGAAGTTTTTTCATTAGCAAATGTCTTGCTGTATATGTTTCCACCACATTAAATCAGGGAAAAAAAAGGAAGAAGAAGAAGAAGAAGAATGAACAAGTCTGTTCTGAATGAGTGCAGTTAGAATGCTCCTTAGAAGTGAGAATGGCCAGACTTTGTCACACCTACTTTGGTCATGTTGTCAGAAGGGACTATGCCATAGGGAAGGATATTATGTTTGGTAGAGTAGGGAGTCAATGAAGAAGGGGATGACCTTCAAAAAGATGTATTGACACATTAGCTGCAATGAAGGGCTGGAAAACAGCAAAGATTGTGAGGATGACACAGGACCAGGCAGTGTTTTATTCTGCTTTACATGAGGTCACTTTGAGTCAGAGCCTGCTAGACGGCACCTAACAACAACAACAATGATTATATACATATAATTTGTTTTTCTCAAATGTTCTCCAATCCATTCTTTCTACACCCTTATATATCGTTTTAAGTATTATGTCTCGGAGCAGTGTTCTGAACACCAGTGACTGAAGACCAGAGGAGATGTGAGATGACATCAAGAACATTATAAATGAAGAAAGCAATAGGTAATATACCAAAAGCTAGTGGCCAACACAATAATGCCAAGGAAAAGGAAGTCACAGAGCAGCACACAAGAGGTTCAGATAACAAAGTAAACACTTTGACATACACAATACTGCATTATCAGTAATAACGAACATTAATCTATAGGTGGATGCATAGGTAGACAAGATGAATGATCAGGTGTATTTATATAAAAGGGGATACACCCTTAAAAAAAAAAAAAGCCAAAAAATTTAGATAAGAAAGGAAAGACCAAAATGGATGTCAGAGGATACTCTGAAACTTGCTCTTGAATGGGGAGTAGCTAAGGCAAATGGAAGAAATGATTAAATAAAAGAGATAAACAAATAGGGGGATGAGTAAGGAAACAAAATAGAGTATTTTAATGAAATATGCAAAGATCAGGAGTTTGAAATTTAGTAAGAAAAAACACACTCAACCTTTCTCAAACTGAAAGAATATATATATAACAATCAAGCCAGATGTTGCAATATTTATTACTCCTAAGGTCAAATATTTAATGATGCAGGAAACATCAAAAGGTGATTGAAGGAATATGAAGAGTCACTGTACCAAAAAGAATTTGTCAACGTTGACTCATTTCAGGAGGTGGTATATGATTAAGAACCAATGGTACAGAAGGAAGAATTCCAAGCTTCACTGAAGAAGCTGGCAAAAACCAAGGCTCCAGGAAATGACAGAACACCCATTGACGTGTTTCTACAAATGAATGCAACACAGGAAGTGCTTGCTTGCTTAAACCAACAAATTTGGAAGACAGCTGCCTGGCCAATCAACTGGAAGGAATCCATATTTGTGCCCATTCCAAAGAAGGGTGATCAAATCGATTGTGGAAATTATTGAACCATATCATGAATATCACATGCAAATAAAATTTTAATGAAGATATTTCAAAATATTTGCACCATCACATTGTGAGATATTCACACCAGATTCAGAAGAGGGCTTGGAACAACAGATATTACTAATGACAGGTGGACCTTGCCAGGAAGCAGAAAACACCAGAGAGATGTTTACCTGTGTTTTATTAACTGTGCAAAGGCATTCAACTATGAAGATCATAACGAATTATGGATAACATTGTGACAAATGGGAATTCCAGAACACTTAATTGTGTTAAAGAGGAACCTTTACATAGACCAAAAGGGAGTCATTTATACAAAACAAGGGGATACTGCATGATTTAAAATCAGAAAATGTATGCATAATGGCTGTACCCTTTCATCATAATTATTGAATTCGTATGCTGAGAAAATAATCTGAGTATATGAAGAATAACATGGTATCAGGATTGGAGGGAGACTCACAAACAACCTGCAATAGGCAGGTGATGCAAACTTACTGGCTTAAAGCATAGAATATTTGATCTATTTACTCATGAAGATTAAAAAATTACAGCCTTCATTATGGATTCCACTTCAACATGAAGAAAACAAAAATCTTCACAGCTGGGAAAATAAGCAAAATCTTGATAAATGGAGAAGCATTTGAAATGTGAATATTCCAAAGAAAGGTGATCCAGTAGATTGAGAAAATTATCAAATTATATCATTAACTTCACATACAATTAAAATTACACTGAAGATAATTCAAAAGAGGTTGCAGCAATATATCAAGGGGGAACAGCCAGAAATTCAAGCCAGACTGCGAAGAGGAAATGGAACTACAGATATCATTGCTGATGTTAGGTGAATGGTGACTGAAGGCAGATAATATCAGAAATGTTCATCTGTATTTTATTGGCTAAGAAAGGCATTTGTCTTTGTGTATCATAAATTATGAACAGCAGTACAAAGAACAGGATTTCCAGAATACTTAATTTTGCTCATGCCAAAATTATATATAGTTTACAACTATACAAAATTTGTATAGTTTAAAATATACAAGGCAGTCGTTTGAACAGAACAAGGGGATGCTGCATGCATTAAAATGGAAGATATGGTTTGAACTGCCAACCATCTGGTTAGCCATCAAGTGCTTTATGCAGTGAGCCACCAGAGCTCCAGGTCTAAAACCCAGAAGAATATACCTCATAGGTTCTTCTTCTCCTTCTCCTCCTCCTCCTTCTCCTCCTCCTTCTTCTTCTTCTTTTTAAATTTTTATTGTGATTTGGGTAAAATTTACACAGCAAATTCATTTTCCAAACAGCAGTTTACTGGCACTGTGTCTCATGATATTGACTGGAATTTTGCACAAGGCAACAGCTCTCTTCTCACTTCCTCCCCATAGTAATCTCTTTCTTCCCTGTGTCCTTCCCTCCCAGGCACTCTTGCCCCTTGAGCTGTCTCCCTGTGCATACACAGCTTTTCTATTTTCCCATGAGTGATCTCTCCAAGGAGTGTATCTGCCTAATGTAAATGTTCAGCTCATATGCCTGTTTTTGTTTGGCTGGAAGCCACAAGAGTGGGTTCAATTCCAGACCTGAAGGACAGTTAGGGGCCAGGGTCTCAGGGGTTCCTCCAGGCTGTATCAGACTGGCAAATCTGGTCTCTTTTCTTTTTATTTCTCTCTCTCTCTCTCTCTCTCTCTCTCTTTTTTTATGACTTTGAGTTTTTTTCCACATTGTTCTCCCAATCTATCCAGGATGGCTCTTCTACATAGATCCCCCTCTGCCAGAGTGAAATGGCAACCAAAAATGAGCAAGACTGGCAATATTAATTTCTGATAAAATTGACTTTAAGACAAAACCACTATAAGAGACAAGGATTATATAATGATTAAATGATTCATTGAACAAGAAGTTATAACCATAATAAATATCTATGGACATAATGACCGTAAATAAATAAATAAATAAATCCAAACTCACTGCTATTGCAATACATACATACATCAAAAAAGAAGAAAGAGCCAAAATCAACACTTCAAACCAACATGTTCAACAATTAGCAAAAGAAGAGCGAGAAAAGTCTACAGTCACCAGAAGAAAGGAAATAAAGATTTGAGCAGAAATCAATGAAAAAGAAAATAGACAATAGAAAAGTCAACAAGACTAAAAGTTGGTTTTTTCAAAAGACTAGTAAAATTGACAAAGCACTGGCAAAGTTCGCAAAGAAAAAGAGGGAGAAAATACAAATTACATGAATAAGAAATGAAATGGGTGACATCATGGCAGAATCAAGTGAAATAAAAAGGATAATATCAGGATACCATGAAGAACTGTACTACATCAAATGTGAAAAGCCAGAAGTGGACAGGTTCTATAAACACACCACTTGCCTAAAGCAACAATCTGAGGAAGAAAAGTTAAACAGAACCCTAACAAAAGAAGAAATTGAACAGATCTGGATTTCTATCTTTAGATTTTGTATCATTCTTAACATTTCATTTATTTTGTCATTTTGTTCTTATATTTTCTTCAGAAATTGTTCTAGGGTTTTGTCTGTGTTTGCCTTAATTTTGTTACTTTTTCCCATGATCTGTCTCTTACCCCTTTGAGATACCTAAGTATAATTTTTTTGAATTCCTTATCAGGGATTTCCAATGCTGCTTCCTCCTCAGACAGGTTTTCTGGGTCTGTATCCTGCTCTCTTGTTCCTACTGTTTTATGTTGCTTCTTTGTGTGGACTGTGATGTCTCTTGTATCCAAGACATTGTGACATTGTATTTAGATCTCTGCTAACTGTTTGTGAAGAGCAGTTAAGGATTAGTCAGGCTCTTCTTGGTGCTCGTTTATCATTGGCCAGTTGGTGGAGAAAGATGTGGTGGCTCTCAGTAAGTGGAGCCACAGGAGGTGCGGGTGTGGTTGCTCTTTCCCACTCAGAGTGAAACAACAATCAAAAACCATCAAAAAAGTAAAAGCAAGTGTTCTGGTTACCTAGTGCTGCTCTGACAGGATATATGCCACAGATGCGATGGCCTTAACAAACAGGAGTTTATTCTTACAATTTGGAGGCTTTAAGTTCAAGTTCAAACTGCCAAGTGCTACGGGCTGGGTGAAAGTCCCTCAACCTTGGGGTCCAGCTCTGCCTCCTGCTTCTGGCCCACTGGAGCTAGAGTCGTTTCTTCACTCAGATAGCTGCTGACTACAGAGGCTGAGAAACCCCAAGGTTGACAAGTCAAAAGACACAGTCCTGATGTTATCAAACAACATGGCAGGCCATTAACTTAAGTCAGTCATAAGTCCCAAGGTTGGCCGAGCATAGCAGACTGCTGACCAACAACATGGCTACATGCAGGGTCCAAGCATGTCAAAGGCTGGAGACCATTCCCAAAGCTTCTCCTTATATACAGGAAGCAGACCACATACCCAAAGGCAGCTATTCAGCTGCTCCCAACCAGGCCTAGCCAAGTTGACATACAAACATAAACATCACAGCAAGAGAACAAAAAACACACCACATAAACAGACAGAAACAATCACCAATAAATAGAAAATAAAGAAGAAAAAATAAAAAAGGAAATTTAGTAAGTGACAGAATATTTAAAGAAATACTTTAGAAAGCCAAAAGAAATAAATAGAAAAAGTGAAAAAAATAAAAAAACTCACAATGTCTTGTTGTTGTTGTTGTTGTTGTTGTTGTTAAGTTCCGTCGAGTCGTTTCCGACTCATAGCGACCCCATGCACAGCAGAACGAAACACTGCCCGATCCCGCACCA
>NW_006922153.1:82576-85154 GCF_000298275.1 Orycteropus afer afer | reverse complement strand
GGGTACAAGAGTAACAAGGGGAATATCATACCTTTCCAGTCCTCCATGTCTAGTATGTCCTTGCTGTCCCCGACAAAAGGAGCCTATTCTTAGGTCCCTAGAATCTGGGAGAACACTGTTGCTTTAAGTATCCAAGATGGTAGAACCATTTGTAAACATTCAAAATGGCTGCACCCTCCATACAGCCCATAGTCTGCCACTCAACCCGTTACTCTCTTTGCTCCTTCTCCTTTTATTCATCAGCCACCAGTGCAGTCCTCTGTGGAGGCCCTGGCTAGCAGAACCAACTTCTAGGTTAATTCTTAGGTACTAACACCACTTGGCAATGTCCTAGCTGTCTGTGCCATCAAGATCACTGACAGCCTTCAGCTCTGTATGTCTCATTTTTTGGTGTTTTCATGAAGTTTCTTCTAGTTGGAGTTTAGTTCACTTCTGTACCCTTCTTTTCAAAGCTCAGGGCTCCAGGATTATCTTCTGTATTTATGTTAATTCATTCCCTTTTTCTTTGTTGAAGGAGGTCAGTGTAGTTTGCTTGCCTATTCCATCATCTTACCAGAACTCACCTCATAGGTTCTTAAACTTGTAAATAATCCTCCGTTTTCCAGAAACATATTAACATTATCCTCACTTTTTCAACTTTCAAGAAACATATATTTGAAAGAGCGGGGTTACTTTTACTGTGGACTCTGGACATTGGTCATCCTATTGGAGGCTGCTGGCACTGAGCATCATCTGCCCCTTACATGCACACTAGAAAAGTGGCCCTTCAATCATGGGCAGCTCCATTCTCCATGCCACCAACATGGCAGCTGCATCCTTTTGAACTGAGGTGGTTGTGATCCATTCTTTGAAACCTAGGCAGTAACCCCCCTCTCTGAAATCTAGTGTAGATGGTGCCACTCTTTATAACTAGGATGTGGTAGCCTTTCTCCTCATGATCCTTTCAACAGTTTTGCTAATATCTAAACTACTTCCAGGATGGTTACTTCCTTTTCATGAAAGACAACAGATGTTTGCAACCAAATAGTCCCACTGTCCCATGTTAGCAGGCAGATACATTTCCTTCATTTTGTCCTATCTCTGTCTCCTTTAGTATGAGCAGACAAGATTTCTGCTGAGATTGTTGATTAGAGGCAGCAGTCATAGCCCTAATCTCTTTAGCAGAAGATTCTGTAGCCACACACCTGGTGTCAATTCCATAGTAGGCTCTCTTAGTTTCAAAATATAAATTTCTAAGTCTTTAAATTCTAATTTCTTTCATAAACAGTTCATTTCTAAGTATATCTCTTCTCTGTGAATTTTACTATAAACAGGAAAGAAAAATCACACCACCCTTTTATGACCTTGTTCAGGAATCTTCTCAAAAAGTATTCAAATTCATTAGGTATAAGTTCTACTTTCCACAAGATATTCAAACACAATCCAACAATTTATTTGCTGCTTTGTCATTAGGATTGTTTGAGTGTCAAATCCCATGGTCATCATTTCCTTTTCCTATCTCTCCAGAAGCATATTTGATTTCCACATTTCTAACCACATTCTGTTTATGATGATATAAATTTTCCCCACAACTTTCAAGTTCTTTCTGAGCCCTCATAAGAATAACCATTAGTGTCCCTAATCCAACAGTCTCAGCAAGGGAATCTGGACACACAAAAATCCCTGTAGCCTCCATTTATGAGATAGGAGCTCAGGTGGTGCAGTGGTTAAGTCATTCTGCAGCTAACCAAGAGGGCAGTGGTTTAAACCCACCTGCCACTCCAGGACACTCCACTCAGTCTCCTTCCCTAACTGTTTATAGCTTTGGAAATCCTATGGGGCAGTTCTACTCAGTTCTATAGGGTCCCTATGAATTAGAATTGATTCCACAGTAGTGAATTTTGTTTTTATTCTATTTCTTATCAATTTCCAAAACACTTCCCCAATCTTAAGTATATTGTGGAGTAGCACCCTCACTCTCTAGTTCTTATACCAAATTGTCTTAATTATCTAGTGCTGTCATTGCTGAAATTCTACAAGTCATTCCATTTTTATTTATTTATTTCTTTTGTAACTTTTATTATGATTTGGATGAAACTTTGCAAAGATTCATTTCAAATTCGACAGTTCATACTCTTTTGTCTTGTGACACTGATTACATTCCCCATATTACAGCAGTTCCCCTTTACTTTCTCCCTGTGGTTCCCCTTTACTTGTGTCCTTCTTGCCTGTGCATCCCTTCCTTGCTACATCTCTCCTGGTGCAAATGCAGCCCTTCAGATCTCCCATGGTTGATTGTTCTAAGGAGTGCATGATCTTGGTGTAGATGTTTGCCTTACATGCCTGTCTACTGTTTGACTGAGACTTAAGCCATGGGAGCAAGTTAAATTCCAGGCCCAAAGGGTGACACAGGACCATAGTCTTGGGGTTCACCAGTCTCTATTGACCAGAAAATCAGTCTTTTTTTATGTGCTTTTTAATTTTGTTCCACTTTTTTTTTTTTTCCCTGCACTATCCAACATCTCCAATTTTGATCCCTTTCTGAGTGATTGGCACTGAGTGATTGGCATTGGACAAGCGGTTCACTTTTAAAAACAGA
>NW_006922153.1:76321-80766 GCF_000298275.1 Orycteropus afer afer | reverse complement strand
CTTTCTGCTTGCTTGTCCTCATTCTTCCCTCCTTTCCTTCAAGGAACAGGATTCTTCACTGAAAGTTTGCAATTCCTGAATGTTGATCTCTGACTGATTCAAACTTTACTTTGCGTTTACAAGTTCTTTTTTTTTCCCAGAGATTATTATATGAATATAAAGAATCTCAAAATATGAAAATATTATTGCAGAATTTGTCAAACAGTATGCCTTTTCGCTGGGTCATAAGTTAAGTAAATAAAGGGTGTTTTTGAAAGCTATAAATGAAAGAGTTTCCAGTAAATTCAACACAGATGTAGAATCTTTGATTTGTCAATATGAATCATTTCTTAATTAAAGAAAAGATCAATACCTATTGCCCTATCAATATAAGTTTTTGATGCTTGATAATAAATTCTAGAGGCTTACATATGTATATACAGGAATAAGCTAAAAATATTGAAATCTGCCACCATAGGAACTAATTAACTATGCCAAAGGCAAAATAGAAAATACCATGAATTTGAAATATTATCCATAAAGAATCAGAGAGTGATTTATACACAGTCAAAATTTGCATCCTGTCATTGTTCAGTTAACTCAAGGTATTTCAGTATATCAGAGTCCCTGCTGCAACCCTGTCTCTTAATTTTTGTTTTTACAAAATATAAAATGACGTAAGTATAGATTTCATCTCAGTATTTGACTCTTCATTCCTTCTCTCTCTCTCTTTATCTCTATCTCTATTATCTCCATAGATATTTCTTAAGCATCTTTCCAATATATTGGAAATGTTTTCTGTTATGTTCTACTTTTTACTGCAGATTTAATTTGAAAAGCTAAGCTACAGCATTACTAGAAGAGCAAGAAGCAGAAACATCAATGTCAGGAGAATAATGTGGGATATTGTGAAGATATGATGTGAAACTGAGGGAATCCAGTTGAACATCTACAATAATAGAGGTCTTAAGTGCAGTAGTGTAGCAAACTGAGATAGTTTTTCAGCTTCAGAGTATATTCTGATAATCCATATTGAAGTAGACAAAGAAATGATGCAAAAACAGCATCCAATAACTCAGCTATGAGTTACAGACTAAAAACAGAATAATTTCTTTAGGTTCTATAAAGAGAAAGGGATAATAGAAATGATTGAAGAGTATGTCTATAGCTTAAAATGCAAGGATATCTTTTTTATTATTTATAATTGAAAGGATTATGGTGTTTCCAATAACATTTTTATAATAAAAAAATTCTGAAAATCTTTCAAGAACTTTACTTAATATATAAATTTTAGTCAAAAAATCTTCATCTAATGCTAAGGATAAGAGACAAAACATGACACCTTCCTAAAACTAATTGTGTATATTTAATGCTATCTTGCTGTGTATCAGAAACTATTATTATTCTATCCTGACAAAAACACCTTAAAATAGCTATAATTTTTCACCCATTGTAGACCTGAAGACTATATAAATGAAATGATTAAAGAATTTCATATAACAATTTGGAAGTGAAAAAGCTTGACTATAATCCATGTCTCATGACATGTGAATACTGATATAATGTACATTAAAAATCTAAACATTTGACTGAATATTTTATTAAAACTTGTTTTGCAGAGAAAATTTTTAAAACTTCTTAAGCAATAGAATAATATCTAATGATTGTTGCTGTTCTTGTTGTTAGGTGCTGTCAAGACAGCTCCAATTCATAGGGTCCCTACATACAACAGAACAAGATGCTGCCTGGTCCTGTCATCCTCATCATCATTAATCTTTGCTATATTTGAGCCCATCATTGCACTCACTATGTCAATCCATCTTGTCGAGGGTCTTCCTCTTTTTCACTTTTCCCTTTCTGGTTGAAAGCCACCTCAGTACAACAAACTAACAGATAAGTAATGATTAAAATCAAAGCACAAACTCACTGCAGTGGGGTTGGATCCTACCCATAGTGACCACTCTCTGGGTTTCCGAGACAGTATCACTATGGAAGTAACTAACCTTAATACCAAGAATAGCTGGTAGGTTTGAACCACCACCTCCTAAGTAAGGATTAGAGAATTCTAAACTATAATATATCACTATACAGGAGCTCGGGAGCTCTGGTAGCATAGTGGCTAAGACACTTGCCTGCTAACCAGATGGATGATGGCTGGCAGTTCAAACCCACCAGCCACTCCTTGGAAGGAAGGTTGGGCAATCCTACTTCCATAGTGATACTGCCTCGGAAACCCAAGGAGGGGTCGCTATGAGTCGGGTTTGACTTGACGGCACATAACAACAACAGCAACATACAGGAGCTCTGGTAGCATAGTGCCTAAGACATTTGACTGCTAACCAGAAGGCTGGCAATTCAAACCCACCAGCCACTCCTCAGAATGAAGGTTGCACAATCTACTTCAGTTGTGATACCACCTCAGAAACCCAAGGAGGGTCGCTATGTGTTGCATTCAACTGGACAGTGGTGAGTTTTATATTCATAGAAATACATAAAAAATATGAAATACAAACATATTTTTCAGGGAAAATTCTTGTGAGAAAACGTTTTTCATTTTTCAGATTTTAGCAAAAACCAATAGTCAGGTAGTAAGGTTTTCCTACTTAATAGACCAACTGAGCTCCACCTCCACTGTATGGACCCCAAATTGGGTAGGTAATTTGACAATCCTAACCCAACCAACTGCTATTCAATTTATCCTATCAAGACAGCTTTCATGTTGCTATAAAGTTGGAAGTTATGCCCCAGGATTTCAAATACTAATTAGTTCACCCACAGTGGACAGGTTTCAGTAGAACATCCCGTATACTAGGAAGAAAGGCCTGGTGATCTATTTCCATAAACTAGTCAAAGAAAATCTTTTGGATTATAAGAGACTATAGCACAAAATACTGCTGAAAGATCTGTCCCCTAGGTTGGAAGACATTGTACAACAGCCACAACAATGAGCTCAAACATACCAACAATCATTAAGATATTTCATTCTTTTATACATAGTTCCACCAAGACTTGCAGTCTTCTTGATGGCAAGGAACAATAATGAGAAACTCAGGTTTACAGTTACCAGGTTACTAGCGTTTAGGTGTAATTTGTTCTTATTTCTATATGACATACAACCCTATTTAAGCACCATCAAAGTGAACAAAACAACAACAACGAAGATCAGTTAAATAAGCCATTTACCTAAGTAGGCAGAAGAATACTGTAAAACATGAGATTGAAGGAGCTGTATAGAAAATTGGGAAAACAAACATAGCAGAAGTGACAGGGTTAGGGAAACAGACCCAAAGAATATTAGGAGAAAACAGAAAATTGCATTGGCTGATTTTTAGGAATTCTTTTAAGCTTCTTATGTGGATTGAAAAGCTGCTTCTAAATCAGGCCTGGCATTCCACATTCATAAATCCAATCTATCATTTGGAGAGGAACTCAGTACTCCATCATTTTATAATTGTATGTCCAAAAAAATACTCTGGAGCATGTCTTTTAGACCAAATGTTTTCACACAAATATATTATGAATGATAGGCTTCTCAAATTCAGAGATCTGAGTCAGGCATGCTACTGATGTTTTACAATCCATTGCAATCCAGAAATTAGTAGAGACCTTCTTGCATCTTGGCTTCTATTCAAACTTTAATAACCTTAAAAAATCCCATGATCTACTATATGTATTCAACCCTAAATCTATTCAAAACATTATAGTATCTATGCTTATAACTTTTATTGCCTCTTGGGTCTTCTGAGATGCTGATTTTATATACTATTACACACTTTATTGACCAGAACTTAAACTTCAACTCCATTTTCAACTTCAACAAAAAAAAAAAAAAGAAGAAGAAAAATCACTCAAAGAAATTTGTGATTTAATGGATTTCAGTTATTTACCAGAGGAGCTCTAAAACTTCAGCTCAGAAAAGAAGAGGGCCATCTATTTAACACATATCTTCTGAAGAAAGACTGAAGAAGAATCAATGCATTTGAATTATGGTATTGGTGAATAATATTGAATATATACCACTAACTACCAGAAGAATGAACACATCTATCTTGGAAGAAGTACAGACAAATTTTTTTTTTTTAGAAACAAAGATGAAGAGGCTTTGTCTCTCGTACTTTGGTCATGGTATCAGTAGAGACCAGTCCCAGGGAAAGGTTATCATGCTAGGGAAAGTAGAGAAGCAGCCAAAAAGAGGAAAACCCTCAACAAGATGGTTTGAAACAGGGGCTGCAAAAATCGGTTCAACCATACCAATGACTGTGAAGATGGTGCAAGACCAGACAGTGTTTCATCCTGTTGTATGTGGAATTTCTATGAGTCAGAATCAACACCAAGGTAGCTAACAACATCTTCAGAAGAAGACAGTTCATGCCTTCTGACTTACTGAAGATGGGAAAAATCCCAACTAGAATGGAAAAGTGTAGGATCAAGAGAAGGTAGAATAGATATAACACCCCCCTCCAAAA
>NW_006922153.1:63944-75576 GCF_000298275.1 Orycteropus afer afer | reverse complement strand
GAAGGTCGGGCAATCTACTTCTGCAGTGATACTGCCTTGGAAACCCAAGGAGGGGTCGATGTGAGTTGGGTCTGAGTCTATAGCACATAACAAGAACAACAACAACATCCTCCTAAACAGTGAGGAGAAAAAATCTGTTTGTGAAAGCTACCCACTCATGGTATTCCTGTGGCAGCTGTACTGGAGAGCTAAGACGCCGTCTTTAAGGTTGTAGCACATTTGTTTCTGGAGGAGAGAAATGGGATGCTTACTATGACATGCTTCCTCCATTCTTTGGGTTATTCAACTTACTTTTTCTCCTTAGAACAATAGTATCACATCATCCCAGTTTTAATAAATGCCTCAGAGCCTCCCTGGTGATTAATCACCTACTACTATATCAAGATTGGAGACCTCTGGAGAGGCAGGATATCCAGGTAAAAAGGGGTGGGAGGTAAGGCTAGGCCCCAAGCTCTCTAGAGCCAGGAAAGGGAGGTAGCAGCCAGGGACCACAAAGTGGCAGTTTCCAGGCAGGTATTAGGTAAGAGGAGGGTGAAGAGGTTTCCAACAGATAAATGAGACACTTTTCTGTCAGTTTGTCATGCTGTGGGGATTGTACATTGGTGTGAGGCTTGAGGCTGTGCCACTCATGCTTCAGACACTGGCAGAGTTGCACCTGGTGGATAGGTTTCAGCACAGCTTACAGGCTGAGCCAGACTAGGAAGGAGAAGACCATTCACTTCTCAAAAATTGGCCAGGAAAAAACCTTGTGAATAGCAGAGAGTCAGTGTCTGATATGTTATTGGACAACTTTATGAATAGATCGGAAACATCGTCTGACACAGTGCAGGAAGATGAATGCCTTGGGTCGGAAAACACTCAAAATAGGACTGGGAAAGGTCTTCCTCATCAGAGTAGAACCAAACTTAATGATATGAATAAAGTAAGTCTTTCAGGACCTCCATGTGCTGACATGGCATGACTCACATCGAGGAGAAACAGTTGCAAACATCCATTAATAATCAGAACATGAAATGTACAAAGTATGAATTTAGGAATATTGGAAGTTGTCAAAAATGAAATGGAACACATGAAGATTGATATCCTAGGGATTAGTGAGCTGAAATGGACGAGTTTTGGGCATTTTGAATCAGCCAACCACATGATCTACTATTCTGGGAATGACAAATTGAAGAGGAATGGTGTGGCATTCATCATCACAAAGGATGTATTCATTGCAAATACCTTTTTTTAACAAAATAAACGGCGGCTTTACATGTGGACTTCACCAGATGGAACATACAGGGATCAGACTGACTACACATCTGTGGCAAGAAGAGATGGAAAAGCTTAATATCTTCAGCCAAGAACAGGCCATGAGCTGATTGTGAAACAGACCATCAGCTGCTCATATGCGAGTTCACCTTGAAGTTGAAGACAATTAAAACAAGTCCACAAGAGGCAATATATGACATCGAATACATCCCTTCCGAATTTAGAGACCATTTAAAGAATAGATTTGATGCATTGAATACCAATAGCCAAAACCCAGAAAAATTGTGGGATGACATCAAGATATCATCCATGAGGAAAGCAAGATGTCATTAAAAATATGAGAAAGAAAGAAAAGACCAAAATGGATGTAAAATGAGACTCTGAAACTTACCCTTGAGAGAACAATAGCAAAAGCAAATGGAAGAAATGACAAGATAAAAGAGCTGAACAGAAGATTTCAAAGAGCAGCTCAAGACAAAACCAGTGACTATAATGAAATGTGCCAAGACCTGGAGTTAGAAGAACAAAAGGGAAGAACATGCTGGGCATTTCTCAAGCTGAAAGAACTGAGGAAAAATATTAAGCCTTAAGTTTCAGTATTGAAAGATTCTATGGGCAAAATATTTAATGATGCAGGAAACATCAAAAGAAATGGAAGGAATACACAGTCGCTGTACCAAAAAGAACTGGTCGATCTTCATCCACTTCAGGAGGTGGAATATGTTCAAGAACCACCAATATTGAAGGAAGAAGTTGAAGCTTCATTGAAGGAGTGGCTAAGAACAAGGCTGCAGGAATTGATGGAATACCCGTTGAGATGTATCAGCAAATGGATACCCCACTGGAGGCACTCACTCAGTTATGCCAAGAGATTTTGAAGACAGCTACCTGGCCAACTGACTGGAAGAGATCCATATTTGTATCTCTTCCAAACAAAGGTGATCCCACAGAATGTGAAAATTATTGAACAATATCATTAATATCATGCATAAGTAAAATTTTACTGAAGATATTTCAAAAACGGTTACACCATATATTGACAGAGAACTTCCAAAAATGCAAGCTGGATCTAGAAGAAGACGTGGAACAAGATATAATTGCTGATGTTATATGGATTTTGGCTCAAAGTAAAGAATACCAGAAAGATGTGTACTAGTGTTTTATTGACTATGAAAAGGCATTTGATTATGTGATCATAACGAATTTTGGATAACATTAAGAAGAATGTGAATTCCAGAACACTTATTTGTACTCATGAGTAACCTGTACATAGATGAGGAGGCTGTCATTCAAACAAAAAATGGGCATACTATATGGTTTAGAATCAAGAAGGGAGTGTGTCAGGGTTGTATTCTTTCACCATTCTTATTTAATCTGTATGCTGAGCAAATAATCTGAGAATCAGGACTATATGAAGAATAAAATGGCATTAGGATTGGAGGAAGAATCGTTAACAATCTGCGATAGGCTGATGACACAACTTTGCTTGCAGAAAGTGAGGATGACTTGAAGTACTTACTGAAGAAGAGTAAAGAATACAGTCTGTAGTATGGATTACTTCTCAATATAAAGAAAACAAAAATCCTCACACTATTCCTATAAGCAAAATTATGATAAATGGAGAAAATTTTGAAATTGTCAAAGACTTCACATTACTTGGTTCTACAATTGTCGCCTGTGGAAACAGCAGTCAGGACATCAGATGATGTATAACATTGGGCAAATCAGCTGCAAAGGATCTCTTTCAAGTGCTTAAGAGTAATGATGTCTCTTTGAGGGCTAAAGTGAGCCTGATATAAGCCATCATGTTTTCAATTGCCTCATATGCATGTGAAAGCTGGACAATGAATAAGGAAGGTCAAAGAAGAATTGATGATTTCAGCTGTGGTGTTGGTGAAGAGTGCTGAATGCACTATGGACTGCTAAAAGAACTAACAAGTCTGTCCTGGAGGAAGTGAAGCCAGAATGTCCCTTGCAGGTGAGAATGGCCAGAATTTGTCTCACCTACTTTGCTCATGATGTCAGAAGAGACCATTCCCAGGAGAAGGATGTCGTGTTTGGTAAGGTGGAAAGTCAACGAAAAAGGGGAAGGCCCTCAAAGAGATGGATTGACATGGTGGCAGTGGCGATTGGCTGACGTGTAGCAAGAAACATGGAGCTGGCTCAGGACCAGGTGGTGTTTTGTTCTGCTGTACATTGGGTTGCTATGAGTCAGAGATGACTTGACAGCACCTAACAACAACAACAACTATATCAAGTGAAACACTGGATACACAAAAGTACTGAGGCTTGAAGAAGAGTTACTTTTAAAGAGAGTGGTCTGTGTGAAAATTTATGGTGAATAATAAGTGAATGAAAGCATTATTAATGATGAACAGGGATTTTAATTGGAACAGAAAAATAGACATGTATATGGGTTTCTGTCTTCATTTTTATTACTTAGATATGCTTATTCACTCATGTATGCCTTGTAAATAATAGTTGCTAAATACGTAACTTAAATTTTAACTATTTCCTTGAAATATGTGCTGATGGAAGAGTGTAAAATAACACTATGGGGCCTGCTTTGACCTCAAGTATGTAGGTCATCGCATTTAATATACTACCATATTGAATATGAGGCCACCAAACCAAAATTCTTTTAATGTTTTAAAGGAATATTACACATTACTTTCACAGTGCAGACTACTAAATTTCAATGTGCACTTGTTGTTGTTAGGTGCCATCAAGTCTACCCCAACTCATAATGACACTGTACAACAGAATGAAATACTGTCCGGTCCTGCACCAACCTCATAATCCTTCCTGTACTTTAATCCATCATTGCAGGCACTGTGTCAATCCATCTCATTGACAGTCTTTCCCTTTTTCACTGACTCTTCACTTTACCAAGTATGGTATCATTCTCCAGGAAATACTCCCTTCTGACAACATGACCAAAGTAGGTGAGATGAAGCCTGGTGTGGTGATTATGTTTGTGTGTCAACTTGGCTGGGCCTGGTTGAGTGGCTGGGCAGCTGAGTGTAGTTATTCCCCATGGTGAGATTGGTAATTAACTCCATGGTGGAATCTATTGGAGAAGCTGAGTAGCTGCTTTGGGTATGTGGTCTGCTTCCCGTATATAAGAAACAGATTTGGGAATGGTTTATATGTTATGGCACACTTGAACACTGCATGCAGTCATGTCATTGTTCAGCAGCCTGCCATGCTCTGCCAATTTGGTACTTTCAATGGACTTAAATTAATGACCTGCCATGTGGTTTGGTAACATTGGGACTGTGCCTTTTTACTTGTGAACCTTGGGTTTGTCAGTCTCAGCAGCTAGCAGCAGCCTAAGTGAAGAAAGGCCTCTAGCTTCAGTGGACCAGGAGCAGGAGACAGAGTTGAACCCCAAGGTGAAGGGGCTTTAACCCTGCCCCTAAAGCCTGGCACTTTGAACTTAGACTTAAAGCCTCCAAACTGTAAGAATGAACTCCTGTATGGTCACGCTCTGGTAGCATAGTGCCTAAGGCACTTGACTGCTAACCAGAAGGCTGGCGGTTCAAACCCACCAGCCACTCCTCGGAAGGAAGGTTGGGCAATCCTACTTCCGTAGTGATACTGCCTCGGAAATCCAAGGAGGGGTCGCTATGAGTCAGGGCAAATAAACTCGATGGCAAATAAAAACAACAACAACATGTTCAAGCCATCCCATTTGTGATATCTTTTTGTCAGAGCAGCACTAGGAAACCAGAACACCTGACCATTTTCTCTTCCCAGGAGCATTCTGGCTGCACTTTTTCAAGGACAGATTAATTCATTCTTCTCACAATCCAGGGCACTTTCATTATTCTTCAACAATACCACAATACAAAAGCATGAAAAATTCTATGGTCTTTCTTATTCATTGTCCACCTTTCTCAGCCATAATGAGGTAACTCAAAATACCATGGCTTGGGTTAGGTGCATCTTAGTCTTCAACATGATATCTTTAATTTACAAGACTTTAAAGAGGTCTTCTGCAGCAGATTTGTCCAGTGCAATAATCACCTGATGTCTTGAATACTAGTTCCATGAGTATTGATTGTGGATTCAAGTAACATGAAATCTTTGACAACGTCAATCTCTTCTCCATTTATCATGAGGCTGCTTATTTATCCAGTTGTGAGGACATTGGTTTCTTTATGTTGAGGTGTAATCCATACTGCAGACTTTAGTTTTTAATCTTGATCAATAATTCTTCAGTCATCTTCACTTTCAGTAAGCAAGGTTATTGTGTCTGCATATCACAGGATGTTAATGAATCTTTCTTCAATCCTGATGCCACATCTTCTTTATACAGTCCAACTTCTCAGATTATTTGCTCAGAATACAAATGGAATAAGTCTGGTGAAAGGATATAACCCTGATGTCCTCCTTTATTTTAAACCATGCATTATCCTCTTGTTCTGTTCAAATGACAGCCACCTATCTATGTACAGCTTCCTCATGAGCACAATTAAGTGTTCTGTAATTCCCATTCTTCTCTGTGGTATCCATAATTTGTTATGATCCACACAGTTGAATGTTTTTGCATAGTCAATACAACACAGGTAAATACCTTTTTAGTATTCTTTGCTTTCAGCCAAGATGCATCTGAAATCTGCAATGATATTCCTTGTTCTGTACCATCTTCTGAATCCACCTTGCATTTCTAGAAGTTCCCTATCAGCATGCTGCTGCAAACATTTTTGAATTATCTTCAACAAAATTTTACTTGCATGTGATATTAATGATATTATTCAATAATTTCCACATTCTGTGGGATCATCTTTCTTTGAGATAGATACCTAGATAAAAGAAATATTTACCAGGCAGTTTCAAAATTCTACACTGTCCAAGATTGTCTCTAGATGTGATACCTTCACAATGGAATGGTTTTTATATGTGCCATTGGTTATGGTTGCCTTAAACAAACATAGAAAAAGCTAAAAAGATAAAGCATTTTAGTCTGTTATTTTAAGAATATTGTCCTATCTTCTCCACTCTCTGATACTGTGATATAAGAGATAATTTTGTTGTCTTTAGAGTTTTCTATTGGTACAAAATACATGCTTATATGACCAAGACATGTTGATTTAAACAGGAAAAAAAAAAAGTGTGTGTCTACTATGGTCTATCAAGTAGAAGTAATTTAAATAGGTGTAACATATTTGGAATGTAGAACTTTTGGTGAGTGCATTACCTCCTCTATATTTGGTACTTGGGTTTTAGGAGAAACTGCTAACCTAGAGTATTTTCCTACCTACTATTAACCAGCAAAGCTTGAGATGTGTCAGCTAACCAAACCTATTGTTGCTAATTCATCGATCATGGATGGTGAACTATTTCAAGTTAGTACCTATGTCCTCACGGACATTGGCATTCAGTGGTAGAATTCTAACTTTCCATGAAGGTGACTCAAGTTTGTTTCCCAGCTAATGTAGCACAAGCACTTGTCTGTCAGTGCTGGTTTGAGCATCACTATGATGCTGAGTGAGTTTCCAACTAAAAAAGGCCAGGAAGAAAGGCTTAACAATCTCCTTCAGAAAATCAGAAAATGAAGACCCTATCAATCATAATGGTCTGATACACAACTGATCACGGTGCTGATCATCATGATGGTGCAAGACCTGCTGCATTTTCTTCCTTGTGCATGAGGTTATCATGTGTTGGGGTGGACTCAAGGGCAGCAAACACCTGTATCTTCAAAATTGGCATCTATAGAGTCACTTTTCATTCTGAAAAGTAATATTGATTTGTAAAATTTGGAAATCTAGAAGAAAGGACAGAAATCCAGAGACATATTATCTATCTAAAGTAAAAATAAATAAATAAATAAATGGAGTTAGAAAATTTGAACAAACCCATAACAAAAGACAAAATTGGACAGATCATAAAAGAATAACAAACCAAAAAAAGTTCTGGCCTAGATAGCTTCACTAAAGAATTCTATCAAACATTCTGAGAAGAGATGACACTTATCCTATTCAAACTATTCCAGAACAAAGAAAAGGATGGGACAGTACCAAATTAATTTTAGGAAGCAAGCATCATCTTGATATCAAAGCCATGCAAAAAGACCACTAAAAAAGAAAATTACAGATCAATATTCCTCATGAATACAGACACCAAAATCTTCAAAAAAATATTCGCCAATAGAATCCAACACTACCTCAAGAAAATAATACACCAGGGCCAAGTGGCTTTCATACCAATTATACAAGGATGATTTAACATTAGAAAAATAATCAGTGAAGTCTATCACATAAATAAAACAAAGAAAAAGAACCACAAGATCCTATCAATCAATGCAGAAATGGCATTTAATAAATTCCAAGACACAATGCTTTCCCGATAAAAACTCTCAGAAAAATGGAAATAGAAGGGAAATTCCTCAACATAAAAAGGGCATATACGCCCAATCCTTATGAATAGGAACCAGACAAGGATGCCTTCTATCACCACTTCCATTCATTATTGTATTAGAAGTCCTAACATGAGTACTCAGGTAAAAAAAAAAAAAAAGAGAGAGAGAGAGAGAGAAATGAAAGACATCTATATTGGCAAAAAGGAAGTAAAAGTATCTCTATTTGCAGATGATACAATCCTATAGAGCAAAACTCCAAGAGATTTAGCAAGAAACTACTGGACCTAATTGAAGGATTCAGCAAAGTGGTAGGATACAAAATCAATATACAAAAATCAGTTGGATTCCTTTAAATCTATAAAGAGATTTCTAGAAGGGAAAAAAGGAAAAAGTAATATTTACAATAGCTACCAAAAGATAGGGAACTCTGGTAGCATAGTGGTTAAGGCATTTGATTGCTAACCAGAAGGCTGGCTGTTCAAATCCACCAGCCACTCCTCGGAAGGAAGATGGGGCAATCTACTTCTGTAGTGATACTGCCTTAGAAATCCAAGGAGGGGTTGCTATGAGTCCCAGCCGACTCGACGGCACATAACAACAACAACCAAAAGATAAAATACTTACTAATAAATCTTACTGGGGAAACAAAAGACTTACACACAAAAAACTACAGAGTACTACAGCAAGAAATTATAAGAGATCTACATAAATTCAGGGAGCTCTGGTAGCATAGTGCCTAAGGCACTTGACTGCTAACCAGAAGACTGTCAGTTCAAACCCACCAGCTACTCCTCGGAAGGAAGATGGGGCAATCTACTTCTGTAGTGATACTGCCTTGGCAACCCAAGGAGGGGTTTCTGTAAGTTGGGTCTGACTCCATGGCACATAACAACAACAACAACAACACATAAATGGAGGAACATATCATGCTCATGGATACCAAGACTGAATGTTCTGAAAATGTCAATGCTACCCAAAACAATCTATAGTTTCAATGAGATTCTTATGCAGATTCCATCAACCTTCTCTAAGAACATGGAAAAACACCCACCACTGATTGTGTTTAGACATCAAAAAGACCTTGGATAAACAATGTACTGCTGAAGAAGAAGAACAAAGTAGGAGGCCTCACATTCGCCGATTTCAAATTTACTGGGGGGGGGGGGCGGAGGCTAGCATTGCTAGAACCTATGACACATAGACCAGTGGAACAAAATTGAGAACCCAGAAATTTATCCATCCACCTATCATTAGCTGATCTTTGATAAGGGTCAAAACCCATCAAATAGAGAGGAAATAGTCTCTTGAACAAATGCAAATAGCAAAACTGGATATCTATTTGTAGCAAAATGAAACAAAACCAGTACCTCACACCATACACAAAAATGAACTCATGAGGAACCACAGGCCTAAATGTAAAACATGAAAGCATAAAGTTTACTGATGAGAAAATGGAGGCCTTAATTTACAGCATAAATTATCAAATGCAAGTGAAAATGCACAAACAGTGGAAGATTAGATGATTTGGTCCTCATCATATACATCAAAAACTTCTCCAAAAGAGTAAAAAAAAAGCTTACAAATTGGGAAAAATTATTTGCAATGACATATCCAATGAGGAACTTATCTCTAAAATATATAGGAAACTTAAAGACCTCAACATCAAAAAGTTAAACAATCAAACTAAAAAATGGACAGAGTGCACAGATAGTTCACCAAAGAAGATATTCAGGAAGCCAACAAACACATGAAGAAATGCTCATGATCATGAACTACTAGAGAGATACAAATTAAAATAAAAAAAAGAAATATCATCTCACCCAGGAATAATAGAAAAATTCACCAAGACAGAAAACAGCAAATGCTGATGAGCATGTGGAGAGTTTGTAACTCTCATACACTGCATGTCTGGTGAGACTGTAAAATTGTACAGCCATTGTAGGAAATGATATGACACTTCCTTAAAAAGTTGGAAATAGAAACACCATTTCATCCAGTAATCTCACTCATATGTATATATTCTAAGGAAGCAGGGGCCAGGACACAAATAGAATCATTGCAGCACTATTCATAATAGCAGAGATGGAAACAACATCCCCACCATTGGATGAATGCATAACCAAACTATGGTCCGTACACAAAATGGGGTACTATGAAACATTAATGATGGAGAATCCTTGTAATACTTTATAACATGGAAGATCTTGGATTACATTATGCTGAGTGAAATACACTGATCACAGAAGGCAAATAATTATATAAATTCACCAATATAAAAGGGAGCTCTGGTAGCATAGTGTCTGAGGCACTTGACCAGAAGGCTGGCAGTTTAAACCCACCAGCCACTCCTAGGAAGGAAGGTTGGGCAATCTACTTCTGTAGTGATCCTGCCTCAGGAACCCAAGGAGTGGTGGCTATGAGTTGGGTCCAACTCGACAGCACATAACAACATCAACAACAACCAATATAAAAAGTCAAGGAAAGGTTTACACAGGGAAGAAAAGTATCTTTTTTGATTACCAGGGATGAGAGGGGAGGGGACCAAAAATTGTTCGTTCAGTAAGAGACACATATTGATTTGGGTGAACGAAAAGGCAATATACAAAAAATGTGTCACCAGCACAATATCAGTAAGGAGAAAGAAGATATGGAGAGGAGCACAGGACATACAGAAAACAAAGGTAAATACTAGAACATACACATTACATTATCAGTGATAACAAACATTAATCTGAGTAGATATAAAGGGAGAGAGACAAGATGATCAGGTATGGTTTAATGAATGGGAATATACTCATGCCCATATATACATTTGGCAAATTATATTTCTGCATACATACTTCTAAGTTCCATATAGCTGTTCACAAATATATTGTGGTTACTTCATGCCACTCTAACAGAAGATACCACAAATGGGTTGTCTTAACAAATGGATTTGTTCTTTTCCAATGTAAGAGGCTAGATGTCTGAGTTCAAAATGCCATCTCTCGTGGCTGGGTGAAAGCCCCGGACCTTGGACTTCAGCTCTGCTTCTTGCTCCCAGACCACTGAAGCTGAAGGCTTTTTTCAGTCAGACAGTTGTTGGCTCTTGAGGCTGACAAATCCAAGGTTGACAAGTAAAAGGCCCAGTCCCAATATTACCAAATTACATGGCATGGCACTGATTCAAGTCCATCAAGAGTTCCAAGATGATTGGAAGACAACATGGGAGACTGCTGAACAAAGACTTGGTACATGCAAGATCCATGCGTGCCAAAAGCTACAGACCATTCCTAAAGCTTCTCCTTATATAATGGGAGCAGACCACATCCCTAAGGCAGCTATCTAGTCAGTTGCTCATAGTAGATCCCACCATGGAGTTGATTACTAGTCTCATCATGAGGAATGTTGTATCTAGTTCCCCTGCCACTTAAAATCAGACCTGGCCAAGCTGACACATGACCCTAACTACCACAGGGGTAAAGTTACAATAACTTAGTCATAACCAAACACCTTGAGGGAGTGTGTCACTGGGACTGCAGTATCAGTCTCATAGTCAGGACCTCAAGCTCAATTTCCTGAACATAGTACAAAGCAACATTTTTCCACATCTTAATTTGGTGAGTGGTGATTGGGGTGTCAGAAGTTTGCTAACAGCCATCTAAGATGCAGCCATTGATTTCTACCCTTCTGGAGCAAAGAAGAGTAAAGAAAACCAAAGACACATGGGAATAATTAGTCCAAGGGCCTAGTGGACCATGGGAACCTCAGCATACACAAATCTGAGACCAGAAGAACTAAATGGTGCCTGGCTACCACTGCTAACCATTCAGAAAGGAATCAAAATTGGAGATCTTGATAGAGTGGGAAAAAAATGTGGAACAAAACTCAAAATCAATAAATGACCAGTTTTAGGGGTCTGATGGAGACTGGTGAAACCCCTGAAATTATGACCCCTAGTATAAATTATTGTTTGTTGTTGTTATGCGCCGTCGAGTCGGTCCTGACTTATAGTTACCCCTCCTTGCGTTT
>NW_006922153.1:61456-63644 GCF_000298275.1 Orycteropus afer afer | reverse complement strand
TTTCTGTCCTGGAACTAAACTCACTTCCACGGGTTAACTTTAAGCCAAAAAAATAGACAAGTTTATGAGGTCAACAATTACACCAGGTAGGTGTACTTCTTAGAGGAATTAACCATGAGAGATCAAAAGGGCAGAATTCTCACAGGGAGAAACCTCAAAAGACAGGAATGCATAAGAATGAAGGGCACAGGGAAAAGATGATCATGGGAAGAAAGTAGCAAGATAATTTATATATTGTGGGGATTGAAATCAATGTTGTTTTTTTTTTTTTTAATTTTTACTGTGATTTGGGTGAAAGTTTACAGAGCAAATTCACTTTCCATACAGCAGCTCATATACACTTTGTCTCATGACATTGACTACAATTTCCCACAGTGCAACAGCTCCCCTCCCACTTCCTCTCCTTAGTTACCTCTTCCTGTGTCCTTCCCTCACTTCACTTCTGCTCCCCAAGCTGTCTCCCTGTGCATACACAGCCCTTCTATACTCACATGATTGATTTCTCCAAGGAGTGTATCTACTAAATGAAAATGTTCAGCTCATATGACTGTCTTTTGTTTTGGCTGGAAGTCACAAGAATGTGTTCAATTCCAGACCTGAACGGTAGCTTGGGGCCATAATCTCAGTGGTTCCATCAGGCTCTATCAGAGCAGCAAACCTGGTCCTTTTCTGTTTTAAATCAGTGTTACTAAAACAAAATGTGTATGAACTGCTGAATGGAAAATGAATTTGTTCTATAAACTTTTAACCAAATCAAAAAAAAAAGTTGTGTTTTTTTTTTTTTAATTACATAAAAATTACATGTAAATGCTGGGGGGTAGTTCTATTCTCCACTATATGGTCGTTAGGAGTCAGAATTTACCTGATGGAACTGGGTTGTTAGATGTTTTCCTCCAGGGTCGGATTCCTCCTGGGGACATAATCAAAGTAGGGGAGATAAAGTCTCCCCCTCCTCACTTGGAAAGAACATCCTGGTTGTACTTTTCTCAAGACAGATTTGTTCATTCTTCTGGTAATTCATGGTACAGTTTATATTCTTCACCAACACTATAATTCAAATGCATCACTTCTTCAGTCTTCCTTATTCATTGTCCAGCTTTTGCCTTACTTATAAGGCAACTGAACACACCATTGCTTGGTGTCCAGGGCCTTACCAATGGAGACTCAGACCTTGAGTAGGTAGAAAAAGACTGAAAAAACCTACCTGGAGGCATGCTCAGAGACATAACAAATTTATTATAAGGAAAATGTTGTTGTTGTTGTTGTTATTTGTCATCGAGTCGTTTCTAACTCGTAGCGACCCCTCCTTGGGTTTCTGAGGCAGTATCACAATGGAAGTAGATTGCCCCATCTTCCTTCTGAGGAGTGGCTGGTGGGTTTGAAACGCCAGTCTTCTGGTTAGCAGTCAAGTGCCTTAGGCACTATGCTACCAGAGCTCCTATAAGGAAAGTAAGAGAAGGTAAAAGTGAAGACTTTGCCATATAAGAGCAATAAGGGCACTTAAAAATGCCTACAGATGGTGAGTGGTCCAGTGGTGGGAGGCTGGGCCAAGTTCAAGTAACGACTGACCACCTCCCGTTTTCCTGGGACATTTAAGCCTGGGTTTGAGGAGCTGGGGCTGGGACCTGCACATCTATTCCCAGGTGCAGGGCCCAGGCTGATAGGGGCCCTGGACAGTGAACTGTGACCTCCACCTGTGCTATACTCCTATGAGATGCTGCCATCAGCATTTTAATGAATTATAACTATTCTAAAGAAGGGTTCCACTGGCCTCGAGCAGGGGAAAGGGGTGGGGTGAGTTAGCGAATTCCCTTCTTGATCAAACAAGATGAAGATGGGGAGCCATTTTGGGGGGCTTTAGAGCTGTGCCCCATGCACTTGGCTTATGCACTCCTTGGTTCTCAAAGTGACCTGTTTGCTTTTTAACACTTTACAAGTTCTTTTGCAACAGATTTGCACATTGCAGAACTTTGACTCCTTCACTGATGCTTCTGTGGGCATTGATTGTGGAGCCAAGTAAAAGAATTTTGGGGGAACTTCGCTTGATGATGTAGCACATAGCCCTTGTCTATTTCTAGTTATATCTGCTTGTAGTTTGTGACTCATCTAGGTTACCCAGAAACAATCTAGAATATTCACCCGTGCCCCTTTCATTCATGAAAGTCCTGCACTCAAATTTTATCCTCCA
>NW_006922153.1:58061-60861 GCF_000298275.1 Orycteropus afer afer | reverse complement strand
TGCTCTCAGATTTTGCTTTCAGTGTTGTGCAAATACCAAGCTCACTCATCTGCATGTTCCTTCTCAGATATTACCATATTAAACCATCATTGCCAGAGTAGCACCCCAACACTTTCAGATTTTTAACTTACACTTATCCTGTGTTTCAGATGTTATCAGAACATCTTATCCCTCAGAAGCAGCAGCTAAAAAGATTATTTTTGTTAAAAAGAAAATGTTCTCAGAAGGATTAATTTAAATTTAATTTGTGAGCAAGAATAAGGTCTTATTTTCACTAAAACATCTTATAGTTTTGTGTAAGCCATAACTTAAACATATTGATTATTTCTGTATAATTTTATAGTTTGAGATAATTTCATAAGGTGATAAAAAACAGATAAATTTATTCAAGGTTAAAATATTCTATTAATAGTAGTAAGCTACAAAAAAAAATGTCATTTTACTCATTTTGAATTTCTACTTGGTGTAAAAATCAGAATAATTAGTTTCAGTTATTTTCTGCTCCTTGTGGCATAATCCTAATTTACCACAAAGAAAAAGGGGCAAAATGAGCAATCAAATGTTCAGCTGCCTTGTACATTCAGTGAAATCTAAGTCCAAAGATAATGATTATGGATAAGTGTAATAATCTTGTGATTATTTTTGTGATATAATTGTGATGAAGAGAGAAATTACACAAGTTTTTAAGCTAAAAAATGCCCACAAAATTCTCAACATCCATATTTTTGATTCATTGCAAATTACTAATCACTCTCTTTATAGTTTCAACTCCCTGTCAGGACAAGTTAAAAACAACAGTAATTATTATGACAACAACATGAACATGTAAATAGAGTTTTCTTATAATATCAACAAATTGGTTTTCATTTGCTGTCTACGAATTAGATCTGGAAGGATCAGGCAGATGGAAATTAATGTGCATTGAGTCCTTTTACACATATTTTTTGCTAGTCAAAATTCAAGAAATTTTGCTATGACAAATACAAATTATCACTCAACTGACACCTAGCAAAGCACAGTAGAGCTTACCCTCATTCTGCGGATGAGGAAGATATTTTGGCCAACACAATCGGATTTTTAAGTAAGAAGAATTAGGAATTTAGGAGTGCAGTTACTTAAAACTCCAATTCATTTAATTTGTAGAGTTCACCTATTTATTTTTAGTATGGAGTGATATTCTAGAGATCATGCCTAATACTTATTTTGCTTTATTAGGAAATCACCTTCATTTGTCATATATATATGCAATACTATTGTGATAAACCCTAATCGTGGAGTCAATTGGACTCATAGGACCCTTCCTTGGGTTTCCAAGGTGGTATCACTACAGAATGGATTGCTCAGTCTTCCTTCCAAAGAGTGGCTGGTGTATTTGAACCACCAGATTTTTGGTTAGCAGTCAAATGCTTAGGCACTATGACCAGAAGGCTGGTGGTTCAAACCCACCAGCCACTCCTCAGAAGAAAGATTGGGCAATCTACTTTTATAGTGATAGTGCCTCATAAACCCTATGAGAGGTTTCTATGAATTGACTCTGACTCAACATGTTTTTTTTTTTTTTTAATTTCTGATAAAATGTAATTTCCATAATTACATATTTTGATTATTTTATAATTTTTATTTAGCCTCCAAATAGTGGAAGGAAGTTTTAGTTTTCTTTTGCCATATTCTCAAAAATGCCATATATATCTATTTTTCCATTTTTTAGTATTAATTTTGAAAATGGTGGGCTGATGGTCTAGAGTTGGAAAAAATGAATATGAAGAAATTCTACATTTTTAGTAAGGAATGATGATGGATTTTCCATTCAGTTGACTATAAGACAGTGCTTGATAGACATTGGCATTTTGTCTAATGTTGGACCTTCTAAAAGCACTAACTTAAGGTATTCAAGAGGCCTAGGGTTAAAACCTTTATCACACGATAACACAGTACTTTGTTCACATCTCCTATAATTAAAATCTTCTGCCAAAAATCCCAAATGCTAAAATGCCTAGTATTTATTACCCATTTCTTACATTCCCACATCAAATGATTCAGTCAAGCTTTCTATACAATAAGAAATGCAGACACAATAATTATAAATTCAGAATAGGCTGTACAGAATATCTCATGTCTAATTTAAAATAAAAAAGTATATATATTTGTCAGATATTTAGCTATAATTATTGCTGATGCCTTTGTTTTAATGTATCATAGTACAAAATAAAGATAAACGGCTTATCTATAAATATTTGTGCTCCTGGCATTATTAAATACTGTTTTATTCAAAATAATCATTCAGATGATGAATTTTTTATGCCATTAGGAGTGAAAAAAGAAAAATTTATAACTACAAAATTGCTGTCTAATCTTAATGGGCTCATAGCCCAGTTGTATAACAGACCTATAACTATTAAAAAAAAAAAAAAAAGGGTCCATAAATACAGGAGTTCATATAATTATTGTTGTTAGGTGTCATTGAGCCAGCTCCAACTCATAGCAACTCTAAGTACCACAGAATGAAACAATGCCCAGTCCTGCACCAGCCACACAATCCCTGTGAATTCAGGTAATCAGACATACTAAAAAAAAAAAATTTCAGCAAAATTTCAAACTTTTGACTAAATTTTGACTAAGTGAAAAATTACCATATATATGACTTGGTAAATGAGGTTTTTTTTTTAAGAATTGTGTTCATCTGATTTCACTTAAAAGAACCAAAATTTCAATGACAGTGGTGATTTAAACCAGAATTTCATAGGAAGCAAGATTTTGCTAGGAAGTTAATAAAGAAAATAACAGCTTTAATTGAGATAAA
>NW_006922153.1:52241-57804 GCF_000298275.1 Orycteropus afer afer | reverse complement strand
GGGTTTGAACCACCAGGCTTCTGGTTAGCAGTCAAATGCCTTAGACACTGTGCTACCAGAGCTCCCTGATAATAATCCTAGTTTGAGGAGCACTGGCAGTACAACGGTTCAAGTGTTTTACTGCTAACTGAGCAATCAGCAGTTCAAAGCCCTCAGCCTCTCCTTGGGAAAAAGGTGTAGCAGTATGCAGGGCAGCCAACCTTTCTCCTACAGGGTCATTATGAGTTTGAATGACTCAGTGGACGTGGGTTTGGCCTTTGGTTATCCAAGTAAAACAGATATTCAGTCTTCCTATCAACTTTAATCTCCATTATGTTATGCAAATTTTTTATATTCCCTATGTGATACTTCAAAATTCTCAATCTCAAAATATCCCTCTACCATCTTTCATCAATAATCTTTCCAATTGAGTAACACAATATTCTCTATTTCGGTAACTGAGTTTAAAAATTCCAATTAGTAAGAAAAGTCACTCTTTGCTTGAAATTCAAGGTAAAAAGCAACATCTAGACAAATTCTGTGTCCAGTTCTATGTGAATTGTATGTAAAAATTGTATCAGTCCATCTCAGTCATGGTGGGCTATTTTAAGAATGCTACTTTCACTTATCATGTTCAATATGAAAGAGTTGAAAAAATCTTCAAATGAAAGGCAAAACACGTTAACTTTCCAGTTGCTCTGCCTATTACTAGCATGTGATGTATGAACACTTCTTATAATCACACCTTTCTGGTTTGAAACTAAGATATAAGGAAGTGGTGGACTATACTGTAAGACATTGGGTATTGATGATATTTACAGATAAATTGATATATAGATGTTGTTGTTGTTATGTGCCATCGAGCTGCTTCTGTCTCATAGTGATCCCGTGCACAACAGAACGAAACACTCGGTGTTTCAACCACTGTGTCAGTCCTTCCCGTGGACAGCCTTTCCCCTATCTCCTGATCCTCCACTTTACCAACCATGATGTTCTGGTTACCTAGTGCTGCTCTGACAAGAACATGCCACAAATGGGATGGCTTGAAGAAACAGGAGTTTATTCTCTTACAGTTCCAGAGGCTAGAAGTCCAAGTTCAAAGTGCGAGACTCTAAGGGCTGTGTAAGAGCCCCTCGACCTTGGGCTTCAGCTCTGCCTCTTGCTCCCAGTCTACTGAAGCTAGAGGCATCAATTCACTCAGGCAGCTACTGGCTGCTGAGGCTAACAAGCCCAAATTGACAAATAAATGGCACAGCCCCTATGTTACCAAACAACACAGCAGGCCATTGATTCAAGTCCATTGGAAAGTTTCAAGGTCAGCAGATCATGGCAGGCTCCTGAACAATGACATGGCTACATGCAGGGTCTGCACATGCCATAAGCTAGAGACCATTCCCCAAGACTTCTCTTTATATACAGGAAGGCGACCACATCCCAAAGGCAGCTACTCAACTACTCACAGTATATTCCATCATGGAGTCAATTACCAATCTCATCATGGGGAATACTACATCCAGCTGCCCAGCCACTCAACCAGGCCCAGCCAAGCTGACAGTCAAACTTATCTACCACACATGATATCATTCTCCAGGGAATGGTCCAACTGACAACATGACCAAAGTAGGTGAGATGAAGTCTGGCCATTCTCGCTTCAAGGAGCATTCCAGCTAGTCTTCCAGGATAGATTTATTAGCTCTTTAGGCAGTCCATGGTACTTTAACTCTTCTTTGCTAACACCACACCTCAAAAGCATCAGCTCTTCTTCAGTCTTCCTTATTCATTGTCCAGTTTTCACATGCATGGAAACATGTGATTGAAAACACCATGGCTTGGATTTGGCACTTTAGTCTTCAAAGAGGCATCTTTACTTCTCAGCACTTTAAAGAAGTCTTTTGCAGCTGATTTGTCCAGTTCAATACAGCATCTGATGCCTTGACTGTTGCTTCAATTAGTACTGATTATGGAACCAAATAATATGAAATATTTGACAATTTTGATCTTTTCCCATCTAGTTATGAGGATTTTTGTTTCCTTTATGTTGAAGTATAATCCATACTGCAGACTATAGTCTTTAATGTTCAGTAAATGCATCAAGTCATCTTCCCTTTCAGCAAGCGACATTGTGTCATCTGTGTATTGCAGGTTGTTAATGAGTCATTCTCCAATCCTGTTGCCATACTCTTCTTCATATACTGCAGTTTCTTGGATTATTTGTTCTGCATACAGATTGAATAAGTTTAGTGAAGGGATACAACCATGACACACTCCCTTCCTTACATTAAACCATACAGTATTCCCTTGTTCTGTTCAAACTACAGTCTCCTGGTCTGTGTACAAGCTCAGTGTTCTGGAATTCCCATCTTCTCAATGTTATCCATAATTTGTTATGATCCACAGAATTGGAAGTTTTAAATGGTCAATAAAACACAAGTAAACACGTTTCTGGTATTCTTTGCTTTCAGCCAAAATACATCTGACATCAGCTTTGATATCCCTTGTTCCACATCCTCTTCTGAATCTAGCTTGCATTTCTGGAAGTTCTCTATCAATGTATTGCTGCAACCATTTTTGAATTATCTTCAGCAGGATTTTACTTGCTTTTGATATTAATGATATTGCTTGATAATTTCCACATATGGTGGGATCAAATTTTTTGGAATAGGTACAAATATGGATCCTTTCTAGTCATTGGCCAGGTAGCTCATCCAAATTTCTGGATATACATGAGTGAGTGTGACATGTGTTAAAAATCTTGTTTTTATTACCTAGTGCTACTCTGACAGGAATTTACCACAGAATGGGATTTGGAGGCTTTAAGTCTGAATTCAAAGTGTCAGGATCTAGGGGCTGGGTGAAAGCACCTCAGCCTTAGGCTTCAGCTCTGCCTCCTGCTCCCAGCCAACTGACGCTGGAGGCTTTTCTTCACTCAACTGCCAGCTGCCCAGACTGACAAACCCAGGGTAACAAGTAACAAGGCAGAGCCCAGATGTTACCAAACCACATGGCAGGCCATTAATTCAAGTCCATTGAAAGTCCCAAGACTGGCAGAGCATGGTAGGCTTCTGAACAATGACTCAGCTACATGCAGAGTCCAAGCATGCCATAAGCTAGAGACCATTCCCAAAGCTGCTGCTTATATACGGGAAGCAGACGACATCCCTAAAGCAGCTACTCAGTTGCTTGCGGTAGATCCCACCATAGAGTTGATTGCCAGTCTCATCATGGGGAATAACTACCACCAGCTGCCCAGCCACTCAACCAGGCCTAACCAAGTTGACACATAATTTTAACTACCACACATCTTAATGCATGTTCTGTCAATTCCTTAAGTCTTTTTTTTTTTTTTTCCCCAATTTCTTCAGTGCACTTCTACTTCTTCCTTCAGTACCATTTGTTCTTGGTCATATGGTACCTCCTGAAATGGATGAACATTGACCAATTCTTTTTGCTACAGTGACTGTGCATTTCTTCCATCTTCATTTTATGCTTTCTGCATCATTCAATACTTTGTCCATAGAATACTTCAATATTGAAACTTGAGGTTGAATTTTCTCTTCAGTTCTTTCAGCTTGAGAAATTCCAAGCATTTTCTTCTCTTTGGCTTTTCTAACCACTTTGTCCATTTCATTATAAATGACCTTGTCTTATTGAGATGCTGTTTGAAATCTTCTGTTTAGCTTTTTTATCTTTTCATTTCTGCCATTCATTTTAGCTATTTTCCATTCATGAGCAAGTTTCAAAGTTTCTTCTGACATCCATTTTGGTCTTTTCTCCCTTTCCTGTCTTTTTAATGACCTTTTGATTTCTTTATGAATGATATTTGTGATGTCATCCCACAATTCCTCTGGTTTTTGGTCACTAGAGTTCAATCCATCAAATCTATTCTTTAAATGGTTTCTAAATTCAAGAGGGATATAATCAAGATCATATTTTGGCGCTGATGGACTTGTTTTGTCTTCAACTTCAATTTGAACTTGTATATGAGCATTTGATGGTCTGTTCTACAACCAGCTCCTGGCTTTGTTTTGGCTGAAGATATGGAGTTTCTCCATTGCCTGTTGCCATATATTGTAGCCAATCTGATTCCTGTGTACTCCATCTGACAAAGTCCATGTGAATAGCCACCATTTATGTTGTTGAACAAAAGTATTTGCAATGAATAAGTCATTGGCCTTGCAAAATTCTATCATGCAATCTCCAGAGTCATTTCTATCACCAAAGCTATATTTTAAAACTACTGGGGATTCTTTTTTTGTTTCCAACTTTTGCACTCCAATCACCAGTAATGATCAACACATCTTAATTGCATGTTCAGTCAATTTCAGACTGCAGTAAAAAAATCTCCAATTTTTTTGTCTTTAGCTTTGGTAGTTGGTGCATAAATTTGAATAACAGTGGTATTAACTGGTCTTCCTTGCAGACATATGGATATTATCCTATCACTGACAGCACTGTACTTCAGGAAGGCCTGGAAACATTCTTTGTGAAGATGAGTGCCCCATCACTCCTCTTCAATTTTTCATTCTTGGCATAGTAGATCATATGATTGTCTCATTCAAAATGGCCAATACTAGTCCATTTCAGCTCACTAACACCTAGGAGATCAAACTTTATGTGTTCCATTTCATCTTTGACAATTTCCAATTTTTCTAGATTCATATTTTGTACATTCTATGTTCTAATTATTAATGGATGTTTCCAGCTGTTTCTTCCCATTTTGAGTCATTGCACAATAGCAAATGGAGGTCGTGAAAGCTTTTCTCCATCCACATCATTAAGATTGACTGTACTCTGAGGAGGCAGCTCTTCCCCAGTCATATTTTGAATGCCTTCTGACCTAGGGGGCTCATCTTATGGCACTATGTTGGAAAAAGTTTCAGGACTATTCATAATATTTTCCAGTAATACGTAAGACAGTGTTTCACTACTCTTCAAAAGGTTTTCACTGGCCAATTCTTTGAGAAGTGAATGATCCTTTCCTTCTTCTGAGTCTGTTTTAATCTGGAATCTGTGCTAAAACTTGTCCACAGTGAGTGACCCTCTTGGTGATTGAAATACTGGTGGCATTGCCTTAGCCTCAGAGCAACACCCAAGCCAGCACAGTATGACAAATGGATAGATAAGTGGGGACATACGTAGACAGATACATATGTAAATGGATATACATAGGTATCTCAGAAGGAAGTTTGTGCAATCTACTTCTGTAGTGATACTGCCTCGGAAACCCAAGGAGGGGTTGCTATGATTAGGGTCTGACTCCACAGCATATACCAACAACATACATAGGTATGCATAAAATATGCATATGGGAATAGATCTCTATTTCCAAGAAAGGAATGTGTATTAAATAATACATGACATTCTTACCTGGGCTCAGATCATTGTTTCTATATTTGGTAAATGTGTAAGTTAGGATAAATTTTTTCAATTATCTAAGCACTTATTTCTACACAGGCAAACTATGATGTCACTTCAGTAATATAGTACATTAATTTTTGCTTATTTATTATTTAGAGCAATGTTTTGCTGATTGTAAGCAATTAAATGTGTGGCCAATAATAACAATAATTGTTATAATCCTCAG
>NW_006922153.1:48513-51526 GCF_000298275.1 Orycteropus afer afer | reverse complement strand
AGTTTCTCTCAGCAAGGTATCTTTCTCAATCAGCAGTCAGAGAGACTCCTTCTGTCTCTAGGAGGGCTCCTTTTGAACCTGGCAGAGTGGCCAAACTAATCAATCATAACATCAGAATTCTAAGCACCTGAAGGAGAGCAGACTTCCCAGAACATTGCTTAGTGCAACTCTCAACAGAAATACACCAGGTGGATGGACACAGGGAAGAGGTAACTATCGGGAGGAAGTGGGAGGGAAGCTGTTCCATTGTGGTAAATTGTAGTCAATGTCATGAGACAAATTGTATGTGAATTGCTGTATGGAAAGTGAATTTGCTCTGTAAATTTTCACCCAAATCACAATTTAAAAAAAGAAAATGAAAGA
This sequence comes from Orycteropus afer afer, assembly GCF_000298275.1. Lineage (NCBI taxonomy): Eukaryota > Metazoa > Chordata > Mammalia > Tubulidentata > Orycteropodidae > Orycteropus > Orycteropus afer. The sequence continues at coordinate 51,163 of NW_006922153.1, read as the reverse complement.
AAGAAATACCCCAGGTGGATAACTTTAACAATCAAGAGCTCCTCAGTTACTCACAGTAAATTCCACCTCAGAGTTTACAAAGACTTATGGCTAGAAAAGCCATACCAGGTAATTTACTACACTGCAGATAGATAAGCCCTTCTTTAAATCATTGAGGGTGATGCCTCTGTTTCACTGTTTTCATAGACATATTATTTTATTTTGCCTGTTAAAACTATTATTTTATACTTTACCTCATTTCACTGCATCCTCTCTCTTCCTGGTTAACCTTTTTGGTACAGATTTCTTTTCACTGTGGCAATAGAACAATCCCTTGATTCAAATATTTATGGATGTGGTATGATAGTGTAAAGAAGTATTTACAACTAGACTAAAAAAAAGATACTAGTTGAGCAGTATTTAATCAGACAATTCATAATTTCTTGTTCATAGAAAATGAGCTCTGGTGGCATAGTGGGTAAGTCATTCCATTGCTAACCAGAAGGTCAAACCACCAGCTGCTCTGAGGGATGAAGATGAGGGAATCTACTTCTGGAAAAATATACAGCCTTGCAAACCCAATGTGGGTCATTTTGAGTCAGAATCAATTCAACAGTAGTGGGTTTGGTTTGGTTTTTGGTTGATAGAAAAATTGGTTCAAAGTGAAAGACATTTAACATTCTACATTACTCTTCTCACCTAACTCAGGGATTTTCTTTGAAAAATATGGAGTTGCCATTACTGAACAGGTAAGTTCCATTTTTGAGTATTGGATGGTATCATTTACTTCCATAGCAACAACTCTAATGCTTTCTCAGTGACATCTTTTTCTTTAAGGCTCGGCAATTTCTACTTAAACCAACTCTCAAATACGTTTAATCTATTTTTATTGTTAATCTCTCTTTTGCTTCACATTTACACTTCAGTTTTATTTAAACTAAGGTATTGTATTCCATTATAAGGCGTCTTGGTGACACAGTGGTTAAGCAATTCCTTACTGATCAGAAGCTTGGCAGCTCATACTCACCAACTACTCCACAAAATAAAGATGTTCTGTTCTGCTTCTGAAAAGCTTACAGAAACCATATGAGGTAGTTTTTCCCTTTTTCCAGTAGAGACATTATAAGTCAGAATTGACTGATGGAATTTTTTTTTTTTTAGTTTAGTTATTATTTTAAAACATAACCTGATTTTCCATTTCTGTAGATTAAACTGCGTCTCTCCAAAATACGTGTTGGATTTCTGTGGATGTATTCCTATTTGGAAATTCCTTGTATCTGTGGATGTATTCCTATTTGGAAATAGTGTTTTGTTGTTGTTGTTGTTGTTGTTGTTATGTTAATGACATAATACTAGTGTAGAATGGATCTTAAATTTAGTCACTGGTGAATTACTAAAATAAATAATTAAATAACAAAATGGATGCTGAGTGCAGAGACACACAGGGGGAAGACAGCCACCAAGAAGCATGATAAATTCTCAGCAAACACCAGAAACTAGCAAAGAGGCTCACAGAAGAAATTGACATAGCCTCCGGTAGCGTAGTGCCTAAGGCACTTGACTGCTAACCAGAAGGCTGGCAGTTCAAACCCACCAGCCACTCTTCTGAAGGAAGATGGGGCAATCTACTTCTGTAGTGATACTGCCTCAGAAACCCAAGGAGGGGTCACTATGAGTCGAGTCCAACTCGATGGCACATAACAACAACAACAACAACAGAGGAGTTAGTTATGGTGGTACAGTGCCTAAGGTACTTGACTACTAAGCTGGTTGGCTGTTCAAACCACCAGCCACTCAGCAGAAAGAAGATGGGGCAATCTACTTTTGTAAAGATTTACTACAATGAGGGGTCACTATTAGTCTGAGTCGACTTGATGGCAGTGGGTTTGGTTTTCGGTTTAGACACTGATTTGGATTTTAACCTCCAGAGCTGAGAAAAAATTCTGTTCTTTAAAGACACTCATTTTTGGTATTTCTGTTACAACAACACTAGTAAACTAAGGCACTGTTGTCTCTTCCCTCTTTTAATCCCATTGACAAAAACAATCAAGCTGCCGTTACCTATCCCACAAACTCTCCTTTGTTAGTTGAGGTTATTCCAAAAGCAAATACTTAAACAAAAATTGGGTGCAGGTAGTTCTTTTAAATATGATTCTAAGAATCACAAGAGTAGGAAGGGGGATGAAAAAATGGAAAGGGTCAAAACATATAAACTATGTTGATGGGGCACACTGTGGGTAACTGGGACAAAATTCTGTTAGGGACATTCCCAGAAATTGCTTGAGACACACCTTGAATATTCCCACTGAAGGATGATGAGACTGTGACATTTATTCACTGTCCTTTTTTCCCATTAGCTAAAGGTTGCCCTTGGAGCATTAACTCCTCTATATTGCTAAATTGCATTTGCCCTGCATCAGTCACTCTGTTGCCAGATAACATATAAGGAATAAAAACAGAAAGATGCAATAATAAACTTAACACTGTCAGCTGGCCAGAAAGTATACTTCACCTGCTAGTAACTCAAAGGTGGTATAGATGGTATAGACTATTGCCTCTCCAATGTTCACTACAACAATGTTAGATCCATAACCAAGTGGGTCAATCATCTACTTGCCACAGGAGATAATTTGGAATCTTTATTAATCTGTTAGCCATATAAATAATCTTA
>NW_006922153.1:46737-47873 GCF_000298275.1 Orycteropus afer afer | reverse complement strand
TCTATTTCCATAGCAACACCACCTTGGAAACCCAAGGAGGGGTGACTATGAGTCGGACAAGACTTGGTGGCAGTGAGTTTTTTTTCAAGAACATTTTAAGTCTTGTCACGCTCTTGTTGTTGTTGTTAGGTGCCTCAAGTCACATTTTGTACATAGTCATCCTATGTACAAAAGAAACACTGCCTACTCCTGTGACATCCTCCCAATCCTCTCTGTCCTATCAAGTCTTGCCATACTATCCCTGAATTTTACCTTATTTATATTGTTTATACACAGATCATAGTGCAGAAAACAAACTCATTACTGATTAATAGCTTTAATTCTATATTCTTTCATATCTAGTTTCATATTTCAAATTCTTCTCCTTGGCTATGCTATTATTTAATATTTTCTATTTTGGAGAGATTTTATAACCAACTGAAAAAAAAAAAAAATTCTTAAGAGCCATTCTTAAGCCTTATGTAGAAACAGACAATAAGACATGCCTCTTACTAATTTTTTAAAAAGTGAAATAAACGAGCAACCAAAAACCAAAGCAAAGTAAAACTCACAAACTGTACACGTTATATGGGAAAATCAAATATATTTGTAATTATTAAAATATTCTTGAGGTATTAGCCAAAATAAATTTTATTCTACAGTTTAAAATCATAATACCATTTTGTGTAAAATAATGGTTAAAAATAATACTGCAACTTGATATCCAAAGTAAATGTGGTTGACAGTTGAGGAATTTCTAGCTTTTGTTTTTCCTTTATTTCTGGAGGTAGGAATTTACAGGGATTATTGGATTTTTGTTGATTGATAGTTTTATTTTACACATTTTATTTTTTTTTCCATTTTCATTACTATTGGGTATACATTTGTAGTTATTTTATGGCAACATAAAGCTTTTTTGTTTTGTTTTGTTTTTAGCTTTGATTCCAGCTATAATCTTAATTTGATTCAGAAAAGCAGGAAGCCAACACTGCAATAATAAGTTTGGTATGCAATAGTCCTTCATTTCAGACAATAACATAGACAATGCCCAGCTTCAGATGCTCTAATTTATCTCCTGGCAGCTTCTTCTGCTCAGCACAGCAGTAGCTGTCAGATTTCAATATAAAATCTTAAATTTTGTGAATTTGTTTGTTGAG
>NW_006922153.1:44000-44612 GCF_000298275.1 Orycteropus afer afer | reverse complement strand
ATTACTTGCATCCACAGTCAACATCCATGGACGTAGCAGTCAAGAAATCTGACACTATATTGCACTGGGAAAATATGCTGCAAAAGACCTCTTTAAAGTGTTGAAGAGCAAATATATCACTATGAAGACTAGGGTGTGCCTACCCCAAGCCATGGCATTTTCAATTGCCTCCCTTGCATATGAAAGCTAGACAATGAATAAGGAAAAGCTAAGAAGACTTGATGTTTGTGAGTTGTGGTGTTGGTGGATAATACTGAAAGTACCACAGACTTCCAGAAGAATGAACAAATCACTCCTGGAAGAAATGCAGTCAGAATGCTCTTTGGAATTGAGAATGGCCAGACTTCATCTCACCTACTTTCGGTTATGTTGTTAGAAGGAACCATCCCCTGGAGAAGGATGTCATGATTGGTAAAGTGGAGGGTTAGTGGAAAAGGGGCAGACCCTGAACATAATGAATTGCCACAGTGAGTGCAACAATAGGCTGAAGGGTAGCAAGGATTGTGAGGATAGTGCACAACTGGGCAGTGATTCATTCTGTTGTACATAGGGTCTCTATGAGTTGGAGCCTGCTCAAAAGCATCTAACAACAATAACGTCATATTTAAAGTC
>NW_006922153.1:40937-41645 GCF_000298275.1 Orycteropus afer afer | reverse complement strand
TCTGCTGAAACCTGTCCACCAAGTATGACCCTGCTGGGTTTTGAAATGCCAGTGCCATAGTTCCCAGCATCACAGCAATACACAAGCCACCAACAAATCACAAATTGACAAATGAATGGAGAATAATAACAGTATTAATTACTATAATAGTACATAGAGATTAAAAAAAAAAAAAAATCAAGTCACTGCCATGGAGTTGCATCAGATAGAGATAGATAATAATAAAAAAAGAGAATGTAATAACACATGTAAATGTGTTTTAATGTGTATTTTTCTGAAGATACAATTTCAATGAATATTTACATACTCTGTAAACTCTAGGAAAGGAATATTCCATGGCAGAATTACATTAATCAATTTTGTTAATACAAACTAGTTCAGTATGTAGTATTACAAAGTTGATAGACTCTCCTTTCCTAAGGCTTACAAAGCCTGTGATATGTTTCACCTGCCATTATCTGCTCAAATTGCTTGAAATAATCCCTTTCTCTCCTTTTATTATGTGACTCTGATGTTTCTGCCACATATTTCTCTATTTTTCAAAGTTTTGTCTTCTATTGTTTACTCTGTGTCTTTTCTGTCAAAGAATATTTCATTTAATTTATTATCTGTTTAGGTGTGTTGAATCAGCTGTTAAACCAATCTTTTGAGTTTAAAATTTACTAAGTAAATTCTATTAAATGAAATTCTAATAAAATGATTTATTTT
>NW_006922153.1:38697-40047 GCF_000298275.1 Orycteropus afer afer | reverse complement strand
GGCATAAGAAAGTAATTACCTTATGTTTGTTTGAGTTACATTTCAATATTTTGTGGAAATGTTGTATTAGATATGTCTTTATCAGATCACTGTAAAACATGTAATGTTTCGGTATGAACATTAAAAGGTAATTTTCAGTAATAGCAAGAGTACTTGTTTGCAAGTGTAGCCATTTGATAGTACTCTAAACCACATGCATTTGAAACCAGAAATTATGTATTATTGATCATAGAGAATATTCCTGCATATACCATTTTATAAGCACATTACAGTGATAATTCACATGAATGATTAGTGACCAGTTTAAAAGGCCAAGGATGTTAAAAGAAGTTTCTGTTTTGCTGCCTATTTTCACTGTGATAAGTGAACACATTATGTATAAAAACTGCATGATTTTTAAAAATATGCATAAAGACGTGTATATATAATGTAACCACTGAACAAACTACATGTAAAGTAGTATCAGTTCCTCCGGTGTGATGAATATGACACTGAATAAATCCCTAAATACATTATTTCCCACACGAGATCATTTGAAAATTTAAAATTACCCTTCTTGAGGATGCATATATATTTCAAGTCTATTGTGGTATTATGGTCTCTAGAAGAGACAACCAATTGCAAGTTAATATTTTGGAGGAATACTTACATAATCAACAACATATGTATGCATTTTTATGTGATAACAGAAATAAGCTGTTATAATATCAATAAATAGTGCCTTCCATTTGTCAAAAGCCTGCATTCTGCTGGGAATAGCTACACAGAGACTGTTTAGGATCCTTTGTGCATACCTTCATATGTGTGTTTCCTTCTTCCCAGTGTCTTTGTGGTTATAGCTTTTCAGATACTTAGTGTCTTTATATAAAATGGAGATCAATGAAAAAGACAAAGACCCTCCACAAGATGGATTTATGCAGTGGCTGTAACATTGGGCTTAAGCATGGCCACACTTGTGAGGATAGTGCAAGACTGCACACTGTCTTGTTCTGTTGTACATAGGTTACTGAGAGTAGGAACTAGCTCAGAGCACCTAACAACAACAACATAAATATACACATATACATAAATATATATATATATACATTAACATGCATATACACATATCTACATATATATGTAGATATACACATATATACCCCTACACACACAGAGACTGCAGTGCTTGATATTCATAAGTAAGTGCTTCAAGTCATCTTCACTTTCACCAAGCCATGTTGTGTCAACTGTACATCACAGGATGTCAATGACTCTTCTAAGCATGATGCTGCATTCTTCTTCATATAGTCCAGCTTCTCATGTTATTTGCTCAGGATACAGATTGAGTGAGTATGGTGAGAGGATACAACA
>NW_006922153.1:35617-36782 GCF_000298275.1 Orycteropus afer afer | reverse complement strand
GATTTGCAGTATTTCAATTAAAAAAATATATATATTGAGGCTTGTATCATGGCCTAACATATGTTCTGTCCTGGAGAATGTTCCATGTGTGCTGGCAAAGAATGCATATTATGCTGTCTTGGGGTGAAGTGTTGTGTAGATGTCTATAAGGTCCAGTTGGTTGATCTTATTGTTTAGTTCTTCTACATCTTTGTTGAGTGTCTCCAGTTCTGTCTTTTAAAGTCCCCTACTATCACTGTGGAGTCATCTATTTGTCTTTTAAATTCATCTAATGTCTGCTTTATGTGTTGCATAGCTCTTTCATTGAGTGCATACATATTTATTATGGTTGTGTCCTCTTGTTCTTGTTCTTGTTGTTATATGCCATTGAGTCAGCCCCTACTCATAGCGACCCCTCCTTGGGTTTCTGAGGCAGTATCACTACAGAAGTAGGATTGCCCAACCTTCCTTCCAAGGAGTAGCTGGTAGGTTTGAACCACCAGCCTTCTGGTTAGCAGACAAGTGCCTTAGGCACTATGCTGCCAGAGCTCCATACTTAATTAGATAATGTCACTACTTGTCTCTTATGGTTGTTTTTGTGTTAAAGTCTATTTTATCAGAAATTAATATTGCTACTCCTGCACTTTTTTGGTTGTCATTTTTTTATACATCTTTTTCCAACCTTTGATTTTAGTCTATTTTGTCTTTGTACTAATGTGAGTCTCTTGTATACAGCATATGGATGGTTCATGTTTCCTTATTCAGTCTGCAATTGTCTATCTCTTCAGCAGTGCATTTAATCCATTTACATTCAGTGTAAATGTGAATTTACTGATGTCATTTTGTTATGTGTTTCTTCATGGTGTTGCTGATTTCCTTTTTCCATATAATTTTCTTTGTTGAGCTCATTTTGCTTATGAGTCATGTTATCATCTCCTTTATTGCTATTATTTTAGTATGTGATAAATATTTATGCTTTTACTCTTTTTTATTTTGATATGAAGTTTTTTTTTATTTTTCTTTGAGGTTACCCCATTATTTACATTCTGTTCTATCTTGCAGTTGTCTTGATTTCCTCACCATTAACTAGTTTTGTAACCACACTATATAATCCCTCTTTTTGCTTTGTAGTTGTCTTCAGCTACCAATTGATATTTCTGGTTCTTTGCTTACAATCTTGTAAACT
>NW_006922153.1:25889-26917 GCF_000298275.1 Orycteropus afer afer | reverse complement strand
GACAGCTGAACCACGGGGATTGAGGTCAGTTCCTGGCTTGAAGGGTTTTTAAGGGCCATATTCTCAGGGGTACCACCAATTTTTATTTTTATTTTTATTTATTATTTTATTAATATTATTTACAAATAATATGTTGGTGTTTGTTCCACATCCCCACACACACACTCTGTGTGGGCCATTCTATATGATCCCTTTCAGAGCAGTCAAGCAGTGGTAGGCAGGTACCATCTTCTTCATCTGGTATCAGGGTCATGGATGCTGGTGTTCATATGTTCCATTAGTTCTTTGGATTTTTTCCTTGCATCTTTGATTTTCTTCACTCCTTTTGGCCAAAGATGGAGAAAGATATTTTGCATCTTAGATGGCCACTTGCAAATTTTTAAGACCTATTCACCAAGTCATTATTCATCAAGGTAGGATGTAAAACATTGTCTTTGTGTATTATGTTATACCAATTGACCTAAGAAGTGGACGCTAAGGCTATGGTCTTGTTCCCTCAAGCTCAGTGAATCCTTACTTCAGGATGTTTGCTTATGAATAAGAAGTTTACATAACTTTTTTCCCTGTGAGCACTATTGTATTCATGGATATATGTGCTGCACATATAAATACATATGTAGAGATATCCTTTGTCAAACTTATGTATATTCTTTAGTGTAGCCCTATTTGTCTTCCCACCTCTTTTCAGCTTGAATGATTATTTATTTATCTATTTCTAATTTTTGCTATCACTGTTATTACAGGATTGTGTATGCAATACTATTCAGCTTTGTTGCCGTTGACTTGTGTTCCTCTCTCTGTCTTTCCCTGCCTTAATAATTTTTTTGTTGACTTCCCTTTTATTATATAAGACTACTACTTAGAAAGTGAAGAAAAAAGTTTAGACACAAAAAGAATAATTCAATGAACTTTACCAGGGGTTAGAGGGTGAAGGAGGGTAAATCATTGACTAGAGGGTAGACATGTATTAACTGCAATGGAGGGAAAGGCAATACACAGTAAGAGGGAGGTCTTCTATCTTTTTTTTT
>NW_006922153.1:24505-25489 GCF_000298275.1 Orycteropus afer afer | reverse complement strand
TTTTCTTTCTTCATGTATAATTTCCTTGATTTACTCTCATAACTAATCTCATCTTCATTAATTGATGTTCAATGCATCAAATTTATTCTTGAGATGGCCTCTAAATTCAGGTAGGATAAACTCAAGTTTGTGTGTTAGCTCTCATGGACTTGTTTTAATTTTATTCAGCTTCAACTTATACTTGCATGTGGACAATTGATGGCCTATTCCACAGTCTGCTTCTGGCCTTGTTCTGACTCATGATATTGAGCTTCTTTTATATCTCTTTCCACAGATGTAGCTGATGTTCTTCCTGTGAATTCCATCATATGCAATTTGTGTGTATAGTTGTCATTTATATATATTTTTTTAAATGGTATTGGCAATGAATAAGTTATTGGTTCTTTCAAAATTCTATTCTGCAATTTCCATTATTATTTCTAGCTTCAAAGTCACATTTTTCATCTACCCATCTTTCCTTTTTGTTCCCAATTTTTGCATTCCTATCACCAGTAATAATCAATTCATTTTGACTTGATTGCATAATTGTTCAATTTCAGACTACAGAAACTAGTAAAAAAATCTTCAGTATCTTTATCTTTGGCTTTAGTGGTTGGTGCATAAATTTGATTAACAGTAATATTAACCAGTTTTCCTTGTAGGTGTGTGGATATTATGCTACCACTAACAGAACTGTACTTCAAAAGAGATCTTGATATACTCTTGTTTTGATGTGGAATACAACATCATTCCTTTTCAATTTGTTATTCCCAGCATAGTACATCATGTTGTTGTTGTTACTGTTAGGGGCTGCCATGTTGGGTCTGACTCATAGCGACCCTATGTACAACAGAACAAAACATTGGCCTGGCCTGCAGCACCTTCACAATCCTTGCTATGCTTGAGCCCATCATTCTAGCCACTGTATCAATCCATCATATTTCACTGAGGGTCTTCCCTTTCTTTGCTGACCCTCTACTTTACCAATCATGATATTCTTCTCCA
>NW_006922153.1:22663-23727 GCF_000298275.1 Orycteropus afer afer | reverse complement strand
ACTTTCTGATATTCTTTGGTTTCAGCCACGATTGATCTGACATCAGCCATGACATCACTCATACCATGTCTGCTTCTGAATCTAACTTACATTTCTGGAAGTTCTTCTTCAACATACTGCGGCAACCATTTTTAAATTGTCATCAGCAAAATTTTACTCATGTATGATATTAATGATATTGTTAGAGAATTTCAACAATTTATGGATCACCTTTCTTTGGAATGGTCATAAATATGGACCTCTTCCAGCCAATTTCCCAGATAGCTGCCTTCCAAATTTTCTGGCATTAATGGGTAAGTGCCTCCAGTGCTGCATCTGCTTATTGAAACATTAAATGGGTATTCCCTCAATTGTTGGAGCTTTGTTTTTCACCAGTTCCTTCAGTGTAGTTTGAACTTCTTCCTTAAATACCATTGTTTTTTGATCGTTTGCTTCCTTCTGGAATAGCTGGCCAGAGACCAATTACTTTTGATATAGTGACCCTTTATTGCTTCCATCTTCTTTTGATGCTTAATGTGTTGTTTAATATTTTGACCATGGAATCCTTTAGCATTGCAACTTGAACCTTGAATCTTTCCTTCAGTTCTTTCCACTTGAAAAATGCCTAGCATGTTCTTTCCTTTCAGTTTTCTAACTCCAGCTCTTTGCATGTTTTATTGTAATGCTTTGTCTTCTCAAGCGTCCCTGTTAAATTTTCTGTTCAGCTCTTTTATTGCATCATTTCTTCCACTTGCTTTAGCTACTCTCCATTCAAAAGCAAGTGTCAGAGTCTCTTCTGAAATCCAGTTTGGTCTTTTCTTCCTTTCCTGTCTTTTTAATTACCATTTGCTTTCTTCATGTATGATGTTATTAATGTCATTTCACAACTCATGTAGTTTTGGGTCACTGGTGTTCAATGCATCAAATCTGATTTTCAAATGGTCTCTAAATTCAGCTGATATAATCAAGGTTGTATTTTGGATCTCGTGGACTTATTTTAACTTTTCTCAGCTTCAACTTGCACTTATGTATGAGTAATTGATTGTTCTACAGTCATCACCTGGCCTTGTTTTGACTGATGATAT
>NW_006922153.1:14389-17708 GCF_000298275.1 Orycteropus afer afer | reverse complement strand
GGTGATGGTCTAACTCTTTGCAACATAGGTGGCTATGGTTGTTCCACTCCCAGAGGTCATGGTCCTACCCTTTGAGGTTGAGGCAGCTCTGTTTCCCATTTCCTTGGTCTCTCTGCTTCTGCTGATTAATGCAAAAGGCAACTCACTCCTCCAGAAATCTTCCTGCCCTAAAGCACCCAGCTTTCTTGCTCCGTGGGCAAGCCAACCTGCTACTCCATTTCATGCCGGTATTTTCTACCAACTAATACCCAAAGGCAACCAACTCCACCAGGAAGTTGCCTACCCAATGGCATCTAGCTTTGTGCTCTGTGGGCTGATAAGACTGTCTCTGTCTCATGCCAGTTCTCTCAGCTCTGGTCCTGCCATCTCTCACTCCTGTCTCTCAACTCTATTCCTGCCATTTCTCATACCGGTCTCTTGGCTCTGCTCCTGCCATCTCTCATGCCACATACCGGGGTCTCTCTGTCAGGGTCTCAGGTCAAGGACACACTCCACTCCTGTTTCCACATTTTAGGTATCTGTCGGAGCAGCACCCCATTCCTGGTAACATATTCTATTCCAGTTACCTAGTGCTGCTCTGGCAAGAATATATACCCCAAATAGGATGGCTTTAACAAACATGAGTTTAATCATGCTGTAAGCTAGAGACCTTTACCAAAGCTGCTTTTCATATACAGGAAACAGACACCTACCCAAAGCAGCTACTCAGCTGCTAACAGTAGATTCCACTATGGAGCTGATTACCAGTCTTGTCATGGGGAATACTACATCCAGGTACCCAGCCACTCAATCAGTCACAGCCAAGTTGACACACAAATTTAACCACCACAGTGGTATATTCTTGTCAGAGTAGCATTAGGTAACCAAAATAAGCACCTAAAATTTGAATAAATGTATTAAAATGTATACATAGTACAGTGCCCTGAAATGTATTGCAATTATTAAAAGTATTTATTCCCACTACCCTATTTAGTAAGAGCTGAACAGACGATTTCAAAGGGAAGACTGAGAGGAAAAAAAATGAAGTATTACAGTTAAATATTCCAAGAACAGGAAATACAAAATCAAAAGAAAGAACACACTCAGCATTTCTCACAATGAAAAAAAACTGAAGAAAAAATTAAAACCTTGAGTTGCAATATGGAAAGATTCTTACAGGTAAAATAATGATAACTCATGAACAATCATAAGAAGATGGAAGGAATACACAGTCATTCTCTCAAAAATAATTGGTTGATATTCAAGCATCTTGAGAGTTAGCCTGTGATCAAAAACTGATGGTATTGAAGGAAGAGGTCCATGATGGAATATACGAGTTGAACATTTACATTAAGTAGATACACTCCTAGGAGAGATTAATCATGGGAGAATAGAAGTGTTGTGTATGCACAGGGAGACAGCTTGGAAGGCAGGAGTGCATGGGTGGAAAGGACACAGGGAAGATGGAACTATGGGGAAGAAGAGGTGGGGGAGCTGTTGCATTGTGGGAATGTCATGAGACAAAGTATACGTGAGCTGCTGTATGGAAAAATAAATTTTGCTCTGTAAACTTTCACCCAAATCATAATAAAATGTTTTTTAAAGATGAATCATTTCTATTAACCTAGAACTTAAACCTTCTGTATCTTTTCAATCAATACTCACCCCTACCCATATGTAGGCTCTGTTCTTATTGCTATGATCATAAATCAGTTTTGTCACTTGTCAAAATTCATAAAAATGAAATAAATCATAATGTACTCTCAAAAAAAATTGATGGAACAGCAATTGAGATATTTCCATAAACAGTTTCAATGCTGGAAGTGCTCACTTGTCTATGACAAGAAATTTGAAAGACAGTTACCTAGCAAATTGACTGGAAGAGATCTCTATTTGTGCTCTATCTGTACAAAGGAATGCAGAAATCATTGACCAATGTTATTAATATCACAAGTAAATAAAATTTTGATGAAAATAATTGAAAAACAGTTGTAGCAATACATCTACAGGTAACTGCCAAAAATTCAAGCTGCATTCAGAAGTGGATGCAGAATGAGGGATGTTATTGCTGATGTCAGATGGATCTTGGCTGAAAGCAAAGAATGCTAAAAAGATGTTCCCTTGTGTTTTATTGACTATGCAAAAACGTTAGAATATAGAAGCCATAGCAAATTATGGACAATATGACAAGGAATGGGAATTCCAGAACTTAATTGTGCTCATGAAGAACCTGTACACAGACCAAGAGACATTCACTTGAACAGAGTACAAGGATATTGCATGCTTTAAAATTAGGAAAGCTGTGCTTTCCTAATTAGGGTTGTACCCACTCATCAAATTTATTCAATCTGAACAACTAATCCAATGAATTGGGTTTATGAAGAACACTACATCTGAAATGATGAAAGACTCATTAACAACATGCATCATGTAAATTTCATAACCTTGCTAGTTGAAAATAAAGAGGACTTGAAATATTTACTGATGAAGATCAGAGACTACAGCCTTCAGTATGTATCATACTTCAGTATGAAGAAAACAAAAATCATCACAACTGAACCAATAAACAATATCATGATGAATGGAGAAAATATTTAAATTGTAAATAATTTCATTTAGTTGGCTCCATAATCAACCCTATAGAAGCAGTAATTAAGAAATCAAAGCATTGCACTGGGAAAATTTTTGCAAAAGATTTCTTTAAAGTGTTAAAAAACAAAGATATCACTTTGAGGATTAAGTGGGCCTGAATCAAGCCATGGTATTTTCAATCACCTCATATACATGGCAAAGCTGGACAATTAATAAGGAAGTTTGAAGAATTGGTACCTTTGAATTATGGTGTTGGTGAACAATTGATTATACAGAAGACTACTAGTAGTACAAACAAGTCTGTTTTGGACAGCCAGAATGTCCCTTAGAAGTAGAAAGGCAAAACTTTGTTTCACATACTTTAGCTATGGTGTCAGGAGAAACCAGTGCTTTTGGAAGGTTATCAATCTTGTAAAGTGGAGAATCAACAAAAAAAGAGACGGGTTGACAAAGTGGCTGCAACAATAGGCTCAATCAGCAAAGATAGTGATAATGGAAGTGAACCCGGCTGTGTTTCATTCTTTTGTATGTAGAGTTGTTGTTGTTGTTAGGTGCTCTTGCACTATGTACAACAAAACAAAAGACTGCCCTGTCCTGTGCTATTGATAACATTTTCCAGGAATATATCAGACAGTGTTTCTCTGCTATTCATAACCTTTCACTGGTCAATTCTTTGAGAAGTGAATGACCCCTTCCTTCTTCTGAGTCTCACAGTCTGGAAGCTCTGCTGAAACTTGTCCAACATGAG
>NW_006922153.1:11436-12439 GCF_000298275.1 Orycteropus afer afer | reverse complement strand
CAACAACAAGAATTAATATTTTATTATAGAAATGTCTATGCATAAAAACTTTGAAATAAAAAGTGTAAAAATTTGCAAACTCATAAATATAGTGGACTTCATTAATATACACTCACTCACTCACTTACTGCCATGGAGTCGGATCTGACTCATAGAGACCCCCCTTGGGTTTCTGAGGTGGTATCACTGCAGAAGTAGATTGCCCAACCTTCCTTCTGAGGAGTGAATGTTAGCAATCATATAGTTAGCAGTCAAGTGCCTTAGGCACTATGCCACCAGAGTTCCTTCATTAATATAAGCCCTTTCATATCAAAAATTTTCTTAATAAAAAATGTTTTAAGTGATGAAATTAATGTGCTCAAACATAAGAATATGTGTTTATGTTATATAGCATATAATATTCATCATTATTGTATGTTCCTAATATCTTTGAAATTAATAACTGAAAGATGGCTCGATTTTTCATTTCTTCATATACATATTTATTTTTATCTTTATTTTTTGTGTCCACTGAATAATGACCTCTCTTGCCAAGGAAATTCTTGCCATAATATCTGTTGATATGTGCCATTGAGTCAATTCAGACTCACAGAGACCTATGAATACATTACCTTACATGCCAAAAGGATTTTCCACAGGTAATTGAGATTAAGGACCCATAGTGATACTGGCTTGGAAAACCAAGAAGGGGTCACTAGGAGTTCAATATGACTCAACGGCAATGAGTTTGTTTTTTAATGTAGGGAGTATATCCTGGTTTCTGTAGGTAAGTCCAATCTAATAGCAAAAGCCTTAAAATCATAAGGCAACTTAAGCTGGGGCCAGAAATTATTTAGCAACCTTGGATATTAGAGGGTGTCAGAATGTGAGAAATACATATTGCAGGAGGATGTGGAATGAGAGACATCATTGCTGATGTCAGATGGATCTTGTTGTTATTGTTGTTATGTGCTGTCGAGTCAGACCCGACTCATAGTGACCCTTCCTTGGGTTTCCGAGGCAG
>NW_006922153.1:8096-10431 GCF_000298275.1 Orycteropus afer afer | reverse complement strand
GACTTTGGCCATGTCAGAAGGGACCATTCCCTGGAGAAGGATATCATGCTTGGTAAATAGGCATGTGAATGAAGAAGGAGAAGGCCCTCAGTGAGATGGATAGGCATAGTGGCTGCCACGATGGGCTCAGGTATACCAAGGATCATGAGCCTGGCAGAGAACCAGGCAACATTTTGTTCTGCTGTGCATAGGGTTGCTATGAGTTAGAAATGACTCAATGGCACCTAACAACAACAACACAAATTGTGAAGGAGTCTTCTTCCTCCAATCCTGATTTCATGTTTCTTTACATATTGTCCAGCTTCTCAGATTATTTTCTCACAGTATAATTTGAACAAGTACGATGAAATAATACAACCATGACATGCTCCCTTCCTGATATTAAACCATGCAAAATACCTTTGTTCTATTTGAAATATAGCCACCCAGTCTATGTACAGGTTCCTCATGAGCACAAATAAATGTTCTTGAATTCCTTTTCTTGTCAATGTTTTCCACAATTTTTTTAGGATTCACCCAGTCAAATGCTTTTGCATAGTCAATAAAACACAACCAAACATCTTTCTGGTATTCTCTACTTTCAGCCACGATCCTCATTCCATGTCCTCTTCTGAATCCAACTTGCATTTCTGCAAGTTCCCTGTCAATATACTGCCACTAACATATTTGAATTTTCTTTAGTAAGACTTTACTTTTGTGTGATATTAATGATATTGTTTGATAATTTCCACATTCTGTTGGACCATATTTCTTTGGAATGAGTACAAATATGAATCTCCTCCTGTCAGTTGGCCAGGTAGCTGTCTTTTAAATTTCTTGGCATAGACAAATAATTGCCTCCATCATGGCAACCGTTTGTTGAAACATCTCCATGGGTATTCCATCAAATCTTGGAGCCTTGTTTTTACAAATTCCTTTAGCACAGCTTTGAATTCTTCCTTCAATACCACTGGTTCTTGATCATATGCCATCTCCTGAAGTAGATGTGCATCGAAATATTCTTTTTGATATGATGACTGTATATTCCTTCAATCTTCTATTGATGTTTCCTGCATCATTCAATATTTTGCCCATATAATTTTTCAATAGTGCAACTCGAGGCTTGAATTTTTTCAATTCTTTCAGATTGAGAAATGCCGATATATTCTTCCCTTTTAGTTTTCTAACCCCATGTCTTTGCAGCACATTTCATTGTAATTATTAACTTTGTCTTCTGGAGCTGGCCTTTGAAATTTTTTGTTCAGCTCTTTTATCTTGTCATTTCTTCCATTTGCTTTAGCTACTCTCTATACAAGAGCAACTTTCAGAGTTTCTTCTGACATCCATTTTGCTCTTTTTTTTCCTTTTCTATCTTTTCAATGACCTTTTGCTTTCTTCATGGATGATCTTCTTGATATCATCTATAATTAGTTTTGTTTTCAGTCACTGGTATTCAATGTGCTAAATTTGTTCTTCAGATGGTGTCTAAATTCAGGAGGGATATAATCAATGTCATATTTTGGTTCTCATGGACTTGTTTTAATTGTCTTCAGCTTCAATTTGAACTTGCATATGAGCAGTTGATGGTCTCTTCCACAGTTAGCTCCTGGCCTTGTTTTGGCTAAAGATATTGAGATTCTCCATCACCTCTTTCCATAGCTGTAGTAGATCTGATTCCTGTGTATTCCATCTGGTGAAGTCTACAGATATAGCCACCATTTATGTGATTTAAAAAAAGTTGTTTGCAATGAATAAGTAGTTGGTCTTGCAAAATTGTATCATGAAATCTCTGGCATCATTTCTGTCACCAATTGCATTTTTTCCAACTATTGGTGATTCTTTTTGTTTCCAACTTTCACATTCCAATCAACAATAGTAATCAATACATCTTGATTACATGTTTTGTCAATTTCAGACTGCAGAAGTTGGTAAAAAATCTTCAATTTCTTTGGCTTTGGCTTGGCAGTTTGTGCATAAATTTGAAAAATAGTAGTATTAACTGGTCTTCTTGTTGTTGTTGTTGTTGTCATTTGCTGTTGAGTTGGACCTGGCTCATATCGACCCCTCCTTGGGTTTCCAAGTTGGGATCACTACAGAAGTAGATTGCCCAACCTTCCTTCTGAGGAGTGGCTGGTGGGTTGAACTTCTAGTTAGCCTTAGAAATTACGCTATATCAGAGCTCCCCAACAGCCCACACACCCAGATGCAGGAAGTGGGGGAGAGCCAGTGATGAGACAGAGCCACAGGATAGAGGAGGGAGAAGGCCCCACATCCAAGAGGCTGGAATGAGGGGAAAAGCCGGGGGACTACAGAGCCATGGGATCCAGGTAAGGGGAGAAAGGAAAGGTTTCAAACA
>NW_006922153.1:6170-7636 GCF_000298275.1 Orycteropus afer afer | reverse complement strand
CACCTGGTGCCACTCCAACTCCACCATTCTTTCTATACTTGAGCCCATCGCTGCAGCCACTATGTTAATCCATCTATTGGAGATACTTCCTCCCTTTTTCCACACTCCACCTTACCAAGCATGCCATCCTTCAGCACAGAATGATCCATTCTGATAACATGACCAAAGTGGGTGAGACGAAGTCTGGCCATTCTCACTTCTAAGGAGCTTTCTGGCTGTACTTCCTTCAGGATAGATTTGTGAGTTCTTTTAGCAGTCCATTCTACTTTTAGCATTCTTCAACAACACCAAAACTCAAAAGCATCAATTCGTCTTCAGTATTCCCTATTCATTGTCCACCTGTCACATGTATATGGGATGATTGAAAATATTATGGCTTGTGTCAGGCACACCCAAGCACTCAAGGAGACATCTTTGCTCCTCAGCACTTGAAAGTGGGATTTTGCAGCCAATTCGCCCAGCGCTATACATCATATGATGTCCTGACTGCTGCTTCCATTGGTGTTGATTGTAGAAGCAAGCAATAGGAAGTCTTTGATAATTTTACGCTTTTCTCCATTTGTTGTGATGCTGCTTATATGTCCAGTTTTGAGGATAATTGCTTTCTTTATATTGAGGTGTAATCCACACTGCAGACTGTATTCTTTAATCTTCATCAGTAAGTGTTTCAAGTCATACTCACTTTCAGAAAGCAAAGTTGTGTCATCAACATATCACAGGTTGTTAATGATTCTCCCTCCAATCTTGATGCCACCTTCTTCTTTATATAGTCCAGCTTCTTGGATTATTTGCTCAGAATATAGATTGAACAAGTATGGTGAAAGGATATAACCCTGACACACTCCATCCTTGATTTTAAACCATGCAGTGTCCCCTTGTTCTGTGTGAATGGCAGCCTCCTGGTCTATGTACAGGTTCCTCATGGGCACAATTAAGTGTTCTGGAATTCCTATCCTTCTCAATATTATCCACAATTTGTTAAGATCAACACAATCAAAAGCTTTTGCACCATCAATAAAACACAAGTAAACAATTTTCTGATATTCTTTACTTATGTCCAAGATTGATCTGACATCAGCAGTGATATCCCTCATTCCATGTCCTCTTCTGAATCCAGCTTGCATTTCTTGAAGTTGTCTGTCAATATACAGTTGCACACATTTTTGAATTATTTTCAGTAAGATTTTACTTGTGTGTGATATCAATGATAATGTTTGATGATTTCTGCATTCTGTAGGATCACTCTTCTTTGGAATGGGCACAAATATGGATCTCTTCCAGTCAGTTGGCCAGGGAGCTGTCTTCCAATTCTCTTGACATAACTGAGTGAGTGCCTCCAGTGGGGCATCCGGTTTTTGAAACATCTCAATAGATATTCCATCAATTCCTGGTTCCTTGTTCTTCACCAATTCCTTCCGGGAAGCTTCCACTTCTTCCTTCAGTATCATTGGTTCTTGATCATATGC
>NW_006922153.1:3397-4515 GCF_000298275.1 Orycteropus afer afer | reverse complement strand
TTTCAAATAATCAATTTTAGCTTTCATTTGTTTTCTCTATTATTTTTATTTTCTCTATTTCATTTATTTTTTTTTTTTTTTTTCTCTATTATTTTTATTTTCTCTATTTCATTTATTTTACTACTGAACTGTAGTCTTTTATTTATTTATTTATTTATGCTTGCTTTGGCTTAGTTTGATTTTCTTTTTTCCATTGTTGTTGTTCATTTCCAGTGAGGTGAACATTGCCAGCTGTTGCACTATCCTCACCACCATTGCCATGTTTGCACACATTATTGCAGCCACTGTGTCAATCCATCTCATTGAGAGTCTTCCCCTTTTTCTCTGACCCTCTACTTTATGTCTCTTTGACTGAGTCCCTAATTCAAGCCATGGTGTTTTCAATCACCTTGTATGTGTGTGTAAGCTGGGCAATGAATAAGAAAGACCAGGGAAGAACAGATGCTTTTGAGTTGTGGTGTTGGTGAATAATATTGAGAGTACCATTGACTGCCAGAACAATGAGCCAATCTATCCTGGAAGAAGTGCAGCCAGAATGTTCCTTGGAAGTGAGCATGGCCAGACTTCATCTCATTTATTTTGGTCATATTGTCAGAAGGAACCATTCACTGGAGAAGGATATCAAGGTTGGTGAAGTGAAGGGTCAGCAACAAAGAGAAAAGCTCTCAAGATGTATTGGCACAAGGCCTACAATGATGGGCTCAGGTATAGTAAGAACTGTGAGGCTGGCACACAACTGGGCAGCATTTCATACTGTGGGGTCTCTATGACTTGACAGCACCTAACATCGACAACTACTGCTTGACCCAAGCATCATATCTTCCTCTAGGGACTGATCTCTTCTGATAACATGACCAAATTACCAGGGATAAGATCATTTCATCCTCACGTCTAAAGAAGAACTTGTACTTCTTCCATGACAAATTTGTTCATTCTTTTTTCTACGTTCTTGAAATGGAAGGTTAGGTTAAAGATTTGAGATCTTTGTTATGTCTTTATATTACTGTATTTCTTTCAAGATCTTGAAACAAATATTACAAAATAATTTTGAAGCAACAATAAGAATCAGAAGTAAAATAAAATTAAATAAGCATGTGGTTGTTGTCGTTATGTGCTGT
>NW_006922153.1:0-3062 GCF_000298275.1 Orycteropus afer afer | reverse complement strand
ACCAAAGTTAAAAGAAAGACTGATATCAATTAATCTATGAATTTTGAGTCAAGGTTTAAGTAGTTTTTTTATTCTGTCATCATCCAAAATGTGTCTAGTAAAACCTGATTGATTAAGAGCTAAGTTAAATTGTCTCTCAGAATAAGTGACAATTGCATTCATTTTTGAGATTAAGTTCTGAATAAACATAGTGCCAGTGACATTTAGAACACAAGTGTTAACTTACATTAAGTATGGCCTCTAGCTTCTAAATATTAAGTGTCTAATATTTTTGTATGTGTGTGTGTCTCTGACTCTCCAAATTACTGTCATTTAATAAATTATTCATTTTTGGTTACCCTTTTTTATTTTTTTGTTCTGCTGGGCCATATAGAGTATAAAAACGGTGTTACATAACTGTTTTCATGAGAGCTATATTAAGGAGAAGAGTAGTTGTATGTCTTGAACACTGCTGCTCTTTAGGCCTATGTACTTCTGTGCCTTTGTATTTCAGAACACACCAGCAAAGGGACTTACCAACTTATGGTTCACATTGTTCTAATATCAACAAATAAAAGGAGGAAAAAACTGCTGTGTATGCAAGCCAATTGCATTTCATGATGAGTTACGTGAAATAAAGTAAAACTAGTTTGGATGCACAAATCTAGTATGGAAACTTTATCCACAGTTTATTATATTTATCAATTTTAACATTTGACTTTTTATATGCACAGGCTTCTCATCTGTAATATGGTAATAATATTACCTACCTTCCACTTCTTGAGAGCTCTGGTGGCATAGTGTCTAAGGCATTTGACTGCTAACCAGAAGGCTGGTGGTTTAAACCCACCAGCCGCTTCTCCAAAGTAAGGTTGACAATCTATTTTCATAGAGATACCACTTCGGAAACCCAAGAAGGGGTCACTATGCCTTCAATCAACTGGACAGCAGTGAACTTGGTCTTTGTTTAGTTTGATCTTCCACTTATTTTGGGAATGAAATTTCACCTCTTCTGAAAGCATCTAGGACTTTATCTGGAACACAAACAACAAAAAAACAGACTCTCTTCAATCAAGTCAAATTCAATTCATAGTAACCCCTTCTTGAGTTTCCGAGGCTTATTGGTGGGTTCGAACCACCAGCCTTCTGGTTAGAAATAAAATCCCTTGGGTACTGTGCCACCAGAGCTTCCTAAGGGTAATAATATTTCCTTACATTTGTTGGGAGCTGAAAAATACATGTAATTTATTATTTTAAAAATTGAAGTTTTTGGGTCTCTTCACTAAGGATAAGCTGCCAAACCTGAGCCAGGAGTGAAGAATTGATGTTCTAATTCTGAGATAAATCTTAATGTTTGCCTTTTAATGTTGCTGGCTATGAATTTTTAATTTAAAGTACTGTTTCCAACTTCTACTAGTTGATTCCTTATTTCAATTTTAATATTTTCACACATTTTTATTTTCAAATTTAAGCAATGTTTGCCGATTAGACTAAGTTTTAATCCATGCTCAAGTAATCCTAACAAGTCCATGATTATTGCCTCATATGTTGATTTTGCAGATGAAAATGCTAAAGGACAGAGAGGTATATATAGTAACTTGCATAAAGATATGTGGCTTGCAAATAATGAAGGTTGTATTTGACCCCAGGTATCAGAACCAATATGTTGTATGATTCTATTATTAATATAACAAACACATTAAATGTAAAATAAAACCTATAGCATTTTCCTAGTAATGAATGCAAGGAAGAAAAAGCAAGTAAGAATGTAAGGAGGATAATAAATGTAGGTGTTGGGACTGCTTGTAAGTATAAGAAACAAGTAGGGTTCACATTGTGTCTGCCAAAATGTGTGAAGTTCTTCACAGCCAACCACCCTGAAGCACTGAGTTATTAGGCCCAAGGCTTAGGACCATGGCCTGGGGGAGCATCAAGCTCAATTGGAATGACATATTGAACAAAAACATTGTCCTACATCCTACTTTGGTGAGTAGCAGCTGGGGTCTTGAAAGCTTGCAATTGGCCATCTAAGGTGGAACAATTGAGAAGAATAAAGTAAATCAAAGATGTATGGAAATAATTCATCCAAAGGACTAGTGGATCATTTGAAAGTCAGCCTACATGACTGTAAGACCAGAAGACCTAGATGTTGCTAGGCTACCACTATCAACCACTTGGATCAAAATAGTAGATCATGATTAGAGTGGGAGAAAATTATAAAAAGACCAGGCTGACTGGTCTGATAGACACTGGAGAAACTATGGCCTTTAATCACCCTTTAAGCCTGGAATTGAACTTACTCCAGTGGCTTCCAGTCAACCAACAGACAGGTGTCTAAGGTGAACAGTTACACCAGAAAGGCACATTCCTTACAACTATTAACTGTGGGAAATCAGAAGGGCGGCATTTGCACAGGGAGATAGCTCTGGGTGCATGAATGTGTTTGAATGAAGGGCACATGGAAAAGGTAACAATAGGGAGGAAGTGGGAAGGGAGCTAGTATATTGTGGGGATCACAGTCAATAGCATGAAACAAAAAGTGTATGAACTGTTCTATGGAAAATTAATTTTTTCTTTAAACTTTCACCCAAATCACTATGTGTGTGTGTGTGTGTGTGTGTGTGTGTGTGTGTGTGTGTGTGAATTTCTAACCTCTCTACCAGTAAACAAGACACTGTTTGGAAATAGGATTTTTCTTGTATTTTGTTATGAAGGTCATATCTGAGTAGGGTAGATCCTAAATTTAATGCCTTCTGAATCATAAAAAAATGGATAATAAACAGATAAGACACACGCAATGGGAGAAAAAATGCCAAGGAACTCATGACAACACCAAGGAGCTCTTGGAGCCACCAACAAAGAAGTGCCTTCTTGCATAGCCTTGTTCTGATTTAGAATTCTAGTCTCCTGAATTTGGAAAAAAATAAATATCTGTTATATAAAGCCACTCACTAGTGGCATATCTGTTACCTTGTTGTTGTTGTTGTTGTTATGTACCGTCGAGTCAGCCCTGACTCATAGCGACCCCTCCTTGGGTTTCTGAGGCAGTATCACTACGGAAGTAGGATTGCCCAACCTTCCTT
>NW_006922152.1:1692476-1703331 GCF_000298275.1 Orycteropus afer afer | reverse complement strand
TAAATTTTGGTCAATGACATGAGACAAAGTATATGAGAACTGCTGTATGAAAAGTGAATTTACTCTGTAAATCTTCACCCAAATCCTAATAATAAAAAAAAAAAAGTGAATTTGATCTGTAAATTTTCACCCAAATCACAATAATATTAAATAGATAGATAGATAGATAAAAGAACATCACCCATGAAGAAAGCAAGAGGTCATTAAAAAGATGAGAAAGAAAGAGAAAATAAAAATGGATGGAGACTCTGAAACTTGCCCTTGAGAGTAGAGTAGCTAAATCAAATGGAAGAATGACAATACAAAGAGCTGAACAGAAGATCTCAAAGAGCAGCTTGAGCAAACGAAGCCAATTACTAAATTGAAATGTGTAAGAACCTGGAGTTAGAAAACCAAAAGGGAAGAACATGCTCAGCATTTCTCAAGCTGAAGGAACTAAGGAAAGAATTTAAGCCTTGAGTTGCAATGTTGAAAGGTTCTATGGGAAAAAATCTTGAATGATGCTGGAAGCATCAAAAGAAGATGGAAGGAATACACAGAGTCATTGTACCAAAAAGAACTGGTCGATGTTCATCCATTTCAAGAGGTGGTGTATATTGAAGAACCAATGGCATTGAAAGAAGAAGGTGAAGCTGCACTGAAAGAATTGGCAAAGAACAAGGCTCCAGGAATTGACGGAATACCCATTGAGATGTTTCAACAAATGGATGCTGCTCTGGAGGCACTCATTAGGTTATGCCAAAAGATTTGGAAGACAACTACCTGGCCAACTAACTGGAAAAGATCCATATTTGTACCCATTCCATAGAAAGCTGATACCACAGAATATGGAAATTATCAAACAATTTCATTAATATTGCATGCAAGTAAAATCTTACTGAAGATAATTCTAAAAAAGTTGCAGCAGTATATTGACAGAAAATGGCCAGAAATGCAAGCTGCTTTCAGAAGAGGATATGGAACAAGGGATATCCTGGCTTATGTCAGATGGAGCTTGGCTGAAAGCAAAGAATACCAGAAAGATGTTTACTTATGTTTTATTGACTATAAAAAAAGTATTTGATTGATTTGATTGTGTGGATCATAACAAATTGTGGATAACATTGAGAAGAATGGGAATTCCAGAACATTTAATTGTACTCAGGAGGAACCTGTACATAGACCAGCAGGCTGTTTTTCGGACAGAACTAGGGGACACTGCATGGTTCAATATCAACAAGGAAGTGTGATAAGGTTGTATCTTTCACCATACTTATTCAATCTATACGCTGAGCAAATAATCCAAGAAACTGGACTGTTTAAGTGCTGAAGAGTGTAGATGTCTTCCTGAGGAGTAAGGTGCACCTGACACAAGCCATGGTATTTTCAATTGCCTCATATGCATGTGAGAGCAAAACAATGAACAAGGAAGACTGAAGAAGAATTGATGCTTTTGAGTTGTGGTGCTGGTGAAGAATACTGAAAGTGCCGTGAACTGCTAAAAGGACTAATAAACATGTCCTAGAGGAAGTGCAGCCGGAATGCTTTTTGGAAGCAAGAATGGCCAGACTTCCTCTCACCTACTTTGATCATGTTGTAAGAAGGGGCCATTCCCTGGAGAAGGATGTCATGCTTGGAATTTGGAGGATAAAAGAAGAGAAGGCCCTCAATGAGATGGATAGACACAGTGGCTACAACAATGGGCTCAGGTATAGCAGGGATCATGAGGCTGGCACGGGCCTGGGCCGTGTTTCATTCTGCTGTGCATAAGGTCTCTGTGAGTCAGAAACTACTTGACAGGACCTAACAACAACAACATTCACTTCAATTTAAAGTCAGTATCTAACTCACAAGGAAGTATTCACCTTATATGTGGGGTAAATTGCTTTGAAATAATCAAGACTGAGTTGTAAACAATAGAAACTCAACTTCAAGTAGCTTAAGCAGCTCCATGATAGTTCTGTTTGAAAAATGATGTTGTGACTTGGGTTGAGATTGTATGACAAACCTTGCACTAAATTACCAATGGGGATGAAACCAGTGCTTCAAGATGGTTCAAAATAGTTCATTAATTGCTCACATAAACAAAGACTGTATATGTGTTGCATAGCACCAAATCTGTTTACCATGATCTTTTGATCAGAGTAGGAAAAGAACATCTGTGCCTCACTCAAAGATGGCTGCTGATTGTGCTGCTTTGAATGTGTTTTGCTCTCCAGATTCCCGCCAATAATGTTGCTCTCCAAAAATCCTGTCTCATCAAATATTGTCTGATGTCCTGATTGCTGCTTCCATTGGCATCAATTGTAGAACCAAGCAATGTGAAGTCTTTGACAACTTCAATCTTTTCTCTATTTATCATGATGCTGCTTATTGGTCCAGTTGTGAGGATTTTTGTTTTCTTTATATTGAGATGTAATCCATACTGCAGACTGTATTCTTCAATCTTCTTCAGTAAGTGCTTCAAGTCATCCTCATTTTCAGCAAGCAAGATTGTGTCATCTGCATATCACAGGTTGTTAATGATTCTTCCTCCAATCCTGATGCCATGTTCTTCTTGATATAGTCCAGCTTCTCGGATTATTTGCTTAGCATATAGATTGAATAAGTATGGTAAAAGGATACTATCTTGACAGAAGCCCTTGTTGATATTAAACCATGTAGTGTCCCCTTGTTCTATTTGAACAACAGCTCCTGGTCAATGTACAGATTCCTCATGAGTACAATTAAGTGTTCTGGAACTCCCATTCTTCTCAATGTTATCCACAATTTGCTATGAAACACACAAACAAATGGTTTTGTATAATCAATAAAATACAAGTAAACAACTTTCTGGAATTCTTTGCTTTGAGCCAATATCCATCTGACATCAGCAACGATATGCCTTTTTCCACGTCTTCTTCTGAATCCAACTTGCATTTTTGGAAGTTTTCTGTCAATATACTGCTGCAACCATTTTTGAATTGTCTTTAGTAAGATTTTACTTGCATGCAATATTATAACAGGAGCCTAGTGTGGGAGATTGGATTATTGGCACTATTCTGGAGGGTAACACATATTTAAAGCCCCATGGTAAATTGCCATCTTTGAGCCAAGGCACAGTTTGTTTCTTATACAGGTCAAAATACTAGGACCAACATATTTGGTTGCCATGCAATTGTACATAGCCTTTGTTCAAAATGGCAGTTGCTGAGTCATTTTGAACTGGTTTGAAGCCCTGGAATGTTCTGATTAGTTAAACATGGCCACAAGTCTACCATGTTTTGGAGGTAGTAGATAAATGAAGATCAACATTTTTCCCCTCTCCACATATATAAGTTACAATGAGAGGTTGTGAGAGAGACTTTGTTTCTTAAGTAGTAAAATCCAGTGTTGGACAGGAGAAAAACAACCACTTTCTACCACAATAGATAATGGAAACACATACACAAACAAACAAATTATCCTTTTAACACTAAAATACTAATTTTAGTAATTAAACTTACCATTTAATTTTCATCTTACTCAAGACCTATTGCAAATTCTGTTAGACTCGTGTCTCATTTTCCGTATAGAAAGTGATAGAATTCAAGAATTCTAAAAAGTATTTGCATAGACTTTCTTGGTATTTCAAATGGACCAGATCCAAATAATGATGCTACTTTTTAAAAACCTTATGAATAGAGAACAAAAGGTTAGTGTCTTTGATAAAATGTAAAGTGGTAAGTATTAGAGATAATGAATGGTATTTTATGCTGTTCCTCGTTTTTATATATCCCTAAGTTTATCTCTTCTTTTTATTTCTCAATCCTTGTTTTTTTTTTTTTTTCTCCCCTTAGTGGCATTATTTGTGCTGTACAGTTGGGAAGAACCATTTGATAAGGAATACAAACTAGGCTTTTAAAAGCAGAGGTCAATAATATGTGGATAGAAAATTATCCTTTTAGATTACTTCTGATTTTTCTGGTTAATTATTATAAACTTTCCTATGTTTATGCTATAAACATATAACATCTTGGTTATGCATTTGAAAAATATGTAAAAGTAAAGGCTCGCGTGAAAAGCATGATCTTGGTAATTTTAATGAAAAAAAGTTTTTTAGCATAATGGAGGAAATATAAACTGGAAAGATTAATTAAAGGAAGATATTCAACTATAACAATATTTTGAATGGCCTTAACTCTAAATTTGATACAGAGTTATAATGTCACACAACTATTGCTAAAGTAAACAATTAAAGACTAAAAAAATATCAGTCCTGTTTTATTTACCTAGTGCAGCTATGATGGAAATACCAAAAATGGGTGGCTTTAAAGAACAGACATTTATTTTCTCACAGTGGGAGACTAAAATCAAGGGCTCAGCTATGTCCATTATTACTTCCTTATTGTAGATAGTCCCAGGCATTGTTTAGTTTCTTGCTTTGTAGATAATACTCTTCCCCCAGAACATCTACTGTAATCTACTCTTTTTGTAACTCAGAAGTGAATTGATTTTAGTACCCACCCTACTTAATTAAAATAAAAAGAAAACTCTGTCTCTAAACTGTATTGCATCCTCAGATATAGGGGTTATCATACCAACACACACTTTAGGAAGACAAAATTTCATCCATAACATGTTCTAACATTGAAAAAGGCATGACATCACAGACAAGAAAAAAGAATTTGCTGGAAATTACTGAACCTACTCTTTAATTGAAACTACCCTCGGAAGGAAGATGGGACAATCTACTTCTGTGGTGATACTGCCTTGGAAACCCAAGGAGGGGTCGCTATGAGTCGGGTCCAACTCGAAGGCACATAACAACAACAACATCATATAAACATAACACAAAATATAATGTTCAATGTATTCTGAAGAATATATAGTGGGTTCTAGAGTGAATTTCCAACTCTTCCTGCCAAAGGAAATAGTACTTTTTTTTTACTAGTGTGATTAGTTGACTTTTCACTTTGTTACTATTATCTAAATTATCTTCTGGTTTATTCCTTTCTCATAATATATTGTCTATGATGTCATGTTTTCCTGCTTTAAGACCTATGTGCTAAATCTCATGTTTTAGTCTTTATTTATTTCTGAATAGGTGTGTGACATTACAGCTCTGTCACTCAAATCTGAGTGCTTGTATGTATATTTTTAGAGTAGTTTCTTTTCTAAGATCAAAAAGGTGCTGCTAGAAACAGGGTCTTGTATATGTGTTTGTGCTAAGAAGGTTAAAATATACTCCGGCAGCAATGCACATGAGATGAAAGCAGTTTCTCCATTTGCATAACACCTTGACACTTCTTGACAGCACCTTAAACATTCCCCAAGTAACAGTGGCTTGTAACACTATTATTTAATTATATAATATTATACATCTGCAAGGAGTCACAGGGGTGCACAAACAGTTAAACACTAAACTGTTAACTGAAAAGTTAGCAGTTTGAACCCATCCAGAAGCCCCTTGAATGATAGGGCTGGCAGTCTGTTTCCAAAAGGTCATAGCCTTGAAAATAATATGGAACACAGCACTATGCTATCAATATATGGATTTCTATGAGGTGGAATTGACTTGACACCAATTGGTTCGCTTTTGTTTGGTATATGTATGTATATGCTGACAACATTTTATAAGTTATTAATCTTCTTGACTTCACAGGATCTCATCCTTCAAGCCATTTTTGAAATAGTCTTCACTAATTATAGGAGAAAAAGGGGCAGGAAAGAGAATCCAAGCATTAGGATAAAGATACGGGCTTCCAGTCAGTTCTCTAATAGCCTTCATCAGCTGTTAAATTCACTTGAAATAATAGGTAAATATTAATATGTTGTTGTTGTTGTTGTTATGTGCTGTCAAGTCAGCCCCAACTCATAGCGACCCCTCCTTGGGTTGCCGAGGCAGTATCACTATGGAAGTAGATTGTCTCATCTTCCTTAAATATTAATATATGTACATTGAAAAGCAATTCAAATTCTTAAATGGGACTTTGACCCCAAAATACTAAGTGATCCTTAAAAATAAGTCTTATGCCTAAAATTTAATACTTTGGGTTAGTTACATAGTGATTAACTAAAAACCAAAACCAAATCACTGCATGGAGTCAGATCCAACTCATAGCTACCCTTCCTTGGGTTTCTGAGGCGGTATCACTACAGAAGTAGATAGTCCAACCTTCCTTCCAAGGAGTGGCTGGTGGGCTTGAACCATCAGCCTTCTGCTTAGCAGAAGTTAGGCACTATGCCTCCTGACTGGTTAACTAGAAGGTATCTAATCTAAGCACACTAAGAAATCAATTCCCTAAACTCATTCTTTGGCTTAATACTTCAGGTATTAATAATAATTATGGTTTTACTCCTTTCTAGCCAAGAATTCCTCCAACAATCTTCCTTTTATAGCTTAAAGAAAGTAACTTCATTACCTTGGAGATATACCACATCTCTTTCTCGCTCTAGTATTGTCAATGTTCTCATGTTTTGTGTTATGGAATTGAATGTAGATTATTTTGTGATTTTTATTTTATTTTTTTAATGTGTTATAATATTCTGCAGTTTTTACTATAGTGTGAGTCTTGAACTAACCTGAAATAGTATTTCTCTCTCTCTCTCTTTTTTTTTTAAATCAGGTTTTCTTTTCACTAACATGAAAATCACCATATGGTACTAAAAGGAAATGGTGTCCAATTCCCATATGAACATTTTTTCTTCTCTAAGAAGAATTACTTACATAGCACTCAGTTGTTAAGTGCTTTACCACTCTCATTTATTATTCATAGTACTCCCAGTGGTTAAGGGAGTATAATATGCCTGGGCTTCATCTTGGGGAAATGACCACAAAGAAAAATGAAACTAAGGGTCCTGAATAAATTACCTCAATAGCCAAAATGGAATTACAGTGCAAATGTTTCTCATAAGTCTTGGATGACTTCAAATTCTCTACCTTCTTTCTCATTGGCGATACTATCTTCTTTAAAGATTATCTGCAATTAAACTTCATTTAAAAAGTAGCAAATAAATCCCCACTCAACAAACAAGGAAAACCAATTTCTCTTGTATAAACTGGGAGATGATTCTGTTACATTTACTGGGAATTCAGAAGTGTCATTCAAGCTATATCCACAGACATAAAGACATTTCTGAATTTGGCTGAATTTAAAAATCAGTTCAAATAATTGCTTGGTAACCAATAATAACTAATTGGTAGTGTCTAATCTATAAAATGACAATTCCGATGTGGTATCACTAAAGAAGTAGATTGCCCAACCTTCCTTCAGAGGAGTGGATGGTCGATTTGAACCACCAACTTTCTGGTTAGCAGTCAAATGCCTTAGGCACTATGTTACCAGAGGTACTAATCTACAAAATGATGAATGTGGTGTGGTGTTATGTGCATAGCTATAGTATAAAAAACTAAACTTTAAAGTACATTTTCTTTTTCTCCTGTGTTCTTAGCAACATGTCATTAACAATGAAAAGTACAGGATTGGAATCATGAATGAAACCACCGTTATGACTGTGTGGATCTGGGAAAATCACATCACATTTCTGTTGCCTTACCCACAGTTTAGGGAAAACAACCTAATCTGTTCAAGAATCAAATAAATCTGAATTGCTTTGCAGATGTGAAGTATTTTACAAATCTTAGTCATTTTTCTCTCAAAATATATTTTTTATAGGTTCTAGTTGACTATGAGTGATTGTTCTTAGCAGATGCTTGCAACACTTACCAGAGTCTTAGCAATGATGAAACTAGTATTAGTGAAGAAACCTGAAAAGGCACAGTATTCCCACATTTTCCATATTTGTGAAATGTCTATTCTTAATCATTTTCTAGTAGTGTTGTTCCTGAAACTACAGTTAAATCTGTGCTAATTTTCAAGGTTGTGCCAATTTGTCTTTATATGTCAGCCATAATATTGCCTTCTTCTGACTGTGGTCTTATGTGAATAAAATAACTTAGTAACACAATTTTATATTGCTAATAATAATGTTGTTGTTGTCAGATGACGTTGAGTCAGCTCCATCCGATAGCTACCCTGCGTACAACAGAATAAAGCACTGCTGGACATATGACACCCTCACAGTCCTTACTATACCTGAGCCCATCATGGGAGCCACGGTGTCAATCCATCTAGTTGAAGGTCTTCCCTTTTTTCGCTGACCATCAACTTTATCAAGCATGATATCTATCCTTCTTTAGGGAATGGTACCTTCTGACAACATGACCAAAGTAGGTGAGACGAAGTCTGGCCACTCTCACTTCAAGGAGCATTCTGGCTACACTTTCCAGGACAGAGTTGTTCATTCTTCTGGCAGTCCATGGTACTTTCAGTATTCTTTGACAACACCACAACTGAAAAGCATCAACTCTTCTTCTGTCTTCCTTATTCATTGTCTGGCTTTCACATGCAAATGAGGCACTTGAAAATACTATGGTTTAGGTAAGGCACACTTTAGTCTTCAAAGAGACATCTTTGCTCTTCAGCATTTTTAAGAAGTCTTTTGCAACAGATTTGCCCAGTGCAATACATTGTCTGATTTCTTGACTGTTGCTTTCATTGATGTTGACTGTGGATCCAAGTAATATGAAATCTTTGACAACTTCAATCTATTCTCCATTTATCATGAATCTGCTTATTGGTCCAGTTGTGAAGATTTTTGTCTTCTTTATATTAAGGTGTAATCCATACTGCACATTGTAGTCTTTACTCTTCCTCATTAATAATAATAATAATAACCAGAAATAGAAAGATGCCTTCTGATTTTCCTGATGTGTGTTTATTCAGTCTAATTGCATTGACTAATTATATATATGTTAATATAATCACGTTTGTTTTGCGCTGTTTTATTTATTTATTTATTAAAATAAGACTAGGGAAATATCCTTTATTTTAGATACTTTATTAGTGGCTGCAATCTAGTCAGCCTGGAAGTCATACACTAACTGTGGAATTGCTGGTAGGATGAAATCCTTCATTTAAAAAAAAAAAAAGTCAATTTCACAATCAAGGTGGTTGGAGAATAGAGCCTGAAGATTTATTTCCCTTCCCACTCAGAATCCTCTCTGAACCTCTCCCTTCCCTCTGAACCTATATCCAAGGTCAGCATTATAATTGGTAACAGTCCTGAATAATATCAGGATTAGGGAAACCATTTTTTTGTTCCAGTCAACATGCGAAAAAGCCTCAGGACTCTAACTTTGTTTTTTAATAATTTACTCTTTCAAATCTTTCTCATTTTTTCCACCATGAATGGGAAAAATCTGGTGAAGTGCAATAAATTACTTGATATGGCTTTTCTAGCAATAGTTTCTGTAACTTCCACTGCACTACTGGGTGCCACTGCAAATAGGTGTATAGAACTCTGATGTTGGGATTGGTTTGATTTCTCACTCTGCCATGTTTAAAATGAGCTTCTATACTCTGGTAGCATAGTGCCTAAGGCACTTGACTGCTAACCAGAAGTCTGGCTGTTCAAACCTACCAGCCACTCCTCAGAAGGAAGGTTGGACAATCTACTTCTGTAGTGATACTGCCTCGGCAATGCAAGGAGGGGTCGCTATGAGTCGGGTCCGACTGGACAGCACACAACAACAACAACAGAGGGAGCTCAGGTGGTGTAGTGCCTAAGGCACTTGAGTGCTAACCAGAAGACTGGTGGTTCAAACCCAACAGCCACTCCTCAGAAGGAAGGTTGGACAATCTACTTCTGTAGTGATACTGCCTCGGCAATGCAAGGAGGGGTCGCTATGAGTCGGGTCCGACTGGACAGCACACAACAACAACAACAGAGGGAGCTCAGGTGGTGTAGTGCCTAAGGCACTTGAGTGCTAACCAGAAGACTGGTGGTTCAAACCCAACAGCCACTCCTCAGAAGGAAGGTTGGGCAATCTACTTCCATAGTGATACCACATAGAAAACACAAGGAGGGGTTGCTATGAGTCAAAATCGACTTGATGGCAGTGAGTTTGTTTTTTGTTTTTTTAGAGGTAGAGAGGGAATCTCACTGCCATCCATAGAGAAGAACCAGAGGTAAAATGAATGGCATCTTTGGACCCGAGATCTCTGTGCTGGACCTCCTTGGCAAAGACACCTGGCAGAGAGAGATACCTGGCAGAGAAACACCCTAGCAGTGGAACCAAGAGGCACAAGACATAGCAACGGGCTTACCTGGCCCATGGAGAGAGAAAGCAAAGTGCCTTTGCAGAGGAGGAGTGGTGGAGTGGGGTTCCCCTATGTGTACCTATCAGCAGAGCTCAAAGTGCTTTGTAAAAGTTGTCTAAGAAGAGCAGGGGCCAGGCTCAGAGCCCAAAGGCCAGAGAGGCATGACTGAGGGCATAGCAGACAGGAGACTGCCCTGATGGAAGAACTGTATCCTGAGTACATTCCTGAACCTGACTTGCAGCCTGTTACTTCCCTAATAAACCCTGTAATCTTGATTATTGTCTGTGAGTTCTGTGTGGCCATCAGAATGAATAACAGAGAAGTAATGAGTGCTCTGGGAGGGAAGGTTGGTGTCAGAGTTGGTAAAAAGGCTTGAGGGTGGTGGCATGTCTGGCCTCATAGGAATAGGCCTCGGGGTGCTGATGGTGATTCTGTCTCCCTCTTGTGAAATTAGAGAAGATCAGAAAATGCTGCCTTCGTGTCCTTTTTGCATCTGGCTATTATATTCAGTCTGACTTTCTTAATTACAAATAGTGAATTTTCTATGAGAAGATTAAGCATTATAAATAAATATTGTTCTCCTGCTTTGTTACAGAATTTCTGTTCACTCTTCAAATTTTAAACATTATAATTTGGATAAAAATAAAAACTTAAAAGGCTCTGGCAGGAGAGGCAGGGCAAGATGGCAGACTAGGCAGAAGGATTGCACAGACCCTCTTCAACAAAGAAAAGGGAAACCAATTAACACAGAC
>NW_006922152.1:1658314-1667818 GCF_000298275.1 Orycteropus afer afer | reverse complement strand
GATTATCTTCTGTGTCTGTATTTATTGGTTTCCCTTTTCTTTGTTGAAGAGGGTCTGTGCAATCCTTCTGCCTAGTCCGCCATCTTGCCCCGCCTCTAAAATAGATTTTTTAAAAAATAAAGAAGATGCTTAAATCTTTATGTGTAAAATTGTACTTGAGATTATACATACTTTCAGGTACAGGTATACATCACTTAACATATATTCAGGAAATATCCTATTGCATGCACATCCATGGTCTCATAAAGTTATTTATTTATTTTTTAAATTTTTTCTTTTTTAAGGGAAAGCTGCTCTCCTTTTGTTTATTATTTCCTGTTAAATGTTTTAAAGATCCAGATCCCGGAGTGAACAAACAGTGGGACTCCAGGGTGTATCCCAATCCTCACTGCATCTCTTACTCTGCCTCCTCCTTCCTCTCTTCCTGACTTCTTTCACCTGCCCAGCAGCTATATACCCTTTCACTTCCAGTGCAGGGCAGTGCATGTCACAGCTCCTCCACTGTGCTGCAGGCACTGGCAGCACTGGCCATGCCTGTGATGCCCGGGGGCTTCTGGCTTCAGGCAGCAGTGTGATGATAACACATGATCCAGAAACAGTTGTACCAATATTGGGGCAGTAGTCAGAGCTGCCACTGTCAGCCTTGCTCCCTGCACCACATTGCAACCTGTTCCCACCCAGTCCCTGTGGCCACCTCTCTGCACGGCCTGTCCCACTGACAGCCCTACGCCTGGATGTTTGTAAATTCTCAGTCTGGCTCCTGGTGCACCCTCACCCAGCCAAATGCATATCTGGCTAGGCTGGGCTGCTGTATCCAGTGGATACAGCTCTTGGGCTCTGCCCGGTGGGCTCCTATAAGGTTTTAATATAATAGACTATGAAAATTTTACTACAGATTGTATGGGGGCTGCCTCTATGTAAATGGTGTTTAAATAGCAATCAAATTGCAAAGCATCTTATTGCACAAAACATATTGTGTGTGTTAAGGAACTCTGGTGGTGCTGTACCTAAAACATTTGACTGCTAACCAGGAGGTTGGTGGTTCAAGTGCACCAGTCACTCCGCAGAAGGAAGATGGGGCAATCTACTTACATAAAGATTTACTGCCTCAGAAACTCAATGTGGGTTGCAATGAGTTGGAATGGACTGATGGCAGTGAGTTTGGTTTTTGGTTTTATTGTGGATTTTAGGAGAAGACCCTCAATGAAATGGGATGATAGTGGCTTCAATGATGGGTTCAAGCATAGTAATGATTGTGAGGATGGCACAGGACCAGGCAATATTTCATTCTGTTGTACATAGTGTTTCTATGAGTCATAATTGACTCATAACAACAACATTGTTGGTGTTAAGTGGCACATACCTGTATAGAGCTTTAAGGAAGACAGAATCAGTAGAAACTAAACAGCAATTACCTCTGGAAAGAAGGATTAGGAACTGGGAGGAGAGATTTTCACTTTTCAGTTTGTCCCTTTTTGGTATAGTTAGAATTCTCTAACCTCTTAGGTTATTACTTTTATTTCCCCATGCCCCAATAAACATCAAGATGATTTTCTGTGTATTTAGGCTATTTTCTCCATATTTCATGCAAAAAATAAAAACAAAATAAAATAAAAAGCTTATCTATGCCTAAAAGCACAGGATAAAAGCTGACATAAATAAACCTTAGCAAAACAGTGATTTATTAGGATACTGAAAGTGTTCTGCCAGATATATCTTACCATAATGTTATCTAATTAAAACAGCAAAACTGAAGGACCAGGCTATGCTAAATTTCAGGAGTCTTTGTGGGTGGAAGTTCCTTTTTGGAGTAAACTTGCACCCTCAGAACCTGGCCTGCATCCTGACTGGCTTTTTTCAATAACCTGTGGCTGATATCTGGGGGTTAATAAAAATTGTACATCCTAATTGAACTCAAGTCAAAGGCAGGCACTAGCTACAACAAGGTTTTTAATGTTCTCTGAGGGTTTTCAAATGAAGGCTTGAGAGAGAAAATGGCACTCTAATGAAAGATTTTGTGCCAGAAAAGCATTCTCCCCTGCTGTCCCATAGTTAATCTGACTCTAAAGTGTTTGTCATGCAGGATTCATATTGGCCTATTTGATGCTGTAGCCAACACCTGCAATCCTGGCTTGATAGGAAAGATTCAAGCAATTCATACCACTGCAGTTGGAGGCTCTGGGGACTCTATTCTAAATTCTAGCTAGACCTGAATTTCCAGGGTGTCTTAGTAAGTTTACATAGGGTTACATAGCACTGAAGTAATGTTATGGTTCTGTGAAAGTAAGTGAGGGGGAATTGGGACCAAATTATAATTTAGATAGGGTTTAATTTTGTGTTACACAACACCTTACTCAAGAAATATTTATCTTCTATTATTTGCTATCTAATTTTGTAAACTTAATGATATTAATACATTAGAATAGTGATGTTCAATCAAGGAATATTTTTGTCCTCAGTCATATTTAGTAATATCAGGATACTTTTTTGTTTGTTACAACTAGGAGGTGCTACTGGCATCTACTAGAGAGAGACTAGGGATTCTGCAAATATCCTACAATGCACAGACATCCTTTCTGCAAAAAAGAGTTATCTAGCCCAAAATGTCAATAATGCCACAGTCGAGAAACCTTAAATTAGAGTAATGCATATTCAAAGTGTTTTCAAAAGAACTTGTTTGAATTAGAGTTAGGAAATCCTACTGGCCAAATCTAGATCTTGCCTTTCTTTGGTTGAAATATCCTAGCAGTTTGGTGATGTAGTGCCTAAGGCATTTCACTGCTAACCAGAAGGCCAGTGGTTCAAACCCACCAGCCACTCTTTGGAAGGAAGGTTGAGAGATCTACTTCTGTAGGAAATACCCTAGAAAGTACAATTGCCCAAGCTACATGTTTGGCAACTTGAAGGAAAAAAATAATTTTTCATTAGCTCTAAATTCAGAGAGGATGTTCTGGGCTAAACTCAGTGATCAGTCAAGATTTTAAACGGAAATTATCATTAATTATTCTGAAGTCCATGTCTAAGAGAACAGCAGGGTAGGGCATGACCAGTTTATTGCTAACAAATGCTGCAGAATCAGTTTTGCTTTTCTGTATTTTCTGTCTCTATCAGTCTCTAAATTTCAATCTCTTTTATCTCTTTTTTCTTGTATCTCATTTCATCGTCTTCTCCATCATTCTGGCTTTTTCTCCCTTTCCCTGTCCTTTTTTTTTTTTCAGTTTCCCTCTTATCATCCTCTGAATTTCTCATATATTATATTTTCTCTCTTACATTTTTACTTTTGTTTTTTATACTACTCTCTCTCTGTATGTATCCCTCCCTAACTTTCTCTCTACTTCAATTGCTCATTTTTTCTTTCTCTATCTTCTCTGTTCTTTCTTTTCTTCTTCACTTTCTATTTATTTTACATAGTTAATAGACCTAACACATAAAATAATGTTTTATTGTGCTCATTGAATATAAATTTAAGCTCTCATTTTATATTTATCTCACTAAAAGAAAAATAAATAACTAATTTGTCTTTTCTTAAATTATACGTTCTTTAAAAATCTATCATAAATATCTCTCTACCTCACTGCCTCTAGAATGAACCGTTGTGTACAGATTTGGACATATTGCCATATAAACATTTATTGAATTTAATTACAAATAGTTCTTGATGTACTGATTTCAAGATCTTTCCAATTCTTTAAGACTTAGTTTAAACACATATACAAATGCATACATATAGACATAGCACATGCACAGATAGGGTTATTAAAGGGGTATTAATGATGAAATGATGCTATTAGACCCTATTGCAAACCTCAGCATCTCAAAAGCAGATCATTTTTTTGAATATGTTGTTGCTGTTGCAGAACAGTAGGTTGAAAACACTCATGATGGTGTGTGTTTAAATCAGAACTCATTGCAGGAATACTAAAATATGTTGTCTATTCCAGGCTATTAGCTGGTTAAACATACTAGGGATAGAACATCTAAAAATAAATGGAGGAGAAAGCCATGAAGAGATGACCTCTTGCAAGAAATATTCTATGTTTGAGACCAAAAGAACCTGACAGAGTGCATGAGCCATGGGGGTCTGACAAGAAAGCACTAAAAAGCATCCCTGCTGCATGAAGAATGGCTTTCTTCTTTCTTTCTTTTTTCCTTGCTAATTGATGACTTTCACTATTGTTTTAAAAGAAATCTCTTAATGGCTATAGAATCTGAAGGGCTGCTTTTCATGTATAGACAAAATCTGACAGTGCTTATATTCAGAACACAAGATACATCATGAAGGTAACAAGAACTACTTTCTTTTAAATCTATGTCTCACCCAGAAAATTTACTTTATGAAAATTTGCGAGCTATTTTTGACTACGATTCTTTTTAAAAACTTTACTTCAGACATTTTCCAGTCTGATCTAAATGTTCTACATTATAAAGCTTCTTTTTTTCTGCTCTCCCACCCAAGCCCCCCTTTTGAACACTAATAGCAGTTTTTGCTCCACTTTTGATAATGAGCAATATGAGCTTCAGATTTCAAGAGGTTTTATGCTATCAGTTGACAAAAACAATGGAAAGTAATCTGGACTCTTTCCTTGTTTCCTTTTAACTATTTCCTGGAAAACATGTAGCCATTAACTTATCTCAGAGATATATGAACAAAAGGCCTTGTTTAGTACATTTTAGGTATATTAAATAATAATATATTAGTACACTCTCCCAGCTTTGCTCTGCACACTTCCCTCCCCCAGACTGTCTACCTCCCTGCCCACAGGCAACACTGGTTCAGTCCCCAGTCTACAGACTTTGAGCACCACTTACAGAGAGAAATTCCACTAGAAGATGGCTCAGTATGGTAGCTTTGTCATACCCTATAGCAAAGACCAGAAAACCAAATGAAACAGACAAATAAATGTAGAAAATGTAAGGATGAATAATTTGATTGAACATAGAATGGAAGGAGACACTACACAAAAACAGTGAAAGAGGAAATTTACAGATCATAGGCACCCTGCTAGCCAACCCACACAATGGTGTGGCCATCTTGAGATAAAGCAAGCAGCATTCCTGAGTAAGGTGTGCAGTAAAGTGAATTCTTGGAATTAGCAATAGGAGACAGAGATGCAGTGTAGACAAACTTGGAGTCAAGCAAGTTGCCATCAGCACCCTTGCCCAACAATGAACAGAAGATCTTAGTGCCTTCATACAATTTCCCATCAATTTCACATGTCTCACACCCAGATAGTTCCAGCAGGCTGACTGACCATGCACTGAAACCCCTTGATCCACTCTCCAACCTACTGAGACTCCAATTCTTGAACACAGAGAGTGCTTATCCCATATATTTGGGTAGCACTCCTTCACAGCATCTGGCAGCAACCTGCTCTAACCTCCAGAGGATGCATTAACTGCTAGCACCAACCTGAAGGACTCCATAGTCCCACTAGGGCTACAGAGGGACCCTGGCCATTAAACATTTGGAAAAGAACTTGCTATCCCACTTACACTCAATCCTGTAAGGGAAGACATACAAGTTTAGCCACAGAGGACTTAAACATGGTTGTGATCCGTGATATCCAGTTATTGTTGTTATTATGTGCTGTCGTGTCAGACCCACCTCATAGCAACCCCTCCTTGAGTTTCTGAGGTAGTATCACTACGGAAGTTGATTGCTCAACCTTCCTTCAGAGGAGTGGCTGGCGGATGTGAACCTCCAGCCTTCTGGTTAGCAGTCAAGTGCCTTAGGCACTATGCTACCAGAGCTCCTGTGATATCTAGTAGTGAGAGGAAATGACACCTAGTCAATTGACATAACCAAAGTCACACACAGACCAGTACCGTAAAAACAACAAAAATCAAAATAATAAAAATGAAGAAAGACATTCTGAACAGACACAGAAGAAACAAATCTCCTAATAAATCAAAACCACAACAAAACTCCACAAAAATCAGGACAAAACAAACAAGCATACAATAAATAATGAAATATAGAAATAAATTGATTAACACCTTAACACCTCAGACAAAGCAGATAATGACAGATCATATGAAGAACCAGGATAACATGAACAATCAGCAAAATAAAGGGATAGAAAACCTTGCTGAGGAATAAATGGATACTTGATAAAGAATTCAAAAGAGTTATGTTTAACCTTCTCAAGGAGATCAAGGAAAATAGAGAAAACCATAGAAGCGTTAAGGAAAACAACATACGACAAAAGTAACAAACTAAATAGACACTTAGAAACCATACAAGGGAGCTCTGGTAGCATAGTGCCTAAGGCGTTTGACTGCTAACCAGAAGGCTGGGGGTTCAAACCCACTAGCCACTCCTCGGAAGGAAGGTGGGCAATCTACTTCCATAGTGATACTGCTTCGGAAACCCAAGGAGGGGTCGCTATGAGTCCGGTCTGACTCGATGGCACATGATAACAACAACAACAAGAAACCATATAATAATAAAATGAGGAATCCAGATTAGACATAAAATATTAGAAATGGATAACTTAATGGAAATATATAGAAATAGAGTTGAATCAATGGAAAATGAATAAATTGAATAGAGGACAAATCCCTTGATACTATTTTGTTTGAGGAACAATAAAAAAAAGAAAAATTAAGAAAGCCTAAGAGGTATGTGGAATAACATCAAGTGGAATAATTTACATGTAATAAGAATTCCAGAAGAGGAGGAGGAAAAAAAAAAAGTAGAGAGAATCTTTGAATATATATCGGCAGAAAATTTCTCTAATATCATGAAAGATCAGAAAATTTCCACTCAAGAAGCTCAGCAAACCAAATGCAGAATAGACCCAAAAGAAACTCAACAAGACCTATCATAATCAAACTTACAAAGTCAAAGACAAAGAGAGAATTCTGAAAGCAAGTTGTGAAAAACAAATATAATTTCCAAAGGGGCAACAATGAGCCTAAATACTGATTTCTCACCAGAAACTATACAGACTAGAAGGCCATGAAATGGCATATATAAAATACTGAAAAATATAATGAGATACCATCTCACCCTGGAAAATATTGAAAAGCTCAAAACAACAGAAAATAACAAAATTTGGTGATGTTGTGGGGAGATTGGAATTCTTATATACTCCTGGAGGGATTGGAAAATGTTACAACTGCTTTGAAAAACAGTATGAGACTTCCTCAAACAGTTGATAATAGAAATATCTTATGATGTAGCAATTCCAATTTTGATGTTCAACCATCTCAGGAGGTGGAATATAATCAAGAACTCATGGTGTTAAAGAAAGAGGTCCAAGCTGTGGGAAACTAGGCCCAAGAATTGGTAGAATACCCATTGAGATGCTTCAACAAACAGAGGCAGAGCTAGAGATGCTCACTTATTTATGCCAAGAACTTTGAAAGACAGCAACCTGGCCAACTGACTGAAAGAGATTCATATTTGTGCCCATTCCAAAGAGAGGCAGAATTGAAAATTATCAAACAATATCTCTAATATCACACACAAGTAAACTTTTACTAAAAATAATTCAGTAATGCTTGCAGCAGTATATTGGCAGGGAACTGCCAGAATTTCAAACTTGAATCAGAAGAGGACATGGAAAGAGGGATGTCAATCCTGTCAGGTAGATCTTGGCTGAAAGCAAAGAGTATCAGAAAGATGTTTAGCTGTGTTTTTTTTTTGGACTATACAAAGGCATTCAACTCTGTGGATCATTACAAATTATGGATAACATTGTGAAATACAGGAATCCCAGAACCTTTAATTGTGCTCATGAGAAAGTTGTACATAGAGGCAGTCTTTCAAACAGTACTTGGTGATACTGTGTGATTTAAAATTACACTCCTGTCAGGGTTGTATCCTTTCACCATACTTGTTCAATCTGTATGCTGAGCAAATAATCCAAAAATCTGGGCTACATGAAGAATGTGGCATCATGGTTGGAGTAAGTCTCATTAACAACCTGCAGATGGCACAAAATTTTTTGCTTGAAGTTAAGAAAACTTGAAGCACTTACTGATGAAGTTCAAAGACTACAGCCTTCACTATGGATTACACCTCAATATAAAGAAAACAAAAATATGCACAACTGGACCAGTAAGAAATATCATAATAAATGGAGAAAAGGTTGAATTTGCCACAGATGTAATTTTACATGGATCACAATCAATGCTTATGGAAGTAGCAGTCAATAAATCAAAAATATTGCATTGGACAAATCTGCTGCAAAAAACCTCTTTAAAGTGTTAAAGAATAAAGATGTGACTTTGAAGACTAAGGTGCACCTGACCTAAGTCAAGGTATTTTCAATGGCCTTAAATGCATGTGAGAGCTGGATAGTGAATAAAGAAGGATGCAGAAGAATTGTTGCATTTGACTTGTGGTGTTGGTGGAGAATACTGAATATATCATGCACTACTGAAAGAATAAACAAATCTGTTTTGGAGGAAATACAGCTGGAATAACCCATACAAGTGAGAATGGTCTCTTGTATTTTGATCATATTGTCAGAAGGGAACAATCCTTGGAGATGGATATCATGTTTGGTAAAGTAGAGAGTCAGAGGAAAAGGGAAGACCCTCAATGACAACATAGCTGGGATGATGGGCTCAAGTATAGCAAAAATTGCAATGATGGAACAGTACTGGACCGTGTTTCATTGTGTTGTACATAAGATCACTGTGAGTTGGGACTGAATTGATGACACTTAATAACCCGCATGAAACATCTTACAAAATGAATGAATCTGAAGGACATTATGCTGAGTGAAATAAGTCAATCACAAAAGGACAAATATTGTATGGACCTTTAATAAATATTGAGTTGGAAATAATAGATGGCACCCAACAACTATTATTTAAATTTGAGAATAGAGCGACACACAGAATACAATTTTCTTTGATCATTACCAGTATGGATGGGGAGGGAGGGGGAATCACTTTCTAAACAGTACGCATTTATTACTTTGGGGAAATACAACATGAAAGATAAGTGAAATATGTATAACATGACTAAAGTAAATGAAGACACCAAGATATATGCAAGAAAAAGGGACAACTTTGGAAAATGCAATAACATGTACAATTTTGCAACAACAGATACAAACAACAAAAACTATGTGTGTAATTACATAGGTATGCATACATGTATATAGGAAGGCATACTAGGAAGAAGGAAGAGGCCGTCCACTTCTCAAATAATTGGCCAAGGAAAACCTTATGAATAGCAAAGAAACAGTGTTTAATACATTACCTTGCAACTTTATGAATAGTCCGGTTAGGTTAGAAGGATCTCAAAATAGGACTGGGAAAGTGCTGCATCATCTGAGTAAACCCAGACTTACTCCTATGGATAAGGTAAAGCTTTCAAGAATGCCATTTGCTGATGTGGCACCACTCAAATTGAAGAGAAACAGCCACAGACATCCATTAATCATAGGAACATGGAATGTACAAAGTATGAATCTAGGAAAATTGGAACTTGTCAAAAAGGAAATGGAATGCATAAAGATTGATATCCTCGGCATTAGTGAGCTG
>NW_006922152.1:1646889-1655189 GCF_000298275.1 Orycteropus afer afer | reverse complement strand
AGCTTTCACATGCATATCAGGAGACTGAAAACACCATGGCTTGGGTTGTTGTTGTTGTTATGTGCCGTTGAGTCAGACCTGACTCATAGTGACCCCTCCTTTGGTTTCGCAGGTAGTATCACTACAGAAGTAGATTGCCCAGCCCTCCTTCTGAGGAGTGGCTAGTGGGTTTGAACTAGTCTTCAAAGAGACATCTTTGCTATTCAGCACTTTACAGAGGTTTTTTGCAGCAGGTTTGCTTAGTGAAATACCTTGTCTTATTTCTTGACTGCTGCTTCTATTGGTGTGGATTGTGGAACAAAGCAATATGAAATCTTTGACAACTCTGAACTTTTCTCCATTTATCATGATGTTCTTTATTGGCCCAGTTGTATGAG
This sequence comes from Orycteropus afer afer, assembly GCF_000298275.1. Taxonomy (NCBI): domain Eukaryota; kingdom Metazoa; phylum Chordata; class Mammalia; order Tubulidentata; family Orycteropodidae; genus Orycteropus; species Orycteropus afer. Next base: position 1,654,812 of record NW_006922152.1, on the reverse strand, counting down.
GATTTTCATTTTCTATATGTTGAGTTGTGACCCATCCTGGAGATTGTGGTCTTTAATCTTCATCAGTAGGTGCTTCAAGTCATCTTCATTTTCAGCAAGCAAGGTTGTGCCATCTGCATATTGCAGATATTGCAGATTGTTAGTGAGTATTCCTCCAATCTTGATGCCATGTTATTCTTCATATCATCCAGCTTGTCATATTATTTGCTCAGCATACAGATTGAATAAGTCCAGAGAAAAAATACCACTCTGATGCACTCCCATCCTGATTTTAAACTATGCAGTATTCCCTTGTTTTTTTTTTTTTTTTTTTTTTTGAACCACAGCCTTCTGGTCCATGGACAGGCACCTCATGAGTACAATTAAGAGTTCTGAAATTCCCATTCTTCTCTTTGTTCCATAATTTATTATGATCTACACAATCAAATGTTTTTGCATAGTCAATAAATTGCAAGTAAACATCTTTCTGGTATTCTTTGCTTTCAGCCAAGATCCATCTGACATCAGCAATGATATCCCTTATTCTACATTATCTTCTGAATCCAGCTTGCATTTCTGGAAGTTCCTTGTCAATATATTGCTGCAACCATTTTTGAATTATCTTCAGCAAGATTTCACTAGCGTGTAGATTGGACAGTCTACTTCTATAGTGATACAAAAAACGCTCGGAAACCCAAGGAGGTGTCGTTATGAGTTGGATCTGGCTCTACGGCAGTGAATTTGGTTTGGTTAATATTAATGATATTGTTTGATAATTTCCACATTCTGTGGGATCACCTTTCTTTGGAATGGGTGCAAATATGGATTTCTTCCAATCAGTTGATCAGGTAGTTGTCTTCCAAATTTCTTAGCATAGACAAGTAAGTGCCTCCAGCTTGATGTTCGTTTGTTGAAACATCTCAATGGCTATTCAGTCAATTCCTGGAGCCTTGTCTTTTGCCAATTCTTTCAGAGAAGCTTCAACTTCTTTCAATAACTTTGGTTCTTGATAATATGCTACTTCCTGAAATGGATGAGCATCGACAAATTCTTTTTGGTACAGTGACTCTGTGTATTCCTTCTATCTTCTTTTGATGTTTCCTACATCATTCAATATTTTGCCCATCAAATCTTTCAATATTGCAACTCAAGGCTTGAATTTTTCTTCAGTTTTTTTCAGTTTGAGAATTCCAAGCATGTTCTTCCCTTTTGGTTTTCTAACTCCAGGTCTTTGCACATTTCATTATAATAATTGACTTTGTCTTCTCCAGCTGCTCTTTGAAATCTTCTGCTCAGCTCTTTTATCTTGTCATTTATTCCATTTATCTGTATCAGCAGGAATATGTATATACATATTTAACTGTGCTGTATAAACCAAACCAAAAACCAAACTCACTGCCATCAAATCAGTTCCAACTCCTAATGACACCTTTTGGGTTTCAGAGGTGGTAAATCTTTATAGACATAGATTGCCCAGCCCATATATATACTAAAGCACACAAGCGGCAGAGTTAAGGAGCCTTACCAAACAACTTTCAGGATTGGTTACTGGAGTAAAGTCTTACGACCACAATCTTCTGGGAAAAAATCAGTCAACTGGCATATTATAGTTTATAAAAATAATATTCTACATCCTAGTTTGATGAGTAGTATCTGGAGTCTTAAAAATTTGTTAGTAGCCTTCTAAGATACAAATTTTGGTCTCTTCTCATCTGGAACAAAAGAGAATGAAGGAAATCTAAGACACAAAGAAGAAGCTAGTCCAAGAGACTAATAGCCCACATGACCATAGCCTGATATAGCTGAGATGAAAAGAACTAGATTGTGTCCCAATACCACTACTTACTTTTATGACTAGGGACATGATAGAAGATTCCAGACAGAATGGGAGAAAAATGTAGGGAAAAAAAAAAAACATGTAAAAGAAGACAGACCTACTTAACTGAGGGAGACCAGAGGAACCCTGAGACTATTACCCAAAAACACCTTTTGAACTTGGCACTGGAACTTCTCCTAGAGGTCACCTTTCAGGCAAAGAATAGAATGTCTTATGAAATAAACAATATCACTTGCAAGTGATGTGCTCTCTTAGACAATCTTTTATATTGTACAGTGACTGTGTGCTTCTTCCGTCTTCTTTTGATTCTTCCTGCATCATTCAGTATTTTTCCCACAGAATTCTTCAATGTTGTAACTCAAAACTTGAATTTGTCCTTCAATTCTTTCAGCTTGAGAAATGCTGAGTGTGCTCTTCCCATTTGTTTTCTAACTCCAGGTTTTTGCACATTTCTTTATGATACTTTACTTTGTCTTCTCGAACTGCCCTTTGAAATCTGTTCAGCTCTTTTATTTCACCACTACTCGCATTTGGTTTAGCTGCTACTCTCCACTCAAAAGCAAGTTTCTGAGTCTCTTCTGACATCCATTTTTGTTTTTTTCTTTTCCCATCTTTTTAATGGCCTTTTGCTTTCTTCATATATGATATTCTTAATGTCAACTCACAACTTGTCTGGTCTTCAACCATTGGTGTTCAATGCTTCAAATCTATTCTTTAGATAATCTACGAATTCAGGCGGGATATAATTAAGATTGTATTTTGGCTCTTGTGGCCTTGTGTTAATTGTCTTCAGCTTCAACCTGAATTTGCATGCAAGCAATTGATTGTCTGTTCCACTGTCAGCTCCTGGCCTTGTTATGACTCTTACGATATTGACCTTCTCCACTACCTCTTTCCATAGATGTAGTCAGTTTTATTCCTGTGTGTTCCATTTGGTGAGGAGCATGTGTATAGTTCCATTTATATTGTTGAAAAAGGTATCACTGCTGATGCTTCTTCGTTTCCAACTTTCACATTCCAAGCACGAGTAATTATCAATATATCTTGATTGCATGTTTGGTCAATTTCAAACTGCAGAAGTTGGTGAAAATCTTCAGTACTTTCCTCTTTGGCTTTAGTGGTTGGTGCATAAATTTGAATAATAGTAATATCAACTGGTGTTTCTTATAGTTGTATGTGCATTTTCCTATCACAGACAGCATTGTATTTCATGATAGATCTTGATATGTTCTGTTGATAATGAATGTCATTTTGACAATGAATTTGTCATTTCCTGCATAGTAGACCATGTGATTATCTCATTAAAAATGGCCAATACCAGTCCATTTCAGTTCACTAAAGCCAAGGATATAGACCTTTATACATTCCATTTCATTTTGACAACTTCCAATTTTCCCAGATTCATCCTTAGTACATTTCATGCTCTGATTATGTTTATTCTCATTTTGAGTCATGCCACACCAGCAAATGAAGGTCTAAAATTCTTTACTCTATCCAGATTATTGGTAATACTGCCTTGGAAACCCAAGGAGGGGTCGCTATGAGTCGGGGCCGACTCGATGGCAAACAACAAAAACAACATCCAGATTATTAAGGTTAACTCTATTTTGAGAAGCCAGCTCTTCCTCAGGCATATTTTGAGTACCTTCCCTTCTGATGTGTTTATCTCCCAGCACTATATCAGATAATATTTCACTATTATACATAAGGTTTTCAGTGGCCAATTTTTTAGAAGTCAATGATCAACTCCTTCTCAGTCTGTCTTAGTCTGGAAGCTCTACTTAAACCTGTCCACCATGGGTGTTTCTGCTAGTATTGGAACCATCAGTGGCATAGATTCCAGCATCACACAACACATAAGCCACCACAGTACAACAAGACAGGCGAGTGGTGGATATCTATATCTGTATCTGTATCCACATCTATATATATCATCTATCTCTACATATGAGTTTTACTTGAAATCAATGGGAGAAAAGAGATATATGAAATCGAAGACATCACTGAACCTCAAATAAATTTGTCTTTGGCAAAAAATTATTTTCTTAAAAAACTATGGTTGTGGAGAGTTGCATTCCTTTTCTTCTGATTAAATCTCAATATTCAACAGGTACTGTGCCCCTGAATATTGTACTGAGACTTTCTCAGAGCTGTTACTCAAGCCCCTCTCCCAGCTATACTTCTGGGCTTAACATACATTCCTACACTCCCTGTAGGAGTAAACCAAAACACCAAACTCACTGCTATCGAGTCAGATGCAACTCATAGTGACCTCTCCTTGGGTTTCTGAGGAGGTATCACTAGGAAAGTAGATTACCCAATTTTCCTTCTGAGGAGTGGCTGGTGTTTTTTTTATTCCCCCCTCTGTCCCTTCCCTTGGCTCCAATGGGTTTTTACCAGTGCATTGTTTAAAATTCTGTTACCCTTCCCCTGAAAATTAAAGCTTTTGCTCTGTAAGGGTGGTAGGTGCGGAAGGTTTTTGGTGGAGTTTTGTACCACCTCCTGGAACAGCTTTATCCCCAGTCCCCAGCCCTGCCTCATGAGGGACAGACACTCTTTTGGAACTTTCAACAATTGGTGCCCAATAAAAGCTTGTGATAGGATACAAACTCCCCTTACATCTTCATTCTCATGGATTCCACACTCTTTCAGCAGCCAATACTCACCTCCATTTGTTTGTTAACTATCCTAGCCGAATTGCTTCTATTGATCTTTGCCTGTGTCTGCCTCAGGTAAGCAAGTGCTCCCAAGCTCTCTCTCCTACAGGCTCCTGTCTCTTTGTAGCTTTCTGCATCATTTGCCCCTACCCATCCCAGAAGAAGCTAGAAGCCTATTTGGTATCTAAAAATGTTTTCTTTATTCTGGAAGTTCAACTTCTCAGCACAATATGTCTTGGGGTAAAGGTTCTATGACAAATTTTCCTGTATGTTCTTTCAATCAGCAGTTTTTACTTTTGTACCTAATAAATTTTCTTATATTACATCCTTGAATAAAGTCTGATATTTATTTATTCAACTTATGGTTGAGTTCCTTATTATAGGAAAACAATTATCATTATAATGGAATAGCTTTGCTTTATATATGTGTGTGTGTATGTGTGAGTGTGTATGTATACACATAAAATTAGTTTTACTCTAATTTCTTGAAAATAATTTTCTTTTTCACCTGCATTTAGTTTAATGGTGCATCTCCCTTGTATTTCCTTTATCTCAGTTTTTCAATTTTTAAGGTTCTTTTATGTGCTTCACTACTAACCTGATGTTTGGTGGTTCAAACCCACCCAGTGATACTGCAGGAGAAAATCTTGGTGATTTGTTTATTAAGATTACAATCAAGAAAACTCTATGGAGAAGTTTGGTTGTGTAGTGCATAGGGTTGTCATGCATCAGATTTGACTCTTTGGCAACAGGTTTAGGTTTTAAATAAGAATTATTTTTGAATTTTATTGATTTCTTTATTATAATCTAACTTATTTCTCAGTTATGTAGGCTTTGATCTTCATTTTTTACATTTAAGTCTCACCCCTTTGTATCATATTATCTTATTTTGCTATCCATTTTAAGCTATCTCATTTTTTTTAAGACTTTGTATAACTTGGAGCAATTATGAAGAAGAGCCTTCTTTTCTACAAAATTTATTTTCTTCTAGTTCAGGTTCTTTGTCTTTTGCATAGCACATTTCTTTCTCTCCTTTTCAATATATTGTATTTGCATAATGTTTTGTCATGCTTTATCAGGAATAGACCTCTTTACCTATTTCTGAATTGAGGTACCAGGTACTACCTTCCCTGATGAGCTTCTATAAACCACTTATATGTTTGACAGGACACAAAACATTTTCTGAACTGAACTTATCCTCCTTCACCCAATTACCCAGAAAATGTATAATATGATATGATATGATATGATATAATATAACACTTATTTACTATACACACTCACACACACATACATACATACTTTCTATATGGCTTGTATTGATGAAGAGCACTACCATTCCTCTAATTTCTCAAGGCAGAACCCTAGGATTCATTCTGGAATCTTTCTTTTACTTCATCCTCTTGTGAAGACTCTTGTTATTTAGGAAAGATATGTTGAAGGGCTGATCTTTGGCAATGGTAATAGGGTGTACAAGAGAACACAAGTTTGGAAAGTATTAGTCACTTATTTACTATAGGACTTTGGTCAGATAAATGTTCTAAATTTTAATTTTCTTATTTTTAAAATGGAGAAAGATTAGCTTACATCACATGTTAAAGTTTAAATTAAGTGGCATAGTAAAGGAGCACAGAAACTAGCACATTATAAATTGTTTCTTGTTAGTTGTCGTTGAGTCAGCTCTGATCAACAAAAATTAACATTATATAAAACAGACAAAAAATTGGTATGTTTGAGTCTAAAATGTTTCTTAAAGGACCTCCGGTCCCCCCCCCCCCAAAAAAAAAACTCACTGCCATCAAGTTGATTAGACTCATAGCAACCCGAGGCAGTATGACTATAGAAGTAGATTGCTCAGTCTTCCTTCAGAGGAGTGGCTGGTGGTGAATTTGAACCAAATTCTGATAAGCAGTTAAATGCCTTAGGCACTATACCACCAGAGCTCCTAGCTATATTTTTTCACTATCATGTTGATTGATGTATTTACCTAATGTTTTATAGCTAATAACTGGACGCTGAGGAATTTGGAACTAGGCCGCCTGAATTCCAACATCAAGGTTGCTTTTTTTTTTTTTTTCCTCCTCTGTCATGCCGTTTCACAGGTAGGCTGGAGAAAGAAGTTGGCTAGAGGGCAATCAAATTGCTCTCCAGTGATAGGTCAGTGGACTTCTGGATTGAAAGGGCAGTGCTTTCTTCTTTGGCACAAAGCAAAGAAGATCCTCTCTCTCACTTGGACTTTTCATCCTTTTTTCTGGTCAGGCTGTCAGACTGTATTATTACTTTTTTTTTTTTTCAATTGGACTTCTGCTTCTGTGCTGTCCATTCTAAGAAAGCTTGCTAAGAATTCATTCCTTTCCCCTTTCCTGTATGGAAAATTTAGGATAAAATTTTCCTGTATCCAAAATTTTATGGACCAACAAATGCACAGTGATTTTATGCCCAGGAGGCCTCAGGAATCAGATTGGTTGGCAGACAGTCTGTGAAACATGTGAAGTTTATGATGATCTATGTTGTACAATCATATGAGATAGATTGCACATATAATGCTCATCAGTGTGGAGTCATCTGCAGAAGCATCTGCTGAATATTGTTTGCCAGCTTGAGGAAAAGATATTTCCAAAAGGTTGGCAAAGGCATTTATGTTCTTATTGTGTGAAGCAAATTTATACTTTTCACTGTGACTCCAGGAGCGAAAGTGAAGCAGCACCTCCCCATAGCAGTAAACAAAAGACCACACCCGCAGTTTTACACTCCACTGAAGAAGTGCCATATGCCACAGGATCCTCAAAGAATTCTATGGCAGAGAGCTTTGTACTAATGGAGTCATTTCCTTTAATGCAAAAACACAGCTGGAAAATATTCTTCTTAAGCAGTAACAGCATCAAACTGTGCATATTCCATGTACACCTAAAGACATGAGTCTACCACTGTGGCACTTGCAGTGATTTTTAGGGACTACACAAATCTATTGATAAAATGAGAAAGAAATTATGAGATGAAGACTCTGTTAGGTTTTTCCTACTCATATGTCACATAAATTACATATATACCAAATAAATTATTAATTATGAAACTGTCTCTTGATATATATTTTAAAGAACCTTATCAAAGCACAAATTCCTAGTCTCAGACAGAACCATAGTTCATTATCAACTGCTAAATTATACCTTCTATTTCATCCATCTGCTTTAAAGAAAACATCATACTCCTTATGGTTTCCAGTACAGCATAGAAAATAAATATTCTTTTCAGTCAGTTGTTTTCACCTTGAAAGTTTCTTATGTAGTTTTAATCATCTTGAAATAAAGCAAGATTTCTACATTAGGAATGTCATTTTTTCTTTGTGTTTTATTTTTTCCTTCTATTTGGGAAGCTCCATGTACTAATGAAACACTTCTTAAACCATATTCTAACTATGAATAGTAAATGTCTTAGTTATCTGTTGTTGTT
>NW_006922152.1:1637624-1645864 GCF_000298275.1 Orycteropus afer afer | reverse complement strand
CAGTATCACTATGGAAGTAGATTGCCCCATCTTCCTTCCGAGGAGTGGCTGGTGGGTTTGAACGGCCAGCCTTCTGGTTAGCAGTCAAGTGCCTTAGGTACTACGCTACCAGAACTCCCTAAGATAATTATATCAGACCATAAAATGAAGAACAATTACATAATACTGAGAATCATGGCCTAGCAAAATTGGCACATATTTCTTTGGGAACACAATTTAATCCATGACAGTAACCAAACCATTTTCCATGGTGACAATAACTTTTTATTCATTTATTTCCAGTAGTGAATTCCAGCAACATATTAAGCTGTTGACTTATTTCAAATCCATAGATGTCCTATTGGATTAATTTAAATTGATCCTCTACATTCTTCTTAGTAGACTTAGTCTTTTTCTTTACATTATAGGATATTTGGAAGCTCTCTGAGATAATCTCCATTAATAACCATTCCTGTGTTCCCTTCCCAAGCCTAAGAATATACTGCTGAATCTCATAAGGCTTTCAATAGTACCTCATTAATGTTTACCTCCAACTTAAGAGGAAATTGTGCTTTTTCCTGAAATGTGTCCCTTTAAACAGAGAAAATATAGAGTTCTATTTCTCTTTCCTGAAACCGGTGATGCTCTTAACAAGGCATTCATTGTGGAATCAACAATCATGATTCTTGTTTCCCCTAACAATATAACTTAGTTTGGAAACTTCTTGGTCACAGAGGAATTAAGCAAATATTTCTTCCTCAATTTCACTATGTCTTAAACTTTTTATCATGAGCCAATTGGATATGGCATAATCTTAGTTTGAAGTTTTTTGCCACTTTTCTGGTTGTATTCATCTTTCCTGTTCCTGGTTTTTAAATATAATACACATTGCTGTCTTGTCCTGACTAGTTTTATCTGTTTTGGAGTAACCTTGGGCTTTATAGACTCTGATTTCATTTTTTGAGTTATGAAAAGACAGGATATTTGGCAGAATACTATATCATAATATCCTCTTCTTATTCCCTTATTCCATTTTATAATAATCAATTAATGATCATGTTTGGACACTAGGAATTATAAAATTGATATATGTATGCAAAAGATTGGCATGTAGGTTATTTGGAGACATACTTTATGAAGAGGCTAATTAAATAAGTGGAAAACAGAAATTCTTTTTCTAGTTCACAATACCATAATACTTTTGGACAACATTGAGATTTAAAGAATTTTATTGTCAATGTGACAAGGTCAGCAGATGCCCAATAAATGATTTAATATTTTAAAGAGTTTTAACCTTTTGGTCAATTTGCAGAGAGCTGTTAAATTGTAGACCATTTAGCAGCAATTAGTCAATTGCTTAAATTACATCTTAAAGTTTATTCTATGGAAACTGAGTAGTTAAACTAAAAGCAGAAAATTGGTTCTAAGATAAAGGTTTCACCTCTTTCCTTCCTGCTCCTTGGCCATTATTTGCATTCATTATGCTAATGTAATTGGAAATACTATGGATAAATTGCTTAAAAAGTAATGGCTACACTTAATATATATGTGCCTTAGTCTAAAAGAAAAAAAAAATAAATCTACAAAGAAACAAAATTATCTGGATTTGTAGTATGTTCATTTTGATTGGGTTTATCTGGAAAATCATTAAAAGATGAAGCTTTCTTTCTTTCCGCTACATTCAGTTCCAATTCAGACCGATTACAATTCATCTTCTTTGTTGTTTTATGCAGCTATGGTTTCACCCAGAATAAAAATGAATTATATCTAGTCATAGAAAAATTTAAGACTCTGAGGATTGTTGTTGTTGTTGTTATGTGCCATCGAGTCGGTCCCGATTCATAACGACCCCTCCTTGGGTTTCTGAAGCAGTATCACTATGGAAGTAGATTGCCCAACCTTCCTTCTGAGGAGTGGCTGGTGGGTTTGAATGGCCAGCCTTCTGGTTAGCAGTCAAGTGCCTTAAGCACTATGGACTTGTTATGCAGTCTTTGATAGGTATAAAAAATCATGATGATCTTCAATTATAGAAGAACAGTACTTAAAGTGTCTGACATATGGTTACATTTCCAATGCTATATCAAGTATATTTAAAATGAATAGTTAACTTCACCAGGAAGAATCAGCATAATTCAAATTGTAAGATTGTAGATAATCCTGAAATGAGTAGAAACTGTGAGATTCCCAACATCTTTGTAAATTAAGTTTTTCTTCACAAAATATTTTCCACATCATTCTTCCCTTCATACTAAAATTACTAGTTAAGAGATTAGTTTTTCCTTCTCCCCAAGCAAAATTTAATAGTGAAAATACTATTATTTTCATAGAAGTTCTAGGGATAAAATTTTGAATATCTTTTCTTGATGTATGCTATGTATAATTGCCTTGAACCTTCTGAAGAAAAGGCAAGGAATAAAAATGGTAACAAGTTACTCTGCTTAATCTTTGTTAATTATCTCCATCTATTATGTACAAGTCATTGTGCAATGAAATGTAACATATAAAACACTTACACCTACACACAATGTATTTGCAGAAGCTGACTGCTACATCTTTCTCCTGTGGATCACTGGTGGATTGAAACCACTGACCTTTCAGTTAGCAGCTGATTGCTTAACCACTACACCCCTTGTTTTTTTTTTTTTAAGGAGTGTATTATCTATTAATTCTGGACAGTGAACCTTCTCATATGTGCAGGTTTCTTATTGACAGCAATATAGAGGCATCACACCAGAATATGGTAAGGGCTAAATGAGTAGCCCTATCAAATTATTTTATAGGAATTCATAAAAGCAGTGGGTTCACATGATGATAGAGATAGGATAGAGGTGGAATCATGGCCCAATAATGTGTCATTTGCTGGTGTTCCTGGGGCAGGAGTTGACAAAATCCATGGACCAAATCCAGCTTGTTACCTATTTTTGTAAATACAGTTTTGTTGGATTACAACCGCATTCATTCATTTATATTTATCTGTAATTGTCTTCCTGTTGCGAAGGCAGAGTTTAGTGGTTGCATCAGAGACCCTGTGACTTGCAAGGCCTATAATATTTACTATCCTGCTCTTTACAGAAAATAGTTCCCAACCATTGTTGAAGGGTATTACAATAGCAAAATCAGGGAGAATAAGTTTAGGGTAAAATTGAATTCATTTCTAAACATTATGACATTTCTAGATCTCATGTCTAGACATTTCTAAACATCATAAATTTGGGATATCCAAATGGAAACATATAGTCGATAGCTGGAGATGAGGCTCTAAAATTTGCAAAAAAGGTCAAAGCTAAACCTACCATTTTGATTATAATCCTGCAGAGGTGTTATAGTTGATATTTTGTATATATACATTCTAATGGATGCTGTGCAATGAATGATAAAAGGAAAAACAGAAATTGAAGGGCTTTTGAAAGCTCAGTTTCAATAGAATACTGAAAAGATCTTAGATTATAAGAGCTTCAGAAATGAGAATTGAGACTATAACAATATTCAGGAAGTTTGGGTGTATACATGCAGAAAGACACATGAGTATAAATTGAGGGGATGAGAATTATTTAAGATTTATTTCAGGATAAGGGATAAAGACAAGTGAATATTTTAAGGCAGAGAGAAGAAATCACTGAAGAAAAAAAAAATAGTGAGAGGAAAAGATAATTGAGTGTGTGTATATTTATGTATGGAAGATCCTAAAGGAATCGGCAGTGGATAGCATTGAGAAAACAGATGGAGGGGTGTGTTAGACACAACTCTTGGTTACAAGTGACTGAAACTCAATTTCAACCTGTCATGGCCTAAAAGGGGAACTTTATTGAATCATGTAACCAAACGTTCACTTTCTTTCTGTCTCTCTCTCTCTCTCTCTCCTCACTCTCTCTCCTCATATCTTTGTCTTTGCTTCTATGTGTTAGTTACAGTCTTTGAGTCTATTTCTATTAGAAATATATGTGTATATATATATAACAAACTATCAGCTACCAGCAGTTCTTGGGTCTGATCCTCAGAACACTTTATTCTGAGAAGAATGGCTCTAGCTGGGAAAATTAAAAGAAAATTCTCTCTTAACCTGATTCACATGCTTACATACTGGAACAAACACTGGGACCTTACCCTTGACTAGTTTCCACATGGTATCCTCATTGTTCTAATTCCTCATTTATCTACTCCTCTAAAAATTAACTATTTCTTCCAGAAACAAAAGAAAGAAAGGAAGAAAAATCCACTATCATCAAGTCATTCCAACTCATAGCTACCTTATGTTGTTGTTCTTAGGTGTCATTGACTCAACTCTGACTCATAACAACCCTTTGTACAACAGAATGAAAAACCGCCTGGTCACGCACCACCCTCACAATCTTTGCTGTGCTTGAGCCCATTGTTGCAGCCACTATGTCATTCCATCTTGTTGAGGATCTTCTCCTTTTTTGCTGACCCTCTACCTTACTGAGCATGATATCCTTCTCCAGCGACTGGTCCCTTCTGACAACATGGCCAAAGTACATGAGAGGAAGTCTGATCATTCTTACTTCTAAGGAGCATTGAGGCTGTACTTCTTCCAAGACAGATTTGTTTATTCTTCTGGAAGTCGATGGTATGTTCCCTATTCTTTGCCAACACCAAAATTGAAATTCATCAATTCTTCTGCTTGAATTTCTGGCAATTCCCTGTCAATATACTGCTGCAACTGTGTTTGAGTTATCTTCAGTGAAATTTTACTTGTGTGTGATATTAATGATATTGCTTGATAATTTCTGTATTCTGTTGGATCAACTTTCTTTGGAATGGGCAAAATATGAATCTCTTCCAGTTCGTTGGCCAGGTAGCTGTCTTTGAAATTTCTTGATATAAATGAGTGAGCACTTCTAGCACTGTATCTGTTTGTTGGAACATCTCATTGGGGATTCCATCAACTCCTGGAACTTTTTTTTTTTTTTAATTCCTTCAATGCAGCTTGGACTTCTTCTTTGAATATGATTGGTTCTTGATCAAATGCTGCTCCCTGAAATGGTTGAATATCGATCAATAGTTTTTAGGCCCAGTAACTGTGTATTCCTTCCATCTTCTTTTGATGCTTCTTGCATCATTGTATTTTGCCCATAGAATCCTTCAATATGGTAACTGAGGCTTAAATTTTTTCTTCAGTTCTTTCAGCTTGAGAAATGTTGAGTGTGTCCTTTCTTTCTGGTATTCTAACTCCAGATCTTGGCATGTTTAATTATACTTTACTTTATCTTCTCAATGATATTTTTAATGTAATCCAAGAATTTGTCTGGTATTCAGTCGTGTTCAATGCATCAAGTCTATTCTTCAGATGGTCTCTAAATTCAGGTGGAATATGTTCAAAGTCATATTTTGGCTCTCATGGATTTGCCTTAATTTTCCTCAGCTTCAACTTGAACTTGCATATGAGCAATTGATGATGTGTTCCACAGTCAGCTCCTGGCCTTGCTGTGATTGAGTATATTGAGCATCTCCAATGCTTCTTTCCACCTAAAACAAACAAACAAAAAAAAAAAAAAAAAAAATGGACACTCACTGCTGCTGAGTTGGATCTGAGTCATAGTGATCCTTTCTTGGTTTTCTGAGGCATTTTCACTATGGGAATAGATTTCCCTATCTTCCTTCCAAGGAGTGGCTGGTGGATTTGAACCACCATTCTTCTGGTTAGCAATCAAAATGTCTTAGGCACTACACCACCAGAGCTCCTGCTTCTTTCCACAGATGTAGTCTATTTGATTCCTATGTATTCTCTCTAGCAAACTCCACATGTATAGTCACCATTGGTATTTCCAATGAATAAGTAGTTGGTCTTACAAAATTTTGTCATATGGGTATGTAGTATCATTTCTATCACCAAGGCCATATTTTCTAACTATTGATGCTTGGTCCTTGTTTCCAGCTTTCATATTCCAATCACCAGTAATTATCAACATATTGATTGCATGTTTGGTCAATTTCAGACAGCAGAACTTAGTAAAAATCGTCAATTTCTTCATCTTTGGCTTTAGTGGTTGATGTGTAAATTTGAATAATAGTAGTATTAATGGTTTTCCTTGTAGGCATATAGATACTCTATCACTGAAATCATCGTAATTCACCATAGATCTTGAAATGTTCTTTTTGAAGATGGATATGACACCACTCCTCTTCAATTTTTCATTGTCAGCATAGTAGGCTGTAGGATTGTCTGATTAAAAATGGCCACTACCATTTCATTACAGCTTACTAATGATTAGGATATTTGTCTTTATTCCTTCCATTTCATTCTTGACAACTTCCAATTTTCCTAGATTTGTACTTAATACATTTCCAATTGTTAACCAATGATTACTGCTCTTTCTTCTCATTTTGAGTCACACTACACCAGCAAATAAAGGTCCAGAAAACTTTACTCCATCCACATTATTAAGGTTGACTCTATTTTGAGAAAGCAACTCTTCCCCAGTCATATTTTGCATGACTTCCAATCTTAGGAGCTTATCTTCCTGCACTATATCAATGTTTCACGGCTATTCACAAACATTTTCAGTAATATCTCAGACAATATGACACTGCTATTCATAATGCTTTCATTGGCCAGTTTTTTCAAAAGTTGATCACCCCATCCTTCTTAGTCTGTCTTCCTACCATTCTTCTATCAGTTGTCCCACTGTGTTGGCTTGCATATTGCTGTGATGCTGGAAGCTAGGACATCGATATTTCAAACACCAGCACAGTCACCCATAGTGGGCAGGTTTCAGTGGAGCTTCCAGGTTAAGATAGACTGGAAAGTGATTGTACAGGACAGAGCAGATCTGCCCCAGAGGATTGCCAAAGCTATAAATCTTTAGAGAAACAAACTGCCACATCTTTTTCCCATGGAGTAGCTGGTAGGTTCAAACTGCCAATCTCTTGGTTAGCAGCACAGCACTTTAAGCACTGGGCCAACAGGGATCCTGATCCTAGGACACATTCCAATACTGTCAAGTTAATTCTGATTCATAGTAACCCTATAGCACAGAGTAGGACTGCCCCATAGGGTTTCCTAGGCTATACATTTTTACTGAAGGAGACTGTCAAATCTTTGCTGACCTTTTGGTTAGCAGGGGAGTGCTTAACAACTATGTCACTCTGCTCCCTGATTCTAGGACAGTGAGGTATAATTATTGACTCAACTTGGATTAGGTGCTCATGTTTAGGTCTATCACTATGGTCAAGAAAATGAGAGAGCTCTAGTTCAAGTCCTTCTTAGAACAGCAAAGGAGAGGTGGTGGATAATACAATCTTGTGCCCTGATGAAATTTTATAAGCTGGCTGTCACTATGATCTGAGATTCTTATGATCAAGATTATTATCATTAGTATGTATCTACATAGCTGGACTCATTCAATGTGGCTGGTATGTATTCATACTGGTTTTCATATCTGTTTGATTTTTCTGATTGTTAAATATTTTGAATACCACTACAGTTTACAAGGATATAGCCTTATAAATAAATTATATCATACTGTAAGATAAGAAGAAAAGAGAAAAAAAAATACTATGGAGACAGTGCTTAGAAATTGCAGAGAAAATAAAATGGGGACCCTCTCTATATTGGACAGAAGAGTAAATGTACTGGAAAGTCAAGTTTACTTTTAACATAAATTGGCACACTTTAAAGGTATAAAAAACTACTAGTTGGCAGTCACTGTTATAAGAGTTTTACATGCTTTATTTCATTTAAAACCCAAGAACTTTTGAGGATACATTATTATGATGATGGTATTATAGATGACTAAACTGAGGTTTGCAAAATTCAATGTGTAAGGTCACTGTAAAGTGGTGTTTGCAGACCCAAACTTGTGCTTTTGCCACAGTTTTCTGCCTCTCCTTTAAAAGTGAAAGAAACTGAGTTGATTATCATGATGGCTAATTTTATGCATAACTTGGCTGGGCTATGGCACTTAGGTGTTTGGTCAAACAATAGTGTAAATGTTGCTAAAAATATTTGCATGTGATTAATATTTAAATAATTTGGTCTTAATTAAATGAAATTACCTTTCATAATGTGGGGGGAACTTATCCAAGCAGATGAAGGTTTTAAACAGAAGAGGAGGTTTTCCTGAGAGAGGTCTCTGTCTCCAGACTGCAAATAGACATTTTGCCAGAATTCCTTTCTCTCCTCCTGCCACCTACCTTACCAGTGAGGGCATGAGATTGTTGGAATATCTAGCCTATCCCCTGACTTATATGCTTTGGACTCACCAGCCCCTACAATTGTATGAGCCAATTCTTTTTCTTTTTTT
>NW_006922152.1:1617551-1622967 GCF_000298275.1 Orycteropus afer afer | reverse complement strand
GAGGTGGTATCACTACAGAAGTAGATTGCCCAACCTTCCTTCTGAGGAGTGACTAGTGGGTTTGGACCTCCAGCCTTCTGGTTAGCAGACAAATGCCTTAGGCACTACACTACACTACACTACCAGAGTAGCACTACCACACACACACACACACACACACACACACACACATATATGTAGATGTATATGCATATGATATATTTATTACATTGTTGTTGTCATAAGGTACCATCAAGTTGGTTCCACCTCATTGTGACCCTATGTACAACAGAATGAAACATTGCCAGGTCCTGTGCCACTGTGCCAGCCTCACAATCCTTGCTATACCTGAGCCCATCATTGCAGCCACTGTGTCAGTCCATCTCATTGAGGGCCTTCCCTGTTTACCTTGACCCTTCACTTTACCAAGTATGATATCCTTCCCTACTGACAACATGACCAAAGGAGGTGAGAAGAAGTCTGGCCATTCTCACTTCCAGGTAGCATTCTGGCCACACTTCTTTGAGAACAGTTTTGTTAGTTGTTTTGGCAGTCCATGATACTTTCAGTATTCCTCACCAATACCACAACTCAAAAGCACCTACTCTTCAGTCATAGTTATTCATTAGTACAGCACTCGCATGCATATGAGATGAATGAAAATACTGTGGCTTGGTGCACCTTAGTCTTCCAGGAGACATCACTGCTCTTCATCACTTGAAAGAGGTCTTTTGCAGGAAACTTGTCCAATACAATATGCCTTCTGATATCTTGACTGCTGCTTCCATTGGTGTTGATGGTGGAACCAAGTGATATGAAATCTTTGACGTCTTCAATCTTTTCTCCATTTGTCATGATGCTGCTTATTGATCCAATTGTGAGAATTTTCATTTTCTTTATGTTGATATGTAATCCATACTGCAGACTGTAGTCTTTAATTTTCATCAGTAAGTACTTCAAGTCATCCTCACTTTCAGCAAGCAAAGTTGTGTCATCTGAATATCACAGGTTGTTACTGAATCTTCCTTCAAATGTGATGCCAGTTTCTTCTTCTTATAGTTCAGATTGTTGGATTATTTGCTCAGTGTACAGATTGAATAAGTATGGTCAAATGATACAACCTTGATTCACTCCATTCTGAATTTTAAACCTTGCAATATCCCCTTGCTCTGCTCAAACAACAGACTCATGGTCTATGTATAGGTTGCTCAAGGCACAATTAAGTGTTTTGGAATTCCTCTTCTTCTCAATGTTATCCATAATTTGTTACGATCCACTGAATTGAATGCTTTTGCATAGTTATAAAGCACAAGTAGGAGCTCTGGTTGCTCAGTGCCTAAGGCATTTGACTGCTAACAAGAATGCTGGTGGTTCAAACCCACCACCCACCAGCCACTTGTCAGAAGGAATATTGGGAAATGGACTTCCATAGAGATACCACCTTGGAAACCCAGGGAGTAGTCTCTATGAGTCATAAGTGACTTGATGACAGTTATTTATTTATTTTTATTTTTAGTAAAACATAAGTAAACATCTTTCTGGTATTCTTTGCTCTCAGCCAAGATCCATGTGACATCAGCAATAATATCTCTAATTCCATGTCCTCTTCTGAATCCAGTTTGCATTTCTGGAAGTTCTCTGTTAATATACCACTGCAAGCATTTTTTGAATTATCTGAAGCAATATTTTACTTGGGTGTGATATTAATGATATTGCTCAATAATTTCCACATTCTGTGGGATCACCTTTCTTTGGAATGGGTACAAATATTGATCTCTTCTAGTCAGTTGGCCAGGTAGCTGTCTTCCAAATCTCTTGGTATAGAAGAGTGGGTGCCTCCAGCGCAGCATTTGTTTGTTAAAATATCTCATTGGGCATTTCATCAATTCCCGGAGCCTTGTTTTTCTCCAATTCCTTCAGTGCAGCTTCAACTTCTCCCTTCAATACCACTTATTCTTGAGCATATGCCACCTCCTGAAATGGATGAATATCGACCAATTCTTTTTGGTACAGTGACTGTGCTTTCCTTCCATCTTCTTTTAATATTTCATACATCATTCAAAATTTTGCCCACAGAATCTTTCAATATTGTAACTCAAGGCTTGTATTTTTTCTTTAGTATTGTCAGCTTGAGAAATACTGAGTGTGTTCTTCTCTTTTGGTTTTCTAATTCCAGGTCTTTGCAAATTTCATTATAATAATTGACTTTGTCTTCTTGAGCTGCTCTTTGAAATCTTCTGTTCAGCTGTTTTATCTTGTCATTTCTTCCATTTGCTTAAGTTATTCTCCTTTCAGAGCAAGTCTCTTCTGACATTCATTTTGTTTTTTTCTTCCTTTCCTGTCTTTTTAGTGACCTTATGCAGGAGCTCTGGTGACATAGTACCTAAGGTATTTGACTGCTAACCAGAAGACTGGTCGTTCAAACCCATTAACCATTCCTTGGAAGGAAGGTTGGGCAACCTACTTCCATAATAATGCTGCCTCTTAAACCCAAGTAGGGGTTGCTATGAATCAGGACTGACTCACCGGCAGTGACAGCCTTTGCTTTCTTCATGGATGATATTGTTCATGTCATCCCACAATTCCTCTGGTTTTTGGTCATTGGTGTTCAATGCATCAAATTTATTGTTTAGGAGATCTCTAAATTCAGGAGCAATATATTCAAGGTCATATTTTGGCTCTCGTGGACTTATTTTAATTGTCTTCACCTTCAATTTGGACTTGCATATGGGCAGTTGATGATCTGTTCCACAGTCGCTCCTGCCCTTGTTTGGCTGAAGATATTGAGCTTCTCCATTGCCTCTTTCAACAGATGTAGTCAATCTGATTCCTGTATACACTATATGACACAGTCCATGTATACAGCCATTGTTTATGTTGTTGAAAAAAAGGTATTTGCAATGAATAAGTTATTGGTCTTGCAAAATTCTATCATATGATCTCCAGCATTATTTCTATCAACAAGGCCATATTTTCCAACTACTGTGTGATTCTTCTTTGTTTCCAAATTTTGCATTCCAATCACCAGTGATAATCAACACATCTTGATTTCATGTTTGGTCCATTTCAGACTGCAGAAGTTGGAAAATAACTTCAATTTTCTCATCTTTGGTTTTAGTGGTTGATGGGTAAATTTGAATAATAGTAGTTTTAACTGATCTTCCTTCTTGTTGTTGTTAGGTGTTATCGAGTCAACTCTGCCTCATAGCAACCCTATGTACAACAGAATGAAACCCTGCCCAGTCCTGTGCCAGCCTCACAATACTTGTTATACCTGAGCCCATCATTGCAGCCATTGTGTCAACCCTTCTCATTGAGGGTCTTCCCCCCCCCCTTTTTTTTGACTCTCCACTTTACCAAGCATGATATCCTTCTCCAGAGAATGATCATTTCTAACAACATGACCAAAGTAGGTCAAATGAGGTCGGGCCATTCTTGCTTTCAAAGAGCATTCTGGCTGAACTTCTTCAAAGACAGATTTGTTAGTTCTTTTGGCAGTCCATGTGTTTTGGTTACTTAGTGTCACTCTGACAAGAATATACCACAAATGAGATGGCTTTAACAAACAAGAGTTTATTCTTATGTTTTTCTTTTTCTTTTTTTTTTTTTTTTTTTTTTTTTTTTTTTTTTTTTGTGTGTGTATGATTTGGGTGAATGTTTACAGAGCAAATTCATTTTCCATACAGCAGTTCACATACACTTTGTCTCATAACACTGACTACAATTTCCCCCAATGCAACAGCTCCCATCCCACTTCCTCCTGATAGTTAACTCTTTCCTGTGTACATCCCTCCATCCACTCCTCCTCCCTGAGCTTCTCCCTGTGCATAAGCAGCCCTTCTATTCTCCCATGATTATTTCCTCCAAGGAGTGTATTTACCTCAGGTAAATGTTCAACTCATATGCCTGTCTTTTGTTTGGGTAGAAGCCACAGGTGTGGGTTCAATTCCAGACCTGAAGGGTAACTAGGGGCCATAGTCTCAGTGGTTCCACCAGGCTCTATCAGACCAGCAAACCTGGTCCCCTCCCTTTTTTTTTCTCCAAATGATTTTGAATTTTGTTATACATTGTTCTCCATCTCTATCCAGGATCTCCTATATAGGTCCCCCTCTGAGTATTTGACAGTAGTAGCTGGGCACCATCTAGTTCTTCTGGTCTCATAGGCATATAGACTGTGGATCGAATGGTGTACCAGTCACTTGGAGTAATTGTTTCCATGAATCTTTGGTTTTCCTTGTTCTTTGCTCTGGATGAGGAGAAACCCATCATTGCATCTAGATGGTTGTTTTCAAGCTTATAAGATCCCAGTCACTACTTGCCAAAGTAGGAGATGGAACAATGTTTGTGTAGTATGTTATGCCAAGTGCACTTGATGTCCCCTGTGACTATGATCCCGAGTCCTCAGGTGCAACTACTTGCTCCCTCTGGGTAGCTGACTGTGACCATATTCTTACAATTTTTGGAGGATAAAAGTTCAATTTCCAAATGCCAGGCTCTAAGGACTATGTGAAATCTCCTCGACCTTGGGCTTCAGCTCTGTCTCTTACTTCTAGCCCACTGAAGCTGGAGGCTTTTCTTCATTCAGCTGTTGTCTGCTGAGGCTGACAAACTCAAGGTTGACAAGTAACAAGGCATGGTCCCTATATTCCCAAACCACACAGCAGGCCATTAACTCAAGTCCATTAAATGTCCCAAGATCAGCAGAGCATGGCAGGCTGCTGAACAGCTTGGCTACATGCAGCATTCAAGTGTGCCATAAGCTAGAGGTCAATTTGCAAAACTGCTCCTTATCTAAAGCAGACCACATCCCTAAAACAGCTACTCAGCTGCTTGTGGTAGATCCCACCATGGAGTTGATTGCCAGTCTCATCATGGGTAAAAACTACTATCAGCTGCTCAGCCACTCAACCAGGCCCAGCCAAAGTGACATATCACCTTAACTATGACACCATGATATTTTCAATATTTTTTGCTGACACCACAACTCAAAAGCATCAACTCTTCTTTGGTCTTCCTTATTCTTTGTCCAGCTCTCATATGTATATAAGGTGATTAAAAATACCATGGCTTGGGTTAGGTGCACCTTAGTCTTCAAAGAGACATCTTTTGCAGCAGATTTCCCCAGTGTAATACCTCATCTGATGTCTTGACTGCTGCTTCCACTGGTGTTGGTTGTGGAACCAAGTAATATGAAATATTTGGCAACTTCAATCTTTTCTCCATTTACCATGATGCTGCTTATTATTAGCCCATTTGAGAGGATTTTCATTTCTTATTTATTGTGATTTGGGTTAAAATTTACGAGCAAATTCACTTTCCATACAGCAGTTCACATAAAGTTTGTCTCATGTCATTGACCACAGTTTACAATGCAACAGCTCCCCTCCCACTTCCTCCCCATAGTTACCTCTTCCCAGTGTCCATCCCTCCATACTCT
>NW_006922152.1:1608627-1612946 GCF_000298275.1 Orycteropus afer afer | reverse complement strand
TCGCTGCCAGACAGCAGCTCCATATGTCTCCTTTTTTGGTATTTTCATGCAAATTCTTCTGCTAGTTGGGGTTTAGTCCACTTTTGTATCTTTCCCTTCAAGGCTCAGGGGTCCAAGATTATCTTCTCTGTCTGTTAATTGGTTTCCCTTCTCTTTATTGAAGAGGGTCTGTGCAGTTCTTCTGCCTAGTCCGCCATCTTGTCGGAACTCCGATTTTCATTTTGTTTATGTTGAGATGTAATGCGTACTGCAGAATGTAGTCTTTAATCTTCATCAGTAAGTGCTTCAAGTCATCCTCACTTTCAGCAAAGTTGTGTCATCAGCATATCACAGGTTCTTATTTAGTCATCCTCCAATCCCGATGCCAGGTTCTTCTTCATATAGTCCAGGTACTCGGATTATTTGCTCAGTATACAAATTGAATAAGTATGGTGAAAGGGTACAACCATGATGCACTCCCTTCTGGATTTTAAACCATGCAATATCCCCTTGTTCTGTTTGAATGACAGCCTCCTGGTCTATGTACAGATTCCTCATGAGGACAATCAAGCATCCTGGAATTCCCATTCTTCTCAATGTTATCCGTAATTTGTTATGATCCAACAATCAAATGTTTTTGCACAGTCAATAAAACACAAGTAAACGTCTTTCTGGTATTCTTTGCTTTCAGCCAAGATCCATTTGACTTCAGCAATGATATCTCTAATTCCATGTCCTCTTCTGGATCCAGCTTGCATTTCTGGAAGTTCTCTGTCAATATACTGCTGGAACCATTTTTTGAATTATCTTCAACAAGATTTTACTTGGGTGTGATATTGATGATATTGTTTGATAATTTCCACATTCTGTGGGATCAACTTTCTTTGGAATGGGTACAAATAAAGGTCTCTTGCAGTCAGTTGGCCAGCTAGCTGTGTTTTTCACCAATTCATTTAGTGTAGCTTCAACTTCTTCCTTCAGTACCACTACTCTTGAGCATATGCCACTTCCTGATATGGATGAACATCAACCAATCATTTTTGGTACAGTGACTGTGTATTCCTTCTGTCTTCTTTTGATGTTTCCTGCATCATTCAGTATTTTGCCCATAGAATCTTTCAATGTTGCAACTTGAAGGTTGAATTTTATCCTCAGTTCTTTCAGCTTGAGAAATGCCGAGTGTGTTCTTCCCTTTTGTTTTTTAACTCCATTAACCAAAACACACTGCCATGGAGTCAGATTCACTCATAGTGACCCCTCCTTGGTTTTCCAAGATGGTATCACTATGGAAGTAGATTGCCTAACCTTCCTTCCGAGGAATGGCTGGTGGGTTTAAACTTCCAGCCTTCTGGTTAGCAGTCTATTGTCTTAGGTACTACGCCACCAGAGCTCCTGTTGTTGTTGTTGTTGTTAGGTGCCCTCGAGTTGTTTCTGACTCGTAGCTACCCCATGCAGAGCAGAACGAAACACTGCCCTATCCTGTGCCAGCTCCATGATCCCTGCTATACTTGAGCCCATCGCCACTGCCACAATACCAATCCATCTTGTTGAAGGCTTTCCCCTCTTTTGTTAACCCTCCACTTTGCCAAGCATGACATCCTTCTCCAAGGAATGGTCCCTTCTGACAACATGACCAAAATAGGTGAGATGAAGTCTGGCCATTCTCGCTTCCAAGGAGCATTTCAGGTGCACTTCCTCCAGGACAGATCTGTTAGTTCTTTTAACAGTCCAGAGCTCCTAGGTCTTTGCAAATTTCATTATAATAATTGACTGTCTTCTTGTGCTGCTCTTTGAGATGTTCTATTGAGCTGTTTTTATCTTGTCATTTCTTCCATTTGCTTTTGCTACTCTCTGTTCATGGGTATATTGATATTATCCTGTGACTGTCAGCATTGTACTTCAGGATAGATTTGAAACATTCTTTGTGGCAATGAATGCCACAACATTCCTCTTCAATTTGCCTTCTCTAACATAGTAGGTCATATTGTTATCTGATTCAAACTTGCCAACACCAGTCCATTTCAGATATATTCAATATCCTAATGTGTAGGATATTGATCTTTATGCATTTTATTTCATTTTTGACAACTTCCAATTTTCCTAGATGGTTACTTTATACATTCCATGTTCTGATTATTAATGGATGTTTGCCGCTGTTTCTTCTCATTTTCAGTTGTGTCACATGAACAAATGGAGATCTTGAAAGCTTAGCTCAAACCACATCATTAATGTTGGCTCTACTCTGAGGAGGCAGCTCTTCCCCAGTCACATTTTGAATGTCTTCTGACATGAGGGGCTCATCTTCTGGCACTATATTGCACAATGTTTCAGGGCTATTCATAAAGTTTTCCAGTAATATGTCAGACCATGTTTCACTGCCACTCATAAGGTTTTCACTGGCTAATTCTTTGAGAAGTGGATGGCCCCTTCCTTCTGAGTCTATCTTAGTCTGGAAGCGCCACTGCAACCTGTCCACCGTGGGTAAATCTGCTGGTATATGAAATACTGGTGGCATAGCCTCCAATCTCATAGCAATACACAAGCCATATCACAGTATGACAAAATGACAGATGAGTGGTGGAATATTGGCCATTGATTTTGGGTAAATGCCCTTAATTATGTTTAGAAATTTACTTTCTAGTCCTAATTTGATTTCTTTGTCCAAATATTTTTCTATGCAGAGTTCATTTCGTTATCAGATTTTCTTTGCTGTTGTTGTTGATTACTTATTTACTAAGTTCTTATGATTTTCTTTTTTGTTATTTTGGTTAGAAAGGTTATTAATTTTCTTTGTGGTTACCCTGTAATTAATTTTTATTTTCCTAAGTTTGAAACTGTTACATAATGATATCATCCTGTTTTCCTTCCCAATAGCAATTTCTGTAATTATACCATTTATTCTTTCTTTTGTTTGTAGGTTGCTCTCATTTATAATTGATGCCTCTGGTTCTCTATTTTCAATCTTTAAAGCTTATTTTACTTTTGAGAGTTCTTTTTCTGTATTTTTTTTTTGGTGATGTCATATGTCTTAATCTTAGGTTGTTCTCTTCTGTGGTTGGTTTTCTGTCTGAAAGACTCCTTTAATATTTCTGGTAAGTTTGATTTCTTGTTGCTGTTGTTAGGTGCTGTCAAGTTGTCTCTGACTCATAGTGACCCAACGCACAGCAGAACAAAACACTGCCCTGTTCTGTGCCAGCCTCATGATCATTGCTAAACTTAAGCCCATCATTGCAGTCACTGTGTCAATCCATCTCATTGAGGGCCTTCCCCTTCTTTGTTGACCCTCCACTTTAACAAGCATGATATCCTTCTCCAAGGAATGATTTCTTCTGACAACATGACCAAAGTATGTGGAAAAAGTTTGGTCATTCTCTCTTCCAAGGAACATTCTGCCTGCATTTCTTCCAGGGTAGATTGGTTAGTCCTTTTAGCAGATCATGATACTCTTAGCACTCTTCTCCAACATCACAACTCAAAAGCATCAACTCTTCTTCTGTTTTCTTTTTATTAACAGAAAATAAATCTTTATTTTTTCTAAAACTAACTTAATAGAAAATTGCCAACTTTTAACCTCTAAAATAGCAACAATTTCTTTGGCATCAAATATTATGTATAAGGAAATCTGGTGGTCTTGCGCCTAAAGAGTTTATATATATATATCTATATATACATATCTATATATACATATCTATATCTATATCTATATAGATATAGATATGTATATATATATATATATATATATATATATATACTTTTATATATATATATATATATATATATATAAACTCTTTTATATATATCTATATGTATATATAGTTATATATGTATATATAGATATATAGATATATAAACTCACTGCCATCAAGTTGGTTCTGACTCATAGCAACCCTCCTTGGGTTTCCAATGCACTATCTCTATCTCTATGGAAGTAGATTGCTCAGTCTTCCTTCCAAGGTGTGGCTTGTGGTTTTGAACCACCAGCCATCTGGTTAGTAGTCAAATGCCTTAGGTACTATGCCACCAGAGCTTACAAACACACACACACACACACACACATACATGGAAAGTTGAGCAATCTACCTCCATAGTGATACTGCTAAGAGAACTCATAGGTTCTCTTGCCATATGTTATTTACCTCTCCTCACACTTGCCAGCTCATTTAAATGACATAAAATGGATAAAATGAGGGCTCTGAGAGTCACTTGCTTGAAAACAGAAGAAGAGTTGATGCTTTTGAGTTGTGGTGTTGGAGAAGAGTGCTAAGAGTATCATGATCTGCTAAAAGGACTAACCAATCTACCCTGGAAGAAATGCAGGCAGAATGTTCCTTGGAAGCGAG
>NW_006922152.1:1607537-1608307 GCF_000298275.1 Orycteropus afer afer | reverse complement strand
TCACAAAGCATCATAAAAATTAAAAACATTATATTTCCTTTTGGCATTTTTTTTTTTTTTTTTTAGCTAAATGTAAAGTCACTACCATCCTTGGATTAATTTTTTCTTACCTCATAGGTTCTCTTGCCATATGTTATTTACCTCTCCTCACACTTGCCAGCTCATTTAAATGACGTAAAATGGATAAAATGAGGGCTCTGAGAGTCACTTGCTTGAATCAACTCCTGTGTGTGCATCCTTCTTTTCTGTCTACCCTTCCACTATGCTGGCAGGATTTTATGAGATTGATTCTTCACTACTCTGTTAACATCCAGTCCTCTGAGTCACGTACCTTTCCTCCTTATATCCTCTCCTTCCACATGCTGACAAATGAATCTACGAAATGAAATATTTTGCTGAAGAATTTTCCAGTGGCTCTATATTGCCTCTGAAAGACAGAACACCTAAGCCTGATAGTCAATGTCCTCCCTAATCTTGCACTACCACATGCTTTCAATTTTATTTTTGACCTTGTCTCACCACTTACATACTGAATTAGACTCACTAATACACTTTCTCCTCCACATTCCATTAGTACATTTGGTTCCATTAAGACACATTTACTTCCCTCCCATCCTTGTTTATGCCATCCCCTTTATCCAGAGTCCCAATGTATATTCTCTACAGCTTTATTTCTCAAATCTGTACATTTTCTTTGAAACACAGATCAAGTACCATCTCCTTCAGCACTGTCTCTCATCCTTATGATTAGAAGTAATTTCTCTCTTCTT
>NW_006922152.1:1603290-1604708 GCF_000298275.1 Orycteropus afer afer | reverse complement strand
AGGGGAAAAAAATTTCAACCAGGGAAAGGGAAAAGAAAAAATGCTGAAAACTAGGACCTGGGAGGGGAAGATTAAGAATAATAATAAAAAGGACAATAATAATAATAATAATAGTTGTTTTAAAACAGACAAATACAAGCAAACTAATCACCAGAAAAAAGAAAGAGAAAAAGAAACAAGTAAAAATAAAAAGAGAGAGAGAGAGAAAAAAAAAATCGGTGGAGGACAGGGCAGGGAATCCAGGCTCCATCTGAGCACACAGACTGTGATGCATTTCCTGTGGGCCCAGATGGTAGGTGGGAGTGGGGGATGGCCACACCTCCATTCACCAAGTGAGTGTGGGGTATAAGAGTGACAAGAGGAATGTCATATTTTTTCAGTCTTGCAGGTCTGGAGGGTCCTTGGGGTTGCTGGAAAGCAGAACATGTTCTTAAGCCCTGGGAATCTGTGGGAGTGCTGCCTCTTTAATTATCCAAAATAGTCGAGCTGGTTTTAGACCTTCAAAATGGCTGTGCCCTCTTGACTGGCAAAAGTCCACAGCTCAGCACCCCTTTCTCCTCTCCTTCTCTGTTTATTCCCCAGCCACCAGAGTAGTCCTCTGTGCAGTCCCTCACTAAAAGGGCTGATTTTTAGGTTAATTCTTAAGTCCTACCAGCACTTGTTTATCTCCAAGCTGTCTGTGCCATCAGGATCACTCAGGATCACTGCCAGATCGCAGCTCCGCATGTCTCCTTTTTTGGGATTTTCACACAAATTCTTCTGCTAGTTGGGGTTTAGTTCACTTCTATATCCTTCCCTTCAAGGCTCAGGGGTCTAGGATTATCTTCTGTGTCTGTGTTAATTGTTTTCCCTTTTCTTTGTTGAAGAGAGTCTGTGCAGTCTTTCTGCCCACTCCACCATCTTGCTGGAACTCCTTCTTCTGTTTCCGGATTCATTGTCCAGCTCTCACATCCATAAGAGGTGATTGAAAATACCATGGGTTGTATCAGGAGCACCTTATTCTTCAAAGGGACATATTTGCTCTTCAGTGCTTGTGTAATAATTGGAGTTGTGTGTCAACTTGGCTGGACTACAATTCTGAGTGGTTTAAGCAGTTGTAATGTGGGTTATTCCCTTGATGTTTTGAGCAACCAATCCATTGAAAGGAAGTTACCCTAGGGGTGTGGCCTGCTTCCCATATATTTATGGACATCATGGGAAAAAGAGACACTCTTCTGTGGATTGGGATCCTGTTGTACTGCCTGCAACTCTCTGTGAGCGAACAATCCACCATTTGGCTTACAGATCTTGGATCTGTCATTTGTTGTAGTCGATAGCTGGTATTCTGCCTGCCTACCATGAGCTCAACAGCTCCTGCAGTTGCGTGAGTCAGGAAGACCCTCCAGCTTGATGTTTGATCCAAGAACTTGGAATTTGCC
>NW_006922152.1:1596774-1603020 GCF_000298275.1 Orycteropus afer afer | reverse complement strand
TTCTTTATATTGAGGTGTAATCCATACTGCAGACTGTAGTCTTTAATCTTCATCAGTAAGTGCTTCAAGTCATCCTCACTTTCAGCAAGCAAAGTTATGTCATCTGCATATCGCAGGTTGTTAATGATTCTTCCTCCAATCCTGATGTCACGTTCTTCTTCATATAGTCTAACTTCTCAGATTATTTACTCAGCATGCAAGTTGAATAAGTATGGGCAAAGGATATAACCTTGACACACTCCCTTCTTGATTTTAAACCATGCAATATCCACTTGTTCTGTTTGAATGTCAGCCTCTTGATCTATGTACCAAATTTGGTTTGTTGTTGTTGTTGTTATGTGCCTTCGAGTCAGCCCCGACTCATAGCGACCCCTCCTTGGGTTTCCGAGGCAGTATCACTAGGGAAGTAGGATTGCCCAACCTTCCTTCCAAGGAGTGGCTGGTGGGTTTGAACCTAGTTTTTACAAATCCTCTTAATCTGTTTATCTGGAAATGTCCTAATTTTACCATTGTATTTGAGGGACAGTTTTGCTGGATATATATAATTCTCGCTTGACATTTTTTTTTTTTTTCTTTTAAGGATTTATATATATATGTAATCACATTGTCTTCTTTTCTGCATGGTTTGTGCTCAGAACTCAAAGTATCATCTTATTGGTTGCTGTTTGTAGGTAGCATTTTGTTTTTCCTGAGCTGGTCTCAAGATTGCTTTGTTTTTGATCTTGGAAAGTTTGATTATGGTATGTCTTGGTCATTGTGTATTGGTTGGGGTCTATCTTATATGGGATTCATTGAGTTTCTTTGAATGGGTATCTTTTCATCTTTCATGGGAAAAGTTTTCTGCTAATAACTTTTTGACAATTTTCTCTGTTTTTTTTTTTTTCCTCATTCTGTTCTGAAATTCCAATCACATATAGACTACTTCTTTTGATAATATCTCACAGGATTTCCAGATTTTCTTCATTTTTCTCCATTCTTTTTCTAATTTTTCCTTGTTCAAACTGGTGTCCAAGGGTCTGTCTTCTGGTTCTTCAGCCTATTTGATTTTCCTCTTTTGTGCCTCGAACATGTACTCTATCTCTGTAATTTCAGTATCAATCTTCCGGATTTGTAATATCTGTTTTTGTATGGTTTCAAATTTTCTACTGATTTTATCATTTTGCTGTTGTATTTTTTCCAGAATTCTTCTAGGTATTGTCTATTTTTTCCTCAACTTTGTACTTGAACTCTTGGAAGGCTATACACACACACACACACACACACACACACACACATGGTTATTAGGTAGTTCTATTTCCTGCTCTTCCTTGGAGAGATTTACTAATTCTTTCTTTTGGTTATTTGCTTGGGCTATTTTGTCCTGTTTCATTGTTTTAATTGAAGCTTTCTGTGATCTCTGAGATATTTTGGGGTTTTTATTTGTTGATTATGTATTGGTTTGTTACATTCTGACCTTCTGTGTTGTTTGTTTTGGACTAGTTGTCAGATATTCTTTGGTTCCTAGTTGGCAGCATTGAAGTGTTGTTACCTGTCCCAGATGGGTGGAGTAACTGGTGGGAATGTGGGCACAGGTCTCTGTTTGTGGGTTATGAAGAGGCACAGGTGACACCTACCATCTGTGTTTGATCCAGTCATGCAGGAGCAGGAGATAGTGTTTGGCTATTGAGTGACATGGTAGGTCATAGGTTCATTAGAGATAACTGACTAATGGAGAATTAATGTCCAACTCCTATAGGATTGGGCAGGAAAAAAAAAGAATTAAAAAATAAAAAAAAGGTATAGAAGAAGAAAGATGAGTAAAAATTAAAGAAGAAGAGGAATAGTGATGAATGAACAAATTTAAAAAAAGAAAAAGAAAAGGTGGAAAAAAGTAATAGAAAGAAGAAGGAAAAATAGGGTAGGAACTGGTGCCATTTTTGTCAGCCTGCAGTAGTGGTAACAGGGGGCTGTGATCTGATTCATAAGAGTTTGTGCCCATGGAGAGAGTTGGAGTCTTGATCATATTAGATCTTCCAACTGAGGTGGCTTGAATTTCATGCATCTTGCATTCAGTGGGAGGAAGCCCTTTCCATGACACATGCTTAAGAAGGTAGAACTACAGATACTGCCATCTACTTGTAGGGCACTGCAAAAGATGGCTGGACTGCTGGGCTAAGGAAGAGGTCCAAGGAGCTAGTTGGGTGGGAGTCAGCTGGGGGTTGTCCCTAGGCACTGGATTGGAGGAGGTGGGAGAGGGTTCACCTCTTGTCAATGGGAAGGTGTGGTTGGGGAAGTGTAGAACATACTTCTCTGGTCACAATTCACTGGCATGGGCCTTGTGCATTTCTGAGTGTGCACAGCTCTTGCCTAGACTCTGTTAGGTGGGTGGCTTCCCGGAGTCCAACATCTCCATTTGCCACTCCACAGGTATTCCCCTTCATATGGACCTTCAACCCAAGCAACTAGTGTTCAGTAGTTATGAGTTGTTTTGTCTCCATTTTCTGGCTCCTTCCACATTCTGCATCACCTGTGCTACTGGAAATCTCACCTGTTTTCCTGCACTGTCCTCTTCCAGATCTAGTGTGTATTCTGTTCACCTTGATTTCTTCCAGATCTATCTACACTGTGTGTAGATACACACAATAGTAGTTCAGTGTGTATTCCATGAAGTTGGTTTCTACTCATCCATGTTTGATGCCTTCTAAGGTATTCGGCTGCTAAACAGAAGGTTGGTGGCTCAAACTCACCAGCTGTTTCATGGAAGGAAGATGAAGCAATCTACTTCTGTAAAGATTACCAGCCATGGTAACTCAATGGGAGTCACTATGAGTTAGAGTTGACTCAATGGCAGTGAGTTTGGAATTTTTGGGGGTTGGTATCTCTAAATGGACACACTTCACAGAGCCCCAGCTTGTTCTGTCACAACAATGTCTTTCTTTACTCCTCCTCCCTTTCCAATCAGCAATTAATCTAAGTCTTTATCCTCTCATTTGATGCTTAGACTTCCAAGATCATTATCTATATCTACTTCACTCAGTTTTTCCAGGTCTCTATTGTAGAAGTATTGGGCAAAGTGTTTCACCAGGACCCCATTTTGTCTCTGCTGGCTGGAATACATGTGATTTTTTCAGGCCCCAGTTGAAATTCATTACCCCAGAAAAGAAAATGTTTAAAAAAATTATCTTATTTTAGAAACCAACTTTTTAGAATATACTGTGATTTCAACTTTTGAATTGTCATCTGCATACTAGACTCTTGCAAATATTAAGTTTGTGGTATATAGCTTTATTGCTGTACTAGAATGCATTTGTTGTGATAATTTGTTCTGAAGATTAATCAGAGTACTACAATAACCAGATAAAATTCAATGGCTAAAGCAATAGGCATGAAACCAGATGCTGATATTAAAGTGAACTCAGGGTCGATCAGTAGACAGACACAAATGACATTACAGCTGATCAACAAGAAAACAAATGACAATTTTTAGTAGGAATCTTTTGAATCATTCAAAGTAAAGGAGTGTCTTAAAAGTGAAAAAATCAGAGGACAGATAGTGAAGGAGGGCGTTGACAGAGCCATATCCATTTAAATTTGCTTAAATCACTTTCTAAAGATAAAAATGAATATTCTTTTTAAAAATAAAATTTCCATAAGATTATATTTGTGTACAGGCCCCTAAATGTTATTTGCAATTCATTAATTGGGAAGCATCTGGTCTGGAAGTCAGATAAGAACTGCAAAGGAAACAGGAGACCACAGTTTTATGGACAAAGCCATGTAAGAACAAGGAAGTAACCTTGATAAAAATGATTGGTAAATACTCTAAGTAATTTTCCTTATATAGCTTATTGGGACTATACCTATGAGGGCAAGCACAAATTAATTGACTTAGTTTTCAGCTACTGGGAAGGTCAATTGTGTGAGTTTGATTTTAGCTCCTGAGAAGGTCCATTTATAGGAAATGGGAACCAGCTTGATTTCAGTTTGCTGACATGGGGTTTAGCCTAAGTGACTCCACCTTAGACATTGAATCTTCAGGTTAATACTAGAGCAGTAAATACAATTGGATTGAGAAGAACACAAATTATATTTGGCATTTTGGAGAGTTAAAAATTTATTTTGTTATGATTTGTGTGAAAACAGGAGGAAGAAAAGCAATCTTGTAAATTTTCAAATATATATATATCACCTTATTGGGAGAAATTTTAAGGCAATGTTATTTTCCTTCAAGACAAGTTAACTTGTCTGTCTAAGGTGACATACATAAGTGATGATGCAGTTCCCAATGAGTCTTGAGGGACTTGCTATACTGTAATTAGATTGGCACCCTTCACAAAGTTGCTTTCTCGCTTGCTCACACTCTGAATCTTTTAATTTGGTTAGCCTATAAGTGGGTCTGGAAAACAAACAAACCCATACACATTAAAAACTTTCTCATCCAAGGAACCCTGAAATTTAATATGCTTGAAAATTATTACTATCTTTTGCTTATTTTAGTTTTTTTCTTAGACACTGATGATGTTCACAAACTGCTCTACCACTGATACCTCCCTGTGAATTAATTTCATTAATGGATTTTTGCAACTATCTTGCCAGTCCTGGAAAGTAATGCTTATGTGCACACTTCATTTGATGTGATGTATTTCAAGCAATGTTAGTCCTAGCAGATAGAGAACTGTTTAATATACCAGGTTGGTGGCAACAACAGACAATAGAGAGAGAGAGAGAGAGAAAGAGAAGAAGAGAAGGAGGGAAGAAAGAAGGTTTCAGGTAGGCCGGATATTTCCCACATAGAATTATAAGGAGAGCAAAACTCTGACCAAAATATGCAAAGGAATTCATCTGGCCATACTTTCTATCTTGGTTCTCTAGTGCTACTATAAAAGAAATATCACAAGTCGATGGTTTAACAAACAGGGATTTACTCTCTTACAGATTAAGAGACTAGAAGTCAGAGTTCAAAGTGCTGGCTCTAGGGACTGGGTGAAGGCCCCTGACCTTGGGCTACAGCTCTGCCTCCTATTCCAGGCCCACCATAGCTGGAGGTTTTTTCTGACTCATGCAGCTGCTGGCTCCTGAGGATGATGAACTCAATATTGACAGGTGAACAGCACAATCCCAACATCAACAAGTAATATGGCAGGCCACTGTTTCAAGTTCAAGAACAATCCCAAAAGAGGCAGACAACAGGGCATGACATTGGTTCAAGTCTAGGAGCTGAAGATGAAGACTCAGCCAAACGCAGGAACCAAATGTACCAAAAAAGCTAGAGAACATCCTCAAATCTTCCCCATATATACTGGAAGCAGGCCACACCTGAAGGCAACTTATTAACTGCTCACAGCACATTCTACCATGGAGTTGATTATACCACATACAACCTCATCATGCAGAATAACTGTGTCTAGTTGCCCAGCTACCCAAAACCATGGCCCAGCCATGGTGACACACAAACTTAACTACCACATTCTATGCCCTGCCAACTTGGCACCTCTACAGATCTTCTTCTTTGGGTGGCCTGAGTCTCTAGCTCATCTGAGTGGCAAGTTCACTCTCTTGCCCTGGTAGGCCCCATTCTTCTGCCCCTTGGGCAAGGGAGTTTTCACTTTGGGGTAGCAGATATGGCCTCATCCCACTGGCACTCATGAACAGCAGCTCCACACTCCAGAACTGAGTTGGTGAAGATCTGCATCTTTCAAAACTAGAGGCTGTGGTCTTTCTACTCTTTGAAACCTCAGAGACTAAGGCCCTACCCTATGAGGCTGATGCAGCTCTGCATCAGAGAGCTCTTTGGTCTCTCAGCTTCTGCCAATTAGTGTCTAACGGCAACTTACTCTAGCGGGAAGCCTTCTGCCCAAAGGAACTCAGCTTTCTCATGTAGAGGGCTGGAAAACCCATCCTTCTGTGTCATGCCGGTCTTTTGGCTCTGCTGCTGCCATTTCTCTGCCAGTTTCTCAGTATAGTACAGGTCCAAGGACATACTGCATTCCTGCTTCCACATTTTAGGTATCTGTCACAACACCATCCCACTCTCTATGTACCACATTATGTCTTGAATTTCTAGTGCTGTTATAACAGAAATACCATAAATGGATGGCTTTAAAAAACAGAAATTTATTCTCTTACAGTTTACCCACTGCCATCGAGTTGATTCTAACTCGTAATGACACCATTCAGTTTCCAAGGCTGTAAATCTTTATGGAAGTGGATTGCTTCCTTTTCCTCCTGTGGAGCAGCTGGTGAGTTTGAAACACCAAACTTCTTCTT
>NW_006922152.1:1589629-1593004 GCF_000298275.1 Orycteropus afer afer | reverse complement strand
TATTGCTATAAATTGGCCTCTGATCACTGCTTTTGCTGTGTCCCAAAGATTTTGGTATGTTGGAAACACCAAACTTCTGGTTAGCAACTAAATGCCTTACCTAGTTCCTAATTCAAAGTACTGGCTATAGGGATTGGGCCTCTTGACCTTGGGATTCAACTCTGCCTTCTCTTCGAGGTCCACTAGAACTGGAGGTTTTTTTCTGACTCATGCAGCTACTGGTGTCCGAGGCTGATGAACCCAAGATTGGCAGGTAAAATGGCACAATCCCAAGATCAACAAGCAACATGTCAGACCACTGGTTCAAGTCCAGGAACTGGAGATGAAGACTCAGCCAAACTCAGAATCCAAATATACCAAAAAGCTAGAGACCTTCCTCAAAGCTTCCCCAAATATACTTAAAGTAGGCCACACCCCGGGAAAAAGTAAGGAGCTGCTCACAGCAGATTCTACCATTCAACTGCCCAGCCACTTAAAACCACGGCCGAGTCAAGTTGACACACACACTTAACACTTTCCTTTAATTGCTCTCTTTATATGCAAAGAAATGAGGAGAAAAACTGTAGAATAACACAAGGCTTCTTGGAAATGATAAAAAGGTTTTCCATCTGATCTAGATGTTATTAAATGAATATTGTCAATCGTACCACTTGAGGATGGGACGTGTGGTATCTGTTGGCAGCATCAGAAGGAAGGCAGCTTTCATTATGCAAAGAAGTTCTCTATGTGACCAGTCAGGCTTGCAGATTTCATTTTCTTTAACCCTGTTGATTGTGTTGACAGTCTTTAATATCTATTGGGCCAATCTATACTGAGAAATGATATGCTTAGTGTTAGGTATCAAGATATCAGTAGTAGAAATTGAACTTTGAAGCTCACTTTAACCATCCTTAGAGAAAATTTTATAGTAGTAGCTATAAAAATATGAAAAACAGTATATTATTTTTGTTAGGTGCCACCAGGTTGTCTCTGACAACCCTCAGTGCGGCAGAACAAAACACTGCCCAGTCCAGTGCCAGCTCCACTATCCTTGCTATACTTGAGCCCATGGTTGTAGCCACTGTGTCAATCCATCTCATTGAGGGCCTTACCCTCTTTCATTGACGCTGCACTTTACCAAGCATGATATCCTTCTCTAGGAAATAATTCCCTTCTTACAACATGACCAAAGTAGGTGAGACAAAATCTATCCTTTCTCACTTCCAAGGAGCTTTCTTTCTGTACTTCATCCAGGACTGATTTGTTAGTTCTTTTAGCAGTCCATGGTACTTTCAGAATTCTTTGCCAGCACCACAACTCAAAAGTATCAACTCTTTTAGGTCTTCCTTATTTATTCCAGCTCTGACATGTATATGAAGGGATTGCAAATACCATGGCTTAGGTCAGGCACATCTTAGTCTTCAAGGAGAGATCTTTTCTCTTCATTACTTTAAAGAGATCTTCTGAAGCTGATTTACCCAGTGCTATATGTTGTTTGGGGAGCTCTGATAGCATAGTGCCTAAGGCACTTGACTGCTAACCAGAAGGCTGGTGGTTCAAACCCACCAGCCACTCCTCGGAAGGAAGCTGGGGCAGTCTACTTCCTTAGTGATACTGCCTCAGAAACCCAAGGAGGGGTAGCTATGAGTTGGGTCCAACCTGACAGCACATAACAACGACATCAACAACATATGTCGTCTGGTATCTTGATTGCTGCTTCCATTGTTGTTGGTTGTAGAATCAAGTAAAATGAAATCTTTTACAACTTCAGTCTTTTCTGCATTTATTGTGATGCTGCTCATTGGTCCAGCTGTGAGGATTTTCATTTTCTTTATGTTGAGCTGTAATCCATACTGCAGACTGTATGTTTTCAATTTTCATCAGTAGGAGCTTCAAGTCATCCTTACTTTCAGCAAAGTTGTGTCATTAGCATATCACAGGTTGTTAATGATTCTTCCTCCAATCCCGATGCCATGTTCTTCTTCATCTAGTCCAGCTTCTCGGATTGTTTGCTCAGCCCATAGATTGAATAAGTATGGGGAAAGAATACAAACTTGATGCACTCCCTTCTTGATTTTAAACCATGCAGTGTCCTCTTGTTCTGTTTGAACAACAGCTTTCTGGTCTATGGACAGGTTCCTCATGAGTATAATTAAGTGCTCTGTAATTCACATTCTTCTCTATGTTATCCATAATTTGTTACGATCCACACAATCAAATGCTTGTGTGTATTCAATCAAACACAAGTAAAGATCTTTCTGGTATTCTTTGTTTTGAACCAAGGTCCATCTGGTGTCAGTAATGATATCTCTCCTTCCACATCCTCTTCTAAATCCAGCTTGCATTTCTGGAAGTTCTCTGTCAATACTGCTGCAACTGTTTTGAACTATCTTCAGTAAGATTTTTGCTTGTGTGCAATATTAATGATATTGTTCAATAATTTCCACATCTTGTGGGATCCATTTCTTTGGAATGGATACTCTTACAGTCAGCTGGCTAGGTACTTGTCTTCTAAATGTCCTGGCCTAGCAGAATGAGTGCCTCCAGCGTGGCACCATTTGTTAAAACATCTCAATGGGTATTCCGTAAATTCCTGGAGCCTCGTTTTTCACTACTTCTTTCAGTGCAGCTACGGCTTCTGCCTTCAGTACCATTGATTCTTGATCATATGCCATCTCTTGCAATGGATGAACATAGATCAGTTCTTTTTGATACAGTGAGTCTGTGTATTCCTTCAATCTTCTTCTGATGTTTCCTTAATCATTCAATATTTTACTCATATAATATCTTTCAGTACTGCAACTTGGGGCTTAAATTTTGTCTTCAGTTCTTTCTGCTTGAGAAATGCCTAGTGTGTTTTTTCCTTTTGGTTTTCTAACTACAAGTCTTTGCACATTTCATTATAATAATAGACTTTGTCTTCTTGAACTGCTCTTTGAAGTCTTCTGTTGAGCTCTTTCATCTTGCCATTTATTTCATTTGCTTTAGCTACTCTGTTCAAGGGCAAGTTTCACTCTCTTCTGACATTCATTTTGGTCTTTTCTTCATTTCTTGTCCTTTTAATGATTTTTTTTTCTTTCTTAATGGATGATGTTTTGGATATCATCCCACAATTCCTCTGGATTTTAGTCATTGGTGTTAATACATCAAATCTATTCTTTAGATGGTCTCTAAATTCAGAAGGAATATAATCAAGGTCATATTTTGGCTCTCATGGACTTGTTTTAATTGTCTTTAGCTTCAACATGATCTTTCATATGAGCAGTTGGTTTTTTCTACAGTCAGCTCCAGGCCTTGTTTTGCCTGAAGATATTGTGCTTCTCCTTTGCCTCTTGCCACAGATACAGTCGATCTCATTCCTATGTACTGCATCTGGTGAAGTTCATATATATATAT
>NW_006922152.1:1574724-1589349 GCF_000298275.1 Orycteropus afer afer | reverse complement strand
TACCTCCTCCCAGTGTCCATCCCTTCATACTCTTCTGCACCCTGAGCTATCTCCCTGTGCATAAGCAGCCCTTCCTTCTCCCATGATTGTTCTCTCCAGGGCGTGTGTCTACTTGAGGTAAATGTTTAACTCACATAATGATCTTGCAAAATTTTATCATGTGATCTCCAGCTTTTTTTCTGTCACCAAAGCCATGTTTTCCCTCTACTGGTGATTCTTCTCTTTTTTTTTTCCAACTTTTGCATTCCATTCACCAGTGATAATCAGCACATCTTGATTGCACGTTAGGTTAATTTCAGACTGCAGAAGTTGGTAAAAATCTTCAATTTCCTCATCTTTGGCTTTGGTGGTTCATGCATAAGTTTGAAAAATAGTAGCATTAATTGGCCTTCCTTGTAGGCATATGGATATTATCCTATGACTGTCAGCATTGTACTTCAGGATAGCTTTTGAAACATTCTTTGTGATGATGAATGCCATGTCATTCCTCTTCTATTTGTCATTCCTAGCATAGTAGATCATATGATTGTCTGATCCAAAATGGCCAAAACTGGTCCATTTCAGCTCACTAATCCTAGGATATCATCCTTTATGCATTCCATCTTATTTTTGACAACTTCTAATATTCCTACATTCATACTTTGTACATTCCATGTTCCGATTATTAATGGATGTTTGCAGCTGTTTCTTCTCAGTTTGAATCATGCCATGTCAGCAAATGGAGGTCCTGAAAGCTTTACTTTATCCATATCATTAAGGTTGGTTCTACTCCGATGAGGCAGTTCTTTCCCAGTCATATTTTGAGTGCTTTCAGAACTAAGAGGCTTTTCTTCCATCACTATATCTGACAATGTTTCAGGGCTATTCATAAAATTGTCAAGTAATATATCAGACTGTGTTTCTCTGATATTCATAAGGTTTTCCCTGGCCAATTCTTTGAGAAGTGGATGGCCTCTTCCTTCTTCCAAGTCTGTCTCAGTCTGGAAGCTCCAATGAAACCTGTCCACCATGGGTAACCCCTCTGGTGTTTGAAACATTGGTGACACAGCCTCCAGTCTCACAGCAATACTCAAGTCCCCACAGTATGACAAACTGAGAGATAAGTTTGTCTCCCTTAGCAGTTCCAAACTTCTCCTCCTAATTCCTGGCTTTCCCTCACCTGTTCTGGTCATTGGCCCTGGCTTCCTGCTTCCTCCCTTGGGTGGGAGCTCTCATATTAGTTACCCATGTTTTCATGTCTACTATATGCTGGCATGAGCTCTGGTAGTGTAGGGCCTAAGTCCCTTGACTGCTATCCAGTAGTCTGGTGGTTAAAACTCACCAGCCACTCCTCAGAAGGAAGGTTGGAGAATCTACTTCTGTAGTGACACTGACTCAGAAACCCAAGGAGAGGTTGCTATGAGTTGGATCTGACTCCATGGCAAATAACAACAAACAACATATGATAGCATAGTGTCTAAAACATTTGACTGCTAACCAGAAGTCTGGTGGTTCAAACTTTCCAGCCACTCTTTGGAAGGAAGACTGATAAATATATTTCTGTAAAGATTTACTGCCTTGAGATCCCAAATGGTATCACTATGAGTCAGAATCAACTCTATGGCAGTGACCTTGGAGCTTGAGGTTTAGACTATATGCCCAAAAATATGTATACTAGGATCTTGCTACTCAGACCAACACCATTAGACTAATCTAGGAGCCGGTTAGAAATGCAGACTCTTAGGCCCTACCCCAGCTCTGGTAGCATAGTTCCTAAGTCACTTGACTGCTAACCAGAAGGTTGGCAGTTCAAACCCACCAGCCACTCCTCGGAAGGAAGGTTGGGCAATCTACTTCCATAGTGATACTGCCTTGGAAACCCAAGGAAGGGTCACTAGGAGTGTGGTCCAACTCAATGGCACACAACAACAACAACAAAGGCCCTATCCCACACGTTCTGCTTCAAAATCAGTCTTTTAACAAGGTTGTGATGTGATTTGTTTGCACATTAAAGTTGGAGAATCACTATAGGAGAAATTTTACAAAATTCATGTCAAGATTTATTACTCAATTTAAGAGCACAAATTTGTCCCTAGTATAAAAACTAAGCAGGTAAGTCTTTTGGAAATATCAATATAAATATGAATTCATTTTTGAGACTTGAAGATTTTGGTCTGTGTACTCATTACACAGAAAAGCATGAGCTGTTAAATGTTGAGGATACTCATTCGATATTCTAGAAGTTAAGTGCTCAGCTGATAAGTGAAATGTTGGTGGTTCGAACCCACCAGCTGCACCACAGCAGAAAGATGTGGTAGTCTGCTTCCATAAAGATTACAACCTTGGAAACCCTATGGGGCAGTTGTACTCCATCCTATTGGGCCATTATGAGTCAGAATAGACTTGAGAACAATGTTCTTTTTTTTTTTTTTTTTGTGGTAGGGTATGTATTTTTTAGTTGGAACCAACTCAATGACTGTGAGTTTGGTTTGGTTTATGGCATGTATTTCTGAGTTTGCAGCTATATCTTAGTATATCTAATACAGGCGTGTCTTGTATATATTTCAGGTTCTATTCCAGACCACTGCAATAAAGTGAATACCATAATAAAGCAAGTCACATGAATTTTTTTTTGTTTCTCAGTGCATATAAAAGTTATGTGTACACTACACTGTACTCTATGAAGTGTGTCATTCCATTATGAAAAATTTGAAATTTTGCAAGAATTATCAACATATAACACAGAGGCATAAAGTGAGCACATGCTGTTGGACAAATGGAGCCAGTAAACTTGCTAAAGACAAGGTAGTCACAAAACTTCTGCTTTTTTTAAAAAAAGAACATAATGTTTGTGAAGCACAGTAAAGTGAAGTGTAATATAAGAAGACATGTCTATTTAGCTGGCAGCGTCATTGTCTCACTAATGATGTCACTGTCATTTCTATAGCACCTGGATCTAAGTGTGAGTGGGAGAGGGGGAGAGGGGCAATTCTTTTACAAAATAAAGACTCCAAGTCATTTTTACTTTAACCTCTGGCATCTTTGTAGACCAGAATAATATATCTTTTTATTCTTCTCCTTCCAGAGTGAATATTTTATTTTTGCAAGAAGTAGATTTTTTTATAGTACTTAGTAATTTTCGAAGCAAAATTTCTCTGCTACCTCCTCAAAGATTCCATTTCTCTAGATATAATGTTTTTTCACTCCCAGAGCTGTTCATGTCATTTCTTTCCCAGTAACAGTCTATTTACATATATTCACAGACTGAGGAAGCAAAATCTCACTCTCATCCTCAGGTGTAAGCACTGGGGGAAGAAAGTGGGAGAATAAATTAAATGGAAAAAAAACAAGATGAAAATAATAATGAAATAAGACTAAGAGGTAAGTAATGAGAAGGACAGGAGCTCTGGTAGCTTAGTGCCTAAGGCACTTGACTGCTAACCAGAAGGCTGGCAGTTCAAACCCACCAGCCACTCCTCGGAAGGAAGATGGGGCAATCTACTTCCATAGTGATACTGCCTTGGAAACCCAAGGAGGGGTTGCTATGAGTTGGGTCCAGCTCGATGGCACATAACAACAACAACAATGAGAAGGACAAGGCATATTTAGTGGTAAATCACTGAAGGAAAAAAAAAAAAAAGAAAAAAAGAAGGGACAAACATGGTACGTGTTCCCAATATTAACTATTTTCAAAAAAGAAAAAAGAAAAAGGGGTGAATATGGTACAAGTTCCCAGTATTAACTACTTTCTACCTGAATGTAAAAGTTTACATGTCTAAATTTTGCATGTATTTCTGACAATCAACACCACACAGGGTGATATTAAATTGTAGCAGATATAAAATAATACTCCAGGTTTGTTCTAGTTCTCCTTCCTTACCACTTTCACCTGAAAGAATAAATCTGAGCACCACTCCAGAGAAGTTCCTTTGGAGGAAATTATTATACTTTTGTTCTAAATGGATGTTATGGATTGAGTTATGTCCCCCCAAAATATATGCTGGAATCCTAACCCCTAGCCCAGTTGATGCAATTCTATCTGAACATAGGACTTTCTTTGTTATGTTAATTAGGCTATATCAGTTTTTTAAAAAAAAACACCTCACTGATGTGGAGTTGGTCCTGACTCATAGCGAGCCCTCCTTGGGTTTCCCAGCTGGTATCTGTACAGAAGGAGTTCTGGTGGCGGGGTGCCTAAAGAATTTGACTGCTAACCAGAAAGCTGATGGTTCAGTCCCACCAGCCACTCCTCGGAAGGAAGCTTGGGCAATCTACTATCCATGGTGATACCACCTCGGAAACCCAAGGAGGGGTTGCCATGAGTCAGATCGAACTCCAAGGCAGGGCCTTTGATTTTGATTTGGATCTCTACGGAAGTAGATTGGCTAAACTTCCTTCCAAGTAGTGGCTGGTGGGTTTGAACAACCAGTCTTCTAGTTAGCAGTCAAGTGCCTTAGGCACTGTGCCACCAGAGCTCCCATATCAGTGTAGTATTTCATAAACTTAATGGCTTCTACAGAGGACCAGGCAGTGTTGTGTTCTGTTGTACATAAAGTTGCTATAATTTGGAGCAGACTTAACAGTACATAACAACAACAACACAATGACTTCTGAGTTGTAAGGAACAATATGGAACATAGAGGTAAGTAAGCACGACTGGGGAAGATAGATGCCAGATGAAAATCACAAAGAAAGAGAGGAAGCTGGGGCTATAGAAGCTGAGACAAGGCTATTTCCCCAGAGCCTACAGAAAGAGAGCATTCCCCTGTACAAGGTAGCCTGGATTCTGACTTCTAGCCTCCTGACCTGTGAGAAGAAAAATTTCTACTCTCTAAAGCCACCTAAAAAACCAAACCAAACTCAATGCCGTCAAGTTGGGTCCGACTCATAATGACCCCTTTTTGGCTTGGTATTTCTGTTACTGCATCCCTAAGAAACTAAGACACTGGGATTAGGCCTGTAATTTATACCTGTTTCATTCGGTCACTGAAAAGTACAAGGGAAGAGAGCCAGAATGAGAGAGAATTCGACTAGTCAGCAAACCATCATATTCTCAGTTCTTCACATTTAAGAAATGAAATCATTTCCTGCATCCCATTTGCCCTGATGGATATAGTGTCATAAATTTGGATTTTATGTCAATTATCCAAATTTACTTCCCTGTGCTTTCTCCTTTGAAAATGAATGAAAATTTTAACTTAGAGTTTTCTTTTGTACAAAATTTCCTATCAGAACTGTGCTTTACCCACCATTCCAGTTTATTTCATACTTGTCAAACGTCATCTCTTTTCAAGGTCATCTGTTTGACTACATCACTGGAAATGAAGTGGGACGTATGGTTTTGTTTAATCAAATTTTATGCTCTGCTGCCTCCTTCTTATGGCCTCTCTGCTAATTGATCAAGTTTTCAATTAAAGTCTTCCATCTTTGTTTTAATTCTTTGTTAAGGTTTTTATTCCATTAGATGCTTTCATGAGACCTGCTCTCTATGTGCTTATTTCCTCAGAGTGGTTTCTTTGCATTAAGTAATATTGTATTCTTTTTCTCTATGTCTTCATTCTATTTCTCATAGTTAAATTTCTCTTTGGACTGGGTTTGTTTACTGTATCCAGGATCTTAAAATTTTGATTTATTTTTTCAGAAGGATATTAATTACCTTTATCTGTTATCAAGGATTAAAAATATAAATAAAAACTCTGTATATATTTCAGCTGTCTTGTTCAGTAACAATTAACCAAATTGGAAGTATAATCTCTTAAGGAGCAGCTAAAAAATGACTATAGTTAATAAATGGGAGGCATGTGACATTCCCTTTTATGTAGAGTGCTTCTCTCTGAGGTCTCCCTAATGAGCTGTAACGCTACTTGATTATCCAACCCATTTTATTGTTTCTGTAGATCAGTTAAGTGCTAACACAACAAATATATGTAGCAGTGCATCTCTCTGGTTACATTGATTACTCACTTTTATACTTGATAAGGAAAGTTCCATCCCCAAAGCTGCAGTAAAT
Organism: Orycteropus afer afer; assembly: GCF_000298275.1. Classification (NCBI taxonomy): domain Eukaryota; kingdom Metazoa; phylum Chordata; class Mammalia; order Tubulidentata; family Orycteropodidae; genus Orycteropus; species Orycteropus afer. The sequence continues at coordinate 1,583,360 of NW_006922152.1, read as the reverse complement.
CAAATTTGCCTTGAAATCCACCAACGAAATGGTGCACTAAAATGTAATAGCTATTAAAATCAATACATTTTTTAAACTCAGGAAAATATGTTGACAGGATCAATGTCAATAAGCTTTGTCCAGGAGATCTTTTCTCATTGCCAAATAATTAGTAATTTTAAAAACTGGAATTTTAACTTGGCATTGATACTTTTTCAACACTGTGGGAGAAATTCAGACAACATCATTTCATGAGAGTGTTTGCAATGTATGAGAAACAGTATTCAAAGTTTACTGTTTAGAGGTTTTACAATATGAAATCCTCAGTTTATGATAATCTTCAAATAAAGTGTGAAAGCCCATAAAGTACATTCCTTTTCCCTGCTTAAGATGCAAAGAACAGGCTTACTCTCTCACCTGAATCTTAAAACAATTCGTGCTTAGATTGGGCCAGTAGCTGACATTCTCTCTAAGGTGTGCTATTGATCCTGCAAGTGATGGTTGTTGGAGCATAAAATATTTTGCTTCTATAAATATGTCTGACAAATTCAAGACTTAGTGTATTATAACAAGATTTGTTTATTTTTTATAGATTCTTTTATTTCCATGCATTGGCTTGATAAAGATTTAACTAGTTGCATGAGTCAAACAAACCAAAGAGCAATTTTTTTTTCAGATGGCTGTGTCTAGGGTACATGGGATATGTGTTGTTAATCACCACCCTTCCTTGGAAACAGAAAAACTAGAAACTTCTAATTATGAAATACTTTTAAACCATATTTTAGTTTGTTTAATCCATAAAGCACAGCACTCAAGCCAATGTGCAACTAAAGATATTTTCTGGAAAATGGAGGACAGAAGCTTAATGAAGGACTCAGTGGTGCCATCTACTCCAAAACTCCCCTATATTTTTTGCAGATGTACCCTGATAAAATAAAAAACAGAAAAATAAGAACAACAGACACCTTAGTTGAGCATTTTGCCCAGAGTATAACTACCTAATTTACATGAACATTCTAAAATCTCAAGATATAAAACTCTTCAACTAGTCCAGTCGTTGCTTGTCTCAACAGAAATCATTTTGTTTTAAAAATTAATGATGTGTTGTAGCTGATCAAATTGAACTAAACCACACCATAAATTCAAAACCAATTTTACCTAAGAATGCATACTATCAGTTGAAAAAGCATTTTCCCCTACATTCAATTGTTTTAAGGCAATAGCTCCCAACCTTAAGGGCTCAGAAGCATTACCTGGGGAGACCACACCCCTCCTAATTTTGATCCAATATATCCAGGAATCTATATTTTTTCAAGTCTTCCCCCACACTATGTCATTCTGATGCAGCTAGTTCTTATGAAGATCCTCAGAGAAGGTACTCTGAGGATACTGTGGGAAACACAGTTTCAATAGATCAATACTCAGCTTTTGATAAAGGCCTTGAACTTGGCCTGTTTACAGGAAAGGGTCAGAACCTCAAAATTTTGTAGTTGGTATATAGTAAGGAGTTCTGGTGACCTAGTATCTAAGGCATTTGCCTGTTAAACAGAAGGTTGGTGGTTCAAACCCACCAGATTGTAGACTGGACAATCTACATTCATAAAGATTTACCACCTTAAAACCCAAAGGGGGTCACTATGAGTCAGAATTGATTTGATGGCAGGTTTTTTTCTTTCTTTAAATTATGGATTACATATTCAAAGCTGTATAATATTTCCCCCTGGTTCAATTTAATGTTTGTCAGTAACAATCTAGAAATACTATCCAACATGAATATTTTTAATTGGTGAATTTCTGAAGAGAAATTTCCAATTTTAATTTAGGTAAATCTGTTCTTATGGGGCTAAGTGATGTCTTTGTTCAGTATATGTGATATTTTTGCAAAGATCCATAACAGATAAGCACTATTATGAATTGGTGTCAAAACATTCTTATTATTTACTCTCATTAAAGGAAAATAACCCATTTTAGACTGGTTAGCATTAGTTGCAACTTTATATTTCTATTCTATTTACACAGGCTGTTTTCCTTACAGGTTTCAATTTTAAATAAAGTGACAAAATTGAAAATCAGTTGTGTTAAATCTGCATTTGTAGCATGATCCCTTCAGCTGTTACTTTTATTGTCAGAAGGTGAGGTTGCATTTATTTCCTTCCCTGTCTGTGGCAACTTTGGATACCTGGAAGTCCAAATCGATTAACTGAAGGGTGGAAATGAGAGTGGCGGTCATGTTCCCAGACATGCTGAGTTGCATTTATTAACAGGGAACTAGGGAAATGTAGATTGTTATTCTTAATGAAATTCCTAATTCTGAATGTGTAACACATTCATGTTATTATCCTGTATTTCTCTACTGCTATGAGGGTGATGGGGGTTTAGGGGTAGAATTCTCCCCTTTCATAAGGGAGACCTATGTTCAATTCTTGCCAAATGCACTTCATACATAGTCACTACCTGTTAGTGGATGCTTGCATGTCGTTTTGATGTTGAACAGGTTTCGGTATTAAGGTTTCTAGACTAAGACAGACTGGGAAAAAAGGTCTAGTGACCTACTTCTGGAAATTAGCCAGAAACTGATCATGAGGATGACATGATCAGGCAGCTTTTTTTTGTTGTTTTGTATGGGATCTCCATGAGTCAGGGTTGATCCATGTCAGATAATCACAACAACATTTATAAGCCAACTTCATTGACAGTGTAGAAGTAGGTACAAATTGCTCTAACCATTCAAGCATGTGGTCACTTACAGTCTTTATCTGTTAGCTAAGGAATGTACATGGATGATTTCTTACAGTGCCTTTTGAGGTTAGACTACTCTTTAAAGAACTTTTCATTCATAAAAGCCTTGCTAAACAATAATGCACTTCTTCTAAAAAGGTTTTAGATGTGGAATGTCAGGACATGTTCAGGAATAAATCAAATAAGTACTCCTTCTTAATTCCTGGGACAGCCACCCTGGCTTCTCTAGTTCTGGCTCCAGACATAGCAACATGAATTTCCAGATTCTGGACTGCAAATTCCCTGCACAGTGTAAACTAGGTGGGGTATGACTTTGAAAAGAAAGTGAGAAGCTTATGTTCTTAAGTGTCTCTGCAGTGAAGTTATGCCCTCACTCTCATATCCTCCTGAGTTGTTTCAACTCTACATTCTGTGAAAACAATAACAGTATGCATTTTTGGAGGAGAGCAAGACTGGGAGGAGCAAAGGATTATCAGTAACTGGGAGAGCACCAGATCCTCAGGACAAGGCTTATTCCATTTTAAAGATACTGGATTCTTTCCCTTATAGTTTCCTATGTGAAGTGAATTAGGAGAAAAGACTTGGTAAAAAATAATTTTGATCAGATGGAGATTCACATTTAGTAGCTCAGGAAATAAGCACAGAGATCAAATGTTATGTTACCCTATATTCCTGTAAGAACAAATCCACTTCTTATAACATAGTGAAACCAGCAGATTATAACTAGGGACTGATAATGTTTCTTCTATTTTTGGAGTTGAGAAGGGGTTTTCCAGAATAAGTGCTTGATTATATGCTTCCTCTGAGGATCAAGGACCCATTCCTAAAGTAGGATATGTGTGGAAGCTGCAGGGGGTTTGTGGAGCTAGCACAGCTTGTGCAAATTTAGTGCATGAGTGTTTTTGTAGATATTTGTGTGGATCACTGAGTTTTGGCATTTTGAGTGTGTGTGTGTGTGTGTTTTCAATCAGATTCTAAAATGAGTTTTAACCTGAAGAGTTTAAGAACAATAGTTTAAGGAAAATATAAGAGAGACTGTGCTTTCACAGGTCTTGAGATAGGTGACAGACACACTGGAGAAGAGCAGAAATATTTAGGATTATGTTTCCTACCTCATTTCTTCTGTATGCCACTAATGAAAATAAGGACCTGCAGGAAATACTAAGATTTGAATGAATTTATAAAAGTTTATTTTTTCCAGAAAGTAAGAAAGTGTATAAAATAAAACAAAACAATAACAAAAAATACAAAATTATATAATGATGGGGTATGTCAAAGGGACATGAGAGCCAACTGAAAGAGTTTGAAATGGTCAAAGATGGAACAATCCAACCAACGAAATAAACAAAGTGATATTGGATTATGACCCAAAGTGTAAAGTAAATATCCAAGAGTTTATACAGGCACAAAAAAATAATTGAATATATAAATAAATAAATCAGGGAGAATAGAAAAATAGCCTGTGCAGAAGAAATCCAAATAATTTATGTAGCTATTCCACTTTTGAGAAGGTGGAGCAAGCTCCTCACTCCTTAAATGTGGACAGTGTGTATACAGTGTCTTTCTTCTAAAGAGTAGAGGATGGAAAGGGAGAGCTGCCCCCCCCCAGTGGAGTATTGTGACAAGTACTATCTCAAGCTACGTACTGAAGGTTAACATCAATATTGATAAGTTATAGTGATAGTTTGTTTCCTTGTTGTGATGTGATAAGAATGTCACTTTACCTTGTGGTCTTCCTCACAAAAAAAATTACCCCTATCTACTCAGGGAGCTCTGGTAGCATAGTGCCTAAGGCACTTGACTGCTAACCAGAAGGCTGGCAGTTCAAACCCACCAGCCACTTCTCAGAAGGAAGGCTGGGCAATATACTTCCATAGTGATATTGCCTCAGAAACCCAAGGAGGAGTTCCTATGAGTTGGGTCTGACTTGAGGACACATAACAACAAAACTCCTAAGAAAGGAGCTCTGGTGGCATTGTGGTTAAAGTATTCCAAAAGTCAGTGGTTTGAACCTATCAGCTGCTCCACAGGAGAAAGATGGAGTAGACTGCTTCTGTGAAGATTTACAGCCTTGGGACCCCTATGGGGCAGTTTTATTCTGTCCTGTCCTATAGCGTGATTATGAGTTGGAAAAGACTCAATTACAAGGTGTTTTTTTTTTTTTTTTTAATAAAATAAAATAAAATCTGACTAATCCCAGTTAAGGAATATTTTACAAAATATTTGACCAGTACTCCACAAAACTGTCAGGCCATTGAAAAATCAAAGAAAGTCTAAGAAACTGTCACAGTCAATAAGAACTTGACATGATGACTAAATGCAGTATGGTATTCTTGACAGAATCCTGCAACAGAAATAGGATATTAGGGGAAAATGAGATATTCTGAATAAAATATGGATTTCAATATAAAAACAAAAAATACAAACAGGTTTTATGGTATGCTTGTGTATGTGTGTGTGTGTGTGTGTGTACATTCTTGTATTTGTAATGAAAGTTACTAGAAATGTGATATTGCACAGTGGTTAAGAGCACACTCTAGAACCTGATTGCCAGAGTTCACAGCTAGGCTCTGCCAATAATTATAAGCTGTGAAGTTTTGTGTTGTTATTTAGCATATTTTTTCTCCATTTCCTTCAGTGTAAAGTTAATATATATAAAGCTTTTAAGACAGTGGCTGGCCAATATCAAGTGTCCTTAATTCCTTATTAATAATGAGAAAAACAAAATAATATATAAACACAAGCTTACCTATCAGCCTATATAGCAACACTTTCGTTTAATGATAAGGATTTTAACTAGTATGTTGTGTGGCTGTTTATTGCTGTTGAGTTCATTCTGATGCATGGCAACCTCATGTGCACACAGTTGAACTGTGCTGTAGGAGCTCTGGTGATGGAGTGCCTAAGGCATTTGAGTGCTAATCAGAAGCCTAGTGGTTAAAACCCACCAACCACTCCTCAGAAGGGAGATTGGGCAATTGAAATCTACAGACATACTGCCTTGGAAACCCAAGGAAGCTATGAGTTGGAATTGACTTGATGGCGTTTTTCTTTTTTTTTTTTAAATAAGGTTATCAAGGCTGTGACTTTTCTGAAGCAAATTACCAGGCTTGCATTTGAAGGAGGCCGTGAGTGGTTCTGCATCAGCAAACTTTTGGCTAGTAGTTAAGTACTAGTTACAAAACACTGTGTAATATAGTATAGTTTTCTATAGTTTATAAAGTGATGTCACATGCATTATTCACTGGAGTCTCATAATTTCCTTCTGAGCTTTCTTGATATATTATGATAGACATTTTACAGATGGAGAAACAAGTTCAAAGAAGGTATGCTACTTACTGGATATTATACATAAATAAATGCCAGAGTTGAGAGACAATTTGGCTTTTCATTCCAAAACCCATGTCCATTCAGCTGTATAAGACTGCCTTTTAGGCATTTTCTACTTGAGATCTCTCCAGAAATAATGATTTTTTTAAAAAAAAAATTCCAAAGATAACAGCTCAAGGATTTTGTTGTCAACTTTTTATTACATTATTTCTCATAGCACCCTTAAGGAGATAGAAAAATAAACACTGACTTGTATATTTTGCAGTTGAAAAAATGAGGCTCTGAGATATTTTTTTCTTTTCACAGTAGAAATTTGTAAGAGACTGAAAGAAAATCTACCTTAAACTACACTGAGATGTATTATTCATTCCAAAAGGAGTATACACAAAACTCTATGCTGATGTTGTGGACAATAAAATGAAAATACATGAAGATTATTGCCCTCACAGATTTGAGTAAATATTACCTGTGTCGTCTTTGTATCTAAACTTATAGTAGGCAATATTTCTCTCCTGTATGCATTTCATGATTAAAGGTGAATATATCATAATGTGATTGTATTTTATCCAATGAAATACTACATGGGAGCTCTGGTGGCATAGTGCCTAAAGCATTTGACTGCTAACCAGAAGGGTGGCAAGCCCACCAGCCACTCTTTAGAAAGAATATGTGAGTATATGACTGAGTTTTAGGCAAATTAATGTGAATTGAATTTATGTGCATCTCATTTGGGTGCACATAATACTAGTGTTTTTAGTCAGCTTTTATTATTACACAGACATATTTCATCTTCCTTTCTACATAAAATAACTTAAAGAATTTAATCCTTTATAGGTTATATAGTATTTGTGAATTGGTATTTTGGATTTGTTTATGCCCTCATTTTATTTAGCAGTCATATATTGAGTACTTACTATGTGCTGGGCATTGTTCCAAGTGCTGCGTATAATGATTTAGAAATGACACAGGTTATGTCTTTGAGAAATTTAGTATAGGGAATTTAAGGAAAACAAAGTTTAGCTGAATGCACAGATATTTTAATGGGAAACTTCTAAAGTACTAAAACTAACAGAATAGTACAAGAAAAAAAAAATCCTTTTGACATCAAGTTGGTCCAGACTCATAGCTACCCAATAGGACAGAGTAGAACTACCGCACAGAGATTCCAAACATGTGATCCTCACTAATGCAGACTGGCACATTTTTTGCTTGTGAAGTAATAAGTGGGTTTGAACTGCTGATCTTTCAGTTAGCAGGTGAGCACTTAACCATTGTGCCACCAGAGCTCCATCAAACACTACAGAACATCAAAACCTGATGCTAATATCTACCTAATTTTCCTTATCATTGCTGCATCTTTTCCTCTCAAACTCTTTTACACACACTAGGTACTTCTTTTTGCACTCCTATGCAGCATATTTCCTTAAACATTGTTTCATTTGCCTTGTTTCTGCAAAAGAGAGAAAAGAACACATGCCATATGCAGGAACACTTTCTATGTCATTTTGATGAAATCTTACAACTGTGCAGTCAGTGGGCTGTGCCTTTATACGTGGCAAATGATAAACCTTAAGGGGAAAAACATCTGGCTGGCAGCTTGAGGCAGAGCAGGGCAGTACAGGGTTTCTGTAACCTAGGAAATAGGGAAGAGGGAGGTGGAACATGAACATGATCTCCTCTCTCTGAATTTATAGAAACCCTACAGGTCGGCAGATCATTCAGAATATTGCTGTGGACTAAGACATAATAGAGAGAAGGAAGGGAACAATTAACAATTGCTAATTCAAGAGTGGTTGCAGCAGATTATCAACAGGGAATTGTCAGAAATTCAAGTTGGATTCAGAAGAGGATATGGAATGAGGGATATCCTTGCTGATATCAGATGGATTTTGGCTGAAAGCAGAGAATACCAGAAGATGTTTGTTTATATGTGTTTTATTGTCTATACAAAGATATTTGATTGTGTTGATCACAACAAATTATGGAAAACACTCAGAAGAATGGGAATTCTAGAACATTTAATTATGCTCATGCAGAGTTTATACATAGACCACAAGGCAGTCAATCACTTGAACAGTACAAGGGGATACTTATGGTTTAAAATCAGGAAAGGTGGGTGCCATGGTTATATCTTTTCACCACACTTATTCAGTGGGTTTGCTGAGAAAACAATCTGAAACACTGGAATAGGTATAGAAGAATGGGCATCAGGATTGGAGGAAGACTCATTATCAACCTGTGATATGCAGATGACACAATCTTGCTTGCTGAAAAGTGAAGAGGACTTGAAGCATTTACTTATGAAGATCAAAGACTACAGCCTTCATTATGGATTACACCTCAACATAAGGAAAACAATAATCCTCACAATTGGACCAATAAGAAACATGATAAATGGGAAAAGGATTGAAGTTATTAAGGATTTTATCTTACTTAGCTCTACAAGCAACAGCCATGGAAGCAACAATTAAGAAATTGAATGGTGTATTGCATTGGCTGCAAAAGACGTCTTTAAAGTGTTGAAATTTTCTTTGTTGGTTACCAGGATGGGAGGCAATTGAGGGAACACTACAAAAAAAAAAAAAAAA
>NW_006922152.1:1545983-1574339 GCF_000298275.1 Orycteropus afer afer | reverse complement strand
ACACACACACACACCCATGCACTGCCAGAATAATGAACAAATCTGTCTTGGAAGAAATACAACCAGAATGATCCTTAGAAGTGGAGATAGTGAAACTTTATCTCATGTACTCTGAACATGTTATCAGGAGGGACTGATCCCTGGAGAAGGACACCATGCTTGGTAAAGTCAAGGGTCAGCTAAATTGAGGAAAACCCTCAGTGAGATGGATTGGCACAGTGGCTGCAACAATAGGCTCAAACATAGCGACAATTGTGATGATGGCACAGGACTTGGCAATGTTTTGTTCTCTTGTACACAGGGTTGCTAAGAGTCAGAACTAACTTGAAGGCACTTAACAACAACAGCAAGCAGAGGACCAATGTTTAATGGAAGGAAGGAAGGGGGCTCAATGTAACAATGTTTTGGTCTATTTATGACATTTCCTATTTTTTTTCTTGGTGCTTTTATTTCCTACATAACTTGCTTGCTTGCCCCTAGCTAATGTGTGATAAAAATTTTTCTTGACTATCTATGCCATGCCTGATATTTCTTTAAGTGTTTTACTTTACTTAGCATTATCTCATTTAAGTGAAACCAAAACAAATCTGTTGCCCTTGAGTCAATTCTTATTCATATTGCTTTTACAAGAATGATTACAGCTGCCCTTACAGGGTTTCTATGGTGTAATCTTTTTGGAAGCAGACTGTCTTATCTTTCCCCCATGCACTGACAAGTGAGTTTGAACTGTTGATGTTTTGGTTAGCAGCCAAGCACTTAACCAGTGCAGTATCAGAACTAATTTCTACACACGTACCAAAGAAACTCCAAACTCACTGCCATCAAGTCGGATCTGACTCATAGCAAGTAACCCCTCCTTGGGTTTCTGAGGCGGTATCTCTACGGAAGTATATCGCCCAACTTTTCTTCTGAGGAGTGGCTGGTGTGTTTGAAACTCCAGCCTTCTGGTTAGCAGTCAAATACCTTAGGCACTATACCACCAGAGCATCTAATAAAGATATGGCAGTCTGACTCTAGTGGCCTATCTCTCTATAGCTTTTCTCTCCTTTTCCCTATTATTATTATTATTATTATTTTACTCTGTCTTTATTAAAATTGATAATTATAATTACCTCAAATATCCATGCTTATAAAATCACCTATTTTGATAACTTTTTGTTCTTTCTAATACAATTGTCTTTAATTTAGAAAATACAGATGAGCAAAGCAAGTAAACAAAAATCAACCAAAAAACTCTCTATCAAAGAACAAATACTGTTACCATTATAGTGTTTACCAATTAGGAAACTACATAGCTGACATCAATTGGGCACCTATTATATGTTAAGATTTACAATTACAGAATTTTGTTGGGTTTTTTTTTTTGGCTTTGAGTCACAGATGTTTACTTTGGCTAATTCAGTTGATGATGTTTTATTGAGGACAAAAGAATAAGGAAGAAGAGAAAATGTATCAACAGATATATGGCCTGCCTGTGAACTGGAACTTTGTTCAGGAAACAAAAGTAACTTGTTGTTATGTGCCATCCAGCCCGACCTGACTCACAGTGATTCCTCCTTGGGTTTCTGAGGCGGTATCAGTACAGAAGTAGATTGCCCAACCTTCCTTCTGAGGAGTGGCTGGTGGGTTTGAACCGCCAGGCTTCTGGTTAGTAGTCAAGTGTCTTAGGCAGTACGCTACCAGTAGTATATTAGTTCTAAGAAGCATCTACTCAGAAGCTGGCACTGCTGCTCCCTACACTATGAACCTACAATTTCGTGTGAGAATTTTGAGTCTCTTCTTTTCATGCTTCTACCTTTTTTTTGGTAACCAAATAAAATTTTCTCCTCTCTTTATTTCTTCTTCTCTCTTATGACATTTTTCTTTTTTTAACCTTAGGATATCTGATTACTCTCTTCTTTCAGAATGACTCTTTGCTTCTTGCTATCCTTTCTGTTTTTCTGTGAGTATTTTACATTCAAACCCTTAGGAGATTACAGGACTCACTGGCTGTGGAGCAATGTGTTTTCTTTTATGTGATGTTTCTGGGTTTCTAATCCTTCCCAAGGAGTTCTGGTAGCATAGTGCCTAAGGCACTTGACTGCTCACCAGAAGGCTGGTGGTTCAAACCCACCAGCCACTCCTCGGAAGGAAGGTTGGGCAATCCTACTTCCATAGTGATACTGTCTCGGAAGCCCAAGGAGGGGTCGCTATGAGTCGGAGCCGACTCGACGGCAAACAACAACAACGACAACAACAATCCTTCCCAAATGATTTTTCTAGCCACAATCTGCTAAAGGATTGGTGGGCTTGCTATTCACGTATGTGATTTGCAAGTGATTGGTTGGGTTGCTATCCATCTTCACACTCCCCCACCTCCACCTGCCCATCCTCCACACACACTAGTTGACCTTTATCAGGATTGGCTGTAGGGTCCAGTCAGTGACTTCTAAAAACCATTAAACGGGAAGGCTCAGATGAGGATCTCCAGATCAAAAAGAATCTGGGAGTCCATCCTTTGGACCAGAGGTCTCTGCATGAGAACCCCCTACATCCTAGTGTAAGGGCTACACTGAAGTGGTAACACTGAAGACAGACACAAGGAGAAAAAAAAAAAAAAAAAACACAACCATGTCTCACCTGACAGATGATGACGCTCCTGCTAACCTGACACCTGATGCACAGCGTGCCCACCAGTGACACTGAAATGGACATGGGTAATTAAGAAAGGGTGAGAAGGTCTCCTTTTAGGCATAAGTGGGTTCCTCCACTATGATACAAGTGGGATACTCTTAGGGTTGAAGGGATATCTTCCCTTCAAAACTATTCATATTATTTACTATTTCCTTTTTATATGAAATCTGTTCTTGTTAACTGCTTACTTTCTATAAATAATAAAAACAGTTTTCAATTGCCAACTCTATGTTTTGTGTGTATGACTCAATTGGATCTGATGGTGGAGTGCTCTTCTCAGCAGTCTTTTCAATGCTTGTAGTTTTAAGGCAACAGTTTGTTAGCCAAACACCACCAGTCTAGTATAGGATATCTGTTGTATATAGCACTTTCATGTAAAATTACCTACAGATGTGGTAAATGTGAGGAACCTCAATGGCATGAGCAGTTTGAGATAGTCTGCAAACCAAACGGTTGGTGGTTCAAATCCACCCAGTAGCCCCAAGGAAGAAAAGTTTGGCAAACTACTTCCACAAAGATTAAAAAAAAAAAAAAAATCTGAAAGCCTGTTGCTATTGAGTTGATTCCAACTCATAGAGACCTTATTGGAAAGAGTAGGGTTTCCAAGGTTGTAAATCTTTATAGAACCATCTTTCTCCTGCAACATAGCTGGTATGTTCAAACTGCTGAACTGTCTATTAGCAGCCAAGCACTTAACCACTATGCCACAAAGACTCCTTGACCTGCAAAGATTACAGCCAAGAAAATCCTATAGATAGTTCTACTCTGTGACTCCTGGGATTGCCATGACTCAACAACAGCTAACATCAATTATAGGGTAAATTTCCTGTGTTTACCCAGAGAATCTTGGCTTATGCCTACTTATCCAGTGTAATTATTAATTGGATCCCTTTTCACTATCAAAATGCTTTCATTTCAAAATGGATGATAATTCATAAGATGACTTTGCTTATAGGCCCCTGGCTACCAGGTAAAGGATTGGCTTTAAGTTAGTCAATAATAGTTTGAAAAGACAGAAAAATAAGTAAAACTCTCACATTAAGATTTTGCTATTTAAATCAATAACAAGGCAAAGAATTAATTTAAAAATAATTCTGTCTGAATAGTGTGGTTAGTAGCTAGAATCAACCATTATTTGGAAAGAAGATAAGAGCAGGATGTGGAAATGTGCTTGCATGTCAAGTGTGCTAGGATATTTTCAAAAGGATCACGTGTGGAACAAAACCACTCCTGAGTTATTTTTAAAAGGCTGATATCCCACAGACTATGTTTTAGTCTACGATACATTAAATATAGAAACAAATCATGAGAGTGAAATTAAAATGTGCCAAATTCATGAAAACTAAAAAAAAGAGTTTTTTTTTTTTTTTTTCTTTTTCACTAATGCTCTAAAGGTGTAGTACCTAAGGCTAACCAGAAGGTTGGTTGTTCAAACCCACCAACCACTTCGGAGAAGGAAGATTGTGCCATCTACTTCCATAAAGATTTACAGCCTCAGAAACCTGAAGAGGGTCACTGTGAGTCAGAATCCACTTGATGGCAGTATATTTGGCTTGTTTTAGAATGTCAGGGAAGGAATCCAGAATGTAATAACTAGAAAATGCAATGAAAACATAAATACAATATATTTATAAGAAAATAGTATGGAATTCTGCCAAAATAGCACTTAGGAGAAAATTTGTCACTCAAAAGCCCTCTATTTATATGAAAGAAAAGAGAAAGACAATGAACTAAGCCTCTACCTAAAGAATTTAGGAAAATAATAAAGTGACATGCCAAAAGAAAATAAGAGGAAATGAAGAAAATAAAAATGAAAATGTGTGGGAACAATAAAATAAAGGGATCCAATTCACAATGAAACAAACTTTAAACACTTAGGAATAAATTCAAGAGCTGCAAATGATGCATAAAACTACTAAGTTTTTTTGAAAATACTAAAATAAATGGAGAGGCAAACTATATTTCTGAATATAAAGAAAATGATATTCTAAATATTTCAAGTGTTTCCAACTTTCGTTAAACTTTGATATAGTCTAAATGAAAATATCAACATAATTTTCTTTATAAATTGACAAAAACATTCTAAAAATGCATCTGGGATCATAAATAAGTAAGAATATCACAAAGTTTTCTGAGAAAGAGAACTGAGAATTATTAATCCCCATGAATTAAAATATACAAAAATGTGATAAAAATAACAGCAATGTCTCCTTTTTATGGAAATTAAATCAAATAGCTAAACTTCAGAAATATTAAATTTTGAAATATAGAAACATTGTAAAAAAAATAAAGGAAAATATAGCTATTGACTAGAACCTTGGAAAGCTTACTTTGTAAGTAGAAAAGTGATAGAATATATCCAAATGGAAAAATAGCACTGATTAGACTAAGTCAATTTTTAATTTCTCTTCAAAGAGAAAAGATTGCAACTAAGTTAAAAGGAAAACAAGGGAACCAGTTTCAGAAAGAGTGAAAAAGTTTCTAAGTCAGTATTACATAAATTGTTTCTGTAACATTTTTAAGAAAATTTTCAAAAACATACCAAGTTATTGTTGTTGTTGTTGTTATGTGCCATCAAGTCGGACCCAACTCATGGCAACCTCTCCTTGGCTTTCCAAGGCAATATCACTATGGAAGTAGATTGCCCAACCTTCCTTCCGAGGAGTGGCTGGTGGGTTTGAACCACCGGCCTTCTGGTTTGCAGTCAAATGCCTTAGGCACTACATCACCAGAGTTCCCACCAAGTTATTAGAGGATACTAATTTAAACAGAATAGGAGCTCTGGTAGCATAGTGCCTAAGGCACTTGACTGCTAACTAGGAGGCTGGCGGTTCAAACCCACCAGCCACTCCTCGGAAGGAAGGTTGGGCAATCCTACTTCCATAGTGATAACTGCCTCGGAAACCCAAGGAGGGGTCGCTAGGAGTTGGGGACCACTCGATGGCAAATAACAACAACAATTTCAACAGACATTTATTGAAAACTTAGGCATGAAGGATACTTAAAAAAAAATATCATCAGCAACTTCGAGAAGCTTGTAGCTGCTAACCAAATAAACATAAGACAAATAAAAAAGGAACACAAATTAGAAGAACACTGTTAAACCATTTTATACTGATTTAACTGGTATAAATCGAACCAAACCCGCTGCTATTGAGTTGATTCTAGCTCACCATGACCTGTCGGGACAGAGTAGAACTGCCCTATGGAGTTTCCATGGCTGTAAATCTCTATGGAAGCAGACTGCCACATCTTTCTCCCATATAGCAGTTGGTAGACTTGAACTCCCAGACCTTTAAAGCAGCTGAACGTTTTAACCACGATGCCACCATAGCTCCTTAACTGGTATAATTAAAGGTAAATATAAATCTTTATATGTGTTGATTATCATGGATGATTAGAATGGAAAGGTTAGAAACAAAGAAGAATTGCCAGTAGTTGAAAAATATGGCCTTGGTGTTAGAAATAACACTGGAGATTGTATGATAGAATTTTAAAAGACCAACAAATTATTCACTGTGAAAAATCCTTTTCCAACAACATAAATGGCAGCTATACACATGGTCTTCTCCAGATGGAGTACACAGGAATCAGATCGACTACATCTGTGGAAACAGATGATGAAGAAGCTTGATATCTTCAGCCACAAGAAATCCAGGAGCTAGCTGTGGAACAGACCATCAACTGCTCATATGCAAGTTCAAGTTGAAGCTGAAAACAATTAAAAGAAGTCCACAAGAGCCAAAAAATGGCCTTGATTATATCACTCCTGAATTCAGAGGCCATCTAAAGAATAGATTTGATGCATTGAACACTAATGACTGAAAACCAGAAGAATTGTGGGATGACGTCAAGAATATCATCCATTGATATACTTGCAGCCAACAAATACATGAGGGAATGCCCGCGATCATCAGCCATTAGAGAGATGCAAATCAAAACAACAGTGAGCTATCATCTCCCCTCAGCAATAATAACAAAGTTCAACAAGACAGAATATAAAAAATGCTGGCGAGGCTGTGGAGAGATTGGAACCCTCTGACACTGCTGGTGGGACTGCAAAATGGTACAACCATTGTGGAAAATGGTATGATGTTTCCTTAAAAACTGAAAATAGAAATACCATTTGATCCAGCAATTCCATTACTAGGAATATATCCTAAAGAGGTGAGAGACATGACACGAACAGACATACGGACACCCATGTTCATCGCAGCACAATTTGTTATAGCAAAGAGATGGAAACAACCTAAATACCCATGAACAGATCAATGGATAACTAAATTATGGTACATTCACACAATGGAATGCATTAAAGAATAATGAGGAATATGTGATTCATCTCACAATGTGGATGGATTTGGAGGACGTTATGCTGAGTGAAATAAGTCAATCGCAGAAAGACAAATATTGCATGAGCCCATTACTGTAAAAAGTCAAGGAAGTATTTACTTAGGGAAGGGAGCTCACTTCATGGGTTACCAGGGATAGGAAGAAAGGGGAGGGAAAATTTCAGACTAGTTTGGGATCACATGTCAATTTGGGTGAGGAGAGGGATGGTATGGAAAGAGTCTGTGGCCAGCATGATGACATTGGGGAAAGGAAGGCCATCGAAATGTGCAAGTAAGATATAGACAACAGAGAAAAATACTAGTATAGGCACAATACTGCATTACCACTAACACCAAACACCAGACTAGAGATAAATGCATAGACAACTGAGAAGATCAGGTGGGGGTCAGGGAACAGCAATGTACCCTAGACCAAAGATAGATTTAGCTGAAATTAATCTTGCATAGATACTGGTGATAAAAATTAGCCAGACACATTATAGAATCAACAGAAGACAAAGTTGGAGTAATCTCCCAGAGAAAACCAAACACCTTGGGAGAAAGAATCACCAGGCCTGCTGACTTGGGACCATGGTACTGGGGGACATCAAGCTCAATTGGCACAACATAGTACATAAAAATCTTGTTCCACAACCCACTTTGGTAAGTAGTGACTAGGGTCTTAAAAACTTTTGAGCAGCCATCTAAGATGCACCTATTAAAATCCACTCATCTGAAGCAAAGAAGAGGGAACAAAAGAAAAGGAAACAAGTAGAAAATCAATTGTAAACAATTAGTCCAAGGATATGATAGACCTTGAGACCAGAAGAATTAGATGGTGCCTGGTTAACAATGCCAACCACTCTGGAAGGAATCAAAACTGGAGATCCTGCATAGATGGATAGAGTGGGAGGAAAACTGTGGAACAAAATTCAAAAACACAAAAATGGTCAGAATTACTAGTAATATGGAGTCTGGTGGAACCCCAAGACTGTGGGCCTGGGATACCATTCAGGGCTGGATTGGACTCACTCCCAAGGATCAACTCTCAGCCCAACTGTAGAAAGACTTAATACAGAACACCCAACACAGGGCAATGCACCCACATATTTGAGGGAGATACATCCCATAAAGTAATTGGCCACGGGGCACCATAGGGGCAGCATTCACATGGAGCAAAAGCTGGATAGACAGGAGTGCATACTTAAGAAGCACACGGGGAAGGGGTCACAGGGATGGAAGTGGAGGAGAGTGTGTTATGGTCAGGGATGGTAATTGGGGTGTGAAATCAAATGTACATTAACTGTTGAAGGTAATACAAATTTTGCACTGTAAATTTGCATCCAAAGCACAAAACAAACAAACAAAAAAGACCGTCATCCATGAAGAAATCAAAAAGTCATTAAAAAGAAAGCAAAGGAAGACCAAAATGGATGTCAGAAGAGACTCTGAAACTTGCCCTTGAATGGAGAATAGCTAAAGCAAATGGAAGAACTGACAAGATAAAAGAATGAACAGAAAATTTCAAAGAGGAGCTCAAGAAGCCAAAGCCAATTATTATAATGAACTGTGCAAAGAAAATCAAAAGGGAAGAACACGTTTGACATTTCTCTAGCCGAAAGAACTGAGGAAAAAAGTCAAGCCTCAAGTTGCAATATTGAAAGACTTTATGGGCAAAATACTGAATTATGCAGGAAACAGCAAAAAAAGATCAAAGGAATGCACAGAATCACTCTACCAAAAATAATTGGTTGATGTTCTTCCATTTCAGGGGGTGGCATATGATCAAGAACCAAAAGTATTGAAGGAAGAAGTTGAAGCTGAACTGAAGGAATTGGTGAAGAACAAGGCTCCAGGAATCGATGGAATACCCATTGAGTTGTTTCAACAAATGGATGCCATGCTGGAGGTACTCACTTGTCTATGCCAAGAGATTTGGAAGATAGCTACCTGGCCAACTGACTGGAAGTGATCCATATTTGTACCCATTCCAAAGAAAGGTTATCCCACAGAGTGTGGAAATTATCAAACAATATCATTAATATCACATGCAACTAAAATCTTGCAGAAGGTAATTCAAAAGTGGTTGCAGTAGTACATTGACAGAGAACTTCCAGAAATGCAAGTGGGATTCAGAAAAGGACATGGAATGAAGGATATCATTGCTGATATCAATTAGATCTTGGCTGAAAACAAAGAATACTAGAGAGATGTTTTGGTAGTTCACTTTGTGTGTCAACTTGGCTGGGCCTGGATGTAGTATTGCTCATGATGAGACAGATAATCAACTCCATGGTGGAATCTACTGTGAGCAGCTGAGTAGCTGCCTTTGGGATGTGGTCTGCTTCCTGGATATAAGCAGAAACCTTGGGGGATGGTCTCTAGCATATGGCATGCTTGGACCCTAAATGTAGCCATGTCATTGTTTATCAGCCTGCCATGTTCTGTCGACCTTACAATGGACTTGAATTAATAGCCTCCCTTGTGGTTTGGTAACATTGGGACTGTGCCTTTTTTTCTTGTCAACGTTGGGCTTAGCAGCCTCAGCAGCTAGCAGCTATCTGTGTGAGGAAAAGCCAGTAGCTTCAGTGGGCCAGGTGCTGGAGGCAGAGCTGAAGTCCAAGGCTGAGGGGCTTTCACCCAGCCCCTAGACACTGCTATTTTGATTTTGGAATTCTAGCTTCCTAAACTTTATGAGAATAAACTCCTGTTTGTTAAGGACATTCCATTTGTTGTATATTCCTGTCAGAGTGGCAGTAGGTAACCAGAACAGAGGTTTACTTATTCTTTATTGACTATGCAAAGGCATTCTAGTGTGTGGATCATAACAAATTACTGATAACACTGAGTAGAATGGCAATTCCAGAACACTTAGTTGTACTCATGAGGAACCTGTACATAGACCAGGAGGCTGTTCAAATAGAACGAGGAGACATTGCATGGTTATAATCAGGAAAGAAGTGCATCACGGTTGTATCGTTTTACCACACTTACTCAATCTGTATGCTGAGCAAATAATTGGAGAAGCTGGACTATATGAAGCAGAATGTGGCATCAGGATTGAAGGAAGACTCATTAACAACCTGCAATATGCAGATGACACAGCTTTGCTTGCTGAAAGTGAAGATGACTTGAAGCACTTACTGATGAAGATTAAGACTGTAGTCTGCAGTGTGGATTACATCTCAACATAAAGAAAACAAAAATCCTCACAATTGGACCAATAAGAAGCATCACAACAAATAGAAAAAAGACTGAAGTTGTAAAATATTTCATATTACTTGGTTCCACAATCAACGTCAATAGAAGCAGTAGTCAAAACATCAGATGACATGTTATGCTGGGAAAATCTGCTGCAAAAGACCTCTTTCAAGTTCTGAAGAGCAAAGATGTCTCTTTGAAGACTAAGGTGCACCTAACCCAAGCCATGGTATTTTCAATCGCTGCATATGCGTGTGAGAGCAGGACAATGAATAAGGAAGACTGAAGAAGAGTTGATGCTTTTGAGTTGTGGTTTTGGCAAAGAATACTGAAAGTACCATGGACTGCCAAAAGAACTAACAAATCTGTCCTGGAAGAAGTGGAGCCAGAACACTCCTTGGAAGCGAGAATGGCCAGACTTCGTCTTACCTACTTTGGTCATGTTGTCAGAAGGGACCATTGCCTGGAGAAGGATATCATGGTTGGTAAAGTGGAAGGTCAATGAAAAAGGAAAGACCCTCGGCAAAATGAATCAACACAGTGGCTGCAACCATGGGCTCAGGTATAGCAAGTATCATGAGGCTGGCACAGGACTGGGCAGTGTTTCTTCTGTTGTACATAGGGTTGCCATGAGTTGGAGTTGACTCAACAACACCTAACAATAATAACATAAATCTTTACTATAGATGAGTTTTGTTTATTTTTTAAAAAAATCTGATTCACTTACATTGTAGGCATCAAGTGTCAAGATCTATTTACATTTTTATACTTTTAAAACTTTCACTCACATTAATTGTTGAAAAATTAGAAAATATATATTACTTAAAATACATACATAAATATGTTATTGTTGTTATGTGCCAGAGTCAGACCCGACTCATAGTGACCCCTCCTTGGGTTTCTGAGGCAGTATCACTACAGAAGTAGATTGCCCCATCTTCCTTCTGAGGAGTGGCTGGTGGGTTTGAACCTCCAGCCTTCTGGTTAGCAGTCAAGTACCTTAGGCACTATGCTACCAGAGCTCCTTAAAAAAGTATATGTAATGTTTTAATGTATATTTTCCTTAACTTGCTTCTATGTATACTTATTTTTTAACAAAAATAAGATTATATCATTAATGTTGTTCATAATTCACTTTGTATTTAATTATATATCACAAGTACTTTCAATAATACATTACAAATTATAAACTTCATAGAATTCTATTGTAAAGATGTACCATGTGTTAGACCAATCCCATTTTGTTGGATATCTGTTTCAGATTTTTGACTGTTATCTAATTCATACATCCAATAAATTCTTTTTGTGTTAATTAATGCCCTAGATTTAGTGGACAGAGTGAGGAATATAGCATATGTGTTGCCTCCCTCTCTATGGGCTTATATGTTAGATTGCTCTGTTAATCTGTTGTTCATCCTCTCATCTTTGAATTTTCAATGTGATGAGGGATACAAATGCAGGACCACAGCCTATTGATGTAGGCATCTGAAGGGGATGTTGCAATTGAATTCTAGAATTAAGATTGTTTTTCATTTTCAGGAGACAGTTAAGATCAACTTCATCATGACTAACTTCTTTGTTTCTTTGTTCTTTTTGAGTCAAACTGAATTCCTGTAGGCATCAAAACCAATTCCTATAGTATTTCTCAAATGCTCACTGATGCCTTTTTATTAAGCCAACGTTCTACCTCTCTCCATCCTCCCAAACTCTTTTGCAGCACTAAATGAAATTCTCTGTGTATTATAACCAAGCTTCCACTACATCCACAATTTTCCTTATGAGTTCATATTGCTTCTGAGAAATTGCTTGACTCCTGTAGACTCTTCCATCTAGTTTAAGGTCAGATGTAAAATTGGTGTTTACTTGTAAATTACTACATAAATTCTTACATTTTCTTTTATCTCCCCTTACCTGAGTAATAGGGGAGCTCTGGTAGCATAGTGGCTAAGACACTTGCCTGCTAACCAGACGGCTGGCGGTTCAAACCCACCAGCCACTCCTCGGAAGGAAGGTTGGGCAATCCTACTTCCGTAGTGATACTGCCTCGGAAACCCAAGGAGGGGTCGCTATGAGTCGGGGCCGACTCGATGGCACTTAACAACAACAACAACAACCTGAGTAATAATTCTTATTTGCTTATTTTGTGTATTTGTATTTGCAAAAAGCTGCTTTTTGAGTGCATCTATTTTTTAGTTTATTAAAACATACTGTGTTAGATTGTTCCTTTTGTTACTTATCATTATTCACTTAGAACTATGTTTGTAAAATCCCTCATTGTAGCTATGCTGCTGTTGTTATTGTTAGGTATCATAGAGATGCTTCCAACTCATAGCTACTCTATTTACAGCAGAAGTTGGCTATGTGTGCCTCTAATCTGTTTTATTTTACTGTTGCATAGTACTCCATAGGGTGTGTTTCCACATTATGCTTAATCTATTTTACCTATTCCCAATGATGGATGTCCAGATTTCATACCCACACTTCCTTGTCATTGTTGGCATTATTCAGCTTTGTGATTTTTGGAAGTCTAAAATACTTAGTATTATCTCATTATCATTTTAATTTTCATTTATTTAACTAATTACTAGTGAGTTTGAACATCTTTTCATATATTGTCAGCCTTTGGGTTGTGTCTTCATATACTTTGCACATTTTGTGAATGGTTCTGTCATTTTTTGTTGATTTAGATAAGTTTGTAGCATATTTTATATACTAATTCCTTGTTAATTTAGAAATTAAAATATATTCTCCTATTTTATCATCTTGCTATTAATCTTATTCATCATGTCCATCATCTTACAGAATTCTTTATGTTTTTTAATGTTTTATTGTGATCTGGCTGAAATTTTATAAAACAAATCAGCTTTGCATTCAACAATTCATACACATTTTCTTTGGTGACAGTCCCCACAGTGTATCGAGACTCTTCTTATTTCCTTCCTGTGTTTACCATTTCTAATTTCCATCCCTACTTCTTTTGTAACCCTTCCTAGCTTCTGAACTTTGTCCTTGGACAAATGTTGCCCTTTTGATCTCATATGGTTGATTGTTCTAGGGTGTGAGTACTTCCCTAATGTTACTGTTCACCTTGGAGGCTTGTCTATTATTTGGCTGAAAACCAAGCCAAGGGAGTGGGTTTTAGGTTTGAAGAGCAATTAACGGGCATGGTCTCGAGGGTTCCCTCAGTCTCTATCTGACCAGTAAGGCTATTCTTTTTCATGTTTTGGGTTTGTTCTACATTTTTCTCCCACTCTCCAGGACCTTCTAATGTGATCACTCTCAGAGTAGTAGGTAGTGGTAGCCAGGCCCCATCCAGTTTTTTGGTCTCAGTGTCCTGAAGGATGAGGATATCATGGTCCATTAATCTTTTGGACTAATTGTCTGCACATTTCTTTGATTTTATTCACTCTTCTCTGCTCCAAATAGGGAGAGACCAAAAATGCACTTTAAATGGCCACTTATAAACTTTAAGACACCAGTTGCTCCTTACCAAAGTAGGATGCATTTCTTTGTGGACTGTTTTGTGCTAGTTGACCTTGTTCTCCCCTCACACTGTGGCCCAGAAACTCATTCCGTCAAGATGTTTGATTATAGCTAAGAAGTTTTCATAGCTTTGCCCCCTGTATGCTCTACTACATTCATTGATATATTTGCAGCATATGTAAATATTTATATAGAAGTATCTTCTGCAAACCTATATATATTCTCCTTCCAATACCTGTTCAGCTAGAGTGTCTATCTATGTATCTACTTATGGTTACTGTTATTACTGTCATTATAGGATTGTGTATTTAATAGTATCTATCTCTACTTCCTTTAACTCTTGTACTCCTCTCAGTATCTTCCTTTGCCTTCATTATTTTTTGCTGACCTCTCCCTTCACCCAAGTTAATATGTATTTACCCTCTAGTTATTGATTTACCCTCTTTTCTCTTCCAATCCTGGATTACTATTAAAGAATATTTCATTATGTGTGAAAGCATTTTTCTGACAAAAATCCTCATACAATATTTATACTTTTGTGATTGACTAACTTCACTCAGCATAATGTTCTCCAGGCTCATGCATGTTATGAGGTATTTCACAGATTCATCATTTTTCTTTAGCAAAGCATAATATTCCTCTGGTAGCATAGTGGCTAAAGCACTTGACTGCCAACCAGAGGGCTGGCGGTTCAAACCCACCAGCCACTCCTCGGAAGGAAGGTTGGGCAATCTTACTTCCATAGTGATACTGCCTCGGAAACCCAAGGAGGGGTCGCCATGAGTCGGGGCCGACTCAACGGCACATAACAACAACAACAACAATATTCCTTTGTGTGCATGTACCACAGTTTGCTCACCCATTATTCGTGATGAGCATTTAGGTTTTTTCCATCTTTTTGCTATTGTGAATAGTGCTGTGAAGAACATGAGTGGCTTATATCATCTATTCCTGGCATGACTCTTATTTCTACAGGATATATACCTAGAGGTGGGATTACTGGATCATATGGTATTTCTATTTTCAACTTTTAAATGTACCATACCATTCCCACAGTAGTAGAACCATTTTGCAGTCCCACAAGCAGTGTATGAGGGTTCCAGTCCCTCCAAACCCTCACCAGTATTTTGTTTTCTATTTTGCTATTAATGCTGGAGTGAGATGCCATCTCTTTGTTGTTTTGATTTGCTTATTTGGAATGGTTAATGATAGTGAGCATTTCTTCATGTTTTGTTGACTGCCTGAAGATCTTCTATGGTGATGTATCTGTTCATAACCTCTGCTAAATTTTTAATTGGGTTATTTATCTTTTCGTTGTGGAGGTGTTGAAGTTGCCTATATATTTTAAAGATTAGGTCCTTGTCTGATATGTTATTGCCAAAATTTTTCCCTTGTTTGTGGATTCTCTTTTTACTCTTTAGGTGAAATCTTTTGAGGCCCATAAGTGTCTAAATTTTAGGAGGTCCCAGTTATTTATTTTATTTTCTGGTGTTTGTGCATTTTTAGTTATGCATGATAGAATATTAATGTCATATATTAGGGACCTTAAATCTGCCCCAATTTTTTCCTTAAAGGACTTTATCATTTTATGTTTTATATTTGGGTCTTTGATCCATCTTGAGTTAGTTTTTGTATGTGGTGTGAGATATAGTCTTTGTTTCATTTTTCTGCAATGGATATCCAGTTTGCCAGCACCATTTGTTAAAAAGACTATCTTTTCCTCATTTCATGAGTTTTGGCCCCGTGTCAAAGATCAGCTGTCTATAAAAAATAAATAAATAAAATAAACCATTACCATCGAGTTGTTTCCAATTCATAATGATGCTGTAGGAGAGTAAAAGTGCCACAGGTTTCCAATGCAGACTGCTTCATGGGTTTGAACACTCCACCTTTTGATCAGCAGCCCAATACTTTAATCACAGTGCCTCCAGAGCTCCTTTAGCTATGCATAGGTGAATCTATTTACTTCTGGTTTCTCAATTCTGTCTCATTGGTCTATGTGTCTGTCATTGTACCAGTACCAGGCTATTTTGACTACCATGGCTGTGTAGTAAGTTTTGTGAATGGAAAATGTGAGGCCTAGAATTCTTTATTTTTGATGTTATCAAAGTATTCAGCATTGCTTCCCCCTTTTGGCTTATGTTTTGAAGTTTTGTTATTTTATTTATTTATTTCCAATCCAGTATCTTTCATGTGTATGTTATTTATCCATCTGGATTTCTTTTTCTTTTCTTTTTTATGTGGTGTTAGGTAGAGATCTAGTTTTGCTCTTTCCTATTTAAGTCAGTTTTTTTTCACACCATTTTTTGTATGTAGAGTCTAAAATGACACCCAGTGATCTGGCTTCATGATGTATGCTCCTTTGTGAAATCTTCTTCACTTAAGAGTAGACTGGACCTAGTGACTTGCTTCTAACCAATAGAAAGTGGCAAAAATTACAGGGTGTTACTTCTAAGATTAACAAAAACAATACAATGACTTTGTCTTTATTGCTTTTCCTTGCTCTGTCCTGTCACTCTGGAGCAAACAAGCTGCCATGTTGTGAGCTGCCACTAGAGAGGCTCACAAGACAAAGAACTGCTCCATCTAGCCACCAATGAGTGAGGACCTGAAGACTGTCAACAGTCCCATGAGTGAGTTTGGAAGTGGATCTTATGAAGAACTGCCAAAAGCCATGTGAGTTGAGTCTTAAGATGACTGCCAGTACCTTGATAGCAGTATCCTGAGAGACCCTGAGCAAAAGAACTCAGCTAAGCTGTACATAGGTTCCTGACCAATTGAAACTTAGGGGAAATAAATGTTCTTTGCTGCTAACATTAGGAAATTTGTTATACAGAAACAAAAAGAAATATACCATTGAGTTTTCTGTTCTTTCTCTACTGAAGTATATGCAAATTTTATAATTGATTCATTAATTCCACTCTTCTTAATTTTTATACCATTTCCTTATGCCAACATGCAGTAGAATGAATTTCCCTCCTTTAACCTCTTAAAAGCTGACTTTGGTATTTGTGGTGTGGATCTTTCTTCTACATACTCTTAGAATAAATTCATCAAGTTTCTTGATAAATTTTCTTAGAATATATTGATTGAGATGGTATAAAATTTCTTGATTAAAAAGTCAGAATTGACCACTCTTTATCATTGTAATTTCATATAGAAACATGTGTACTCATTTAATCAGATTATTCTTTATTGGAATCTTAAAGCTTTATACATTCTGGTCTTACTAATCAGTTAATTTCTAGATAATTTTTCTATTTTGCCTAGGAAATCCTATAGAGCAGTTCTTCTTTGTCATATTGGGTCACTATAAGTGGAAATGAATTTGATGGAACACAAAATAATCTACAAATTGATTGTAACTAGATTGGAAGCCCTATCAAACCAGCTACTTCAGGATGATGGGGAACATGGTAAGACTAGACAATTCCCTGAGCATAGGCCCATTGGAACTCTTTTTTTTCTGTGAAGTGACTCCCTTGATCTGAGGCAATGCTGCATAGGATACCATGATGATGGATAAAGCATTCTGTGAGTCTGTAGAAGATAGTTTTGACAGAAGATATATGTGCAAGCAAAGAAAATCTGAATCCAGAGTAAGTGTATATTCCAGTAAGAACAAAATATTGCCCTTTCCATGATGGGTGTGGTCCTATGTAATCAACCTGCTACCAGGTTGTTCGTTGATTGCAATAAGGAATGGTTCCATATCGTGGATGCAGTGTTGGTCTCTGTTACTGGCAAAATGGGCACTCAGTAATGGCTGTAGCCAAATCAGCCTTGGTGAGAGGAACCCCATGTTCCTGAGCCCAAGCATAACCTCCATGAATGTCACAATGGCCACTTTTTCATTAGCCCATTGGGCAATGACAGGAGTGGCTTGGGACAAAGGATGCCTGTTTTCTATAGAATATTTTATCTTTTCCACTTGCTTGTTAGAATCCTCCTCTGCAATATTGCATTTTGGTGAGCATTCACATGAGATGCAAATATCTTCACTTATTTGGCCATTCATAGAAATCTATCCATATACTTCTTTCCAGACCTCTTTGTTAACCAATCTTCCAATCATGTTCCTTCCATATCACTCAACATCCAGCCAAACCACTGGCTACAGCCCATGAATCAGTGTACAGTTTGTACATCTGGCCATTTTTACTTCCACTCAAAGTGCAGAGCCACATGCACCTGGGAGGATTATCCTTCACCCCTATCCTTCAGAGAGGTTGCAGAAAGAGGCTGCAGTGCACTGCTGTCCACTTATGAGTGGTGCCTAAATATCACACAGGACCATCTGTAAGTCAGGCACAAGTTTTCCTTAGTTACAATTAACAAGGAACTCCCTATGAGGCATTTGGAGAAGACTGAGAGAGGGAAGATAATGTGACTGGAGTGGATACTGTAGGCATTTGGGCCACTTCCTCATGCAACTTGCTTGTGCCTTTAGCTCTGCTTGAGCCAGACTCTTATATACCACTTCCATTTAAGGTAGAACCCTGCTGTGCACTCCCAAATTTATGACTCTATGGGTCAGACAATACCCAGTTCATGATGGGCAGCTCAGGACTCATGGTGACTTGGTGGCCTATAGTTAGGTGTTCAGTCTCTACTAAGGCCTAGTAACAAGCAAAAAACTGTTTCTCAATGGGAGAGTTGTAATCTACAAAGGATGGCAGGGCTTTACTCCAAAATCTTAAGGGTCTCCACTGTGGTTCACAAATAGGGACCAGCCAAATATTCCAAACAGTACCTCTATTTATACTTCATGCACCATTTGATTAACCAGATCTTATGGCCCAAGTGACAGAGTGTCTTCCATGGCAACCTGAACCTGTTGTAGAGCCTTCTTTCTTTGGGGGTCCACTCAAAACTAGCAACTTTTTGAGTCACTTCATAAATAGGCCAGAGTAGTATACCCAAATGAGAACTACGTTGTTGTTGTTAGATGCCATCAAGTGGATTCTCACTCACAGTAACTCTATGTGCAACAGAACAAAACTTTGCCCTGTCCTGCACCATCCTCACATTCTTTGTAAGCTTGAGGCCATCATTGCAGCCACTGTGTAAATCCATCTCATTGAAGGTCTTCCCCTTTTTTCTTTGACCCTCCATTTTACCAAGCATGATAGCCTTCTCCAAGGATTGGTCTCTTCTGACCACATGACTAAAATAGGTGAGACAAAGTCTGGCAATTCTCACTTGTAAGGGGCATTTTGGCTGCACTTTTTCCAAGACATATTTGTTTGTTCTTCTGGTAGTCCATGGTATTTTCAGTATTCTTTGTCAATGCCACAATTCAAAGGCATCAATTCTTCCTCAGTTTTCTTTATTCGTTGTCCAGCTTTCACATGCTTATGAGGCAACTGAAAATACTATGGCTTGGATTAGAAGGGATATGTTCCCCCAAAATCTAAGAGAGCTCACCAGATGTTGTGCCTCTTGTTTGGTTGTGGGAGGGCCCAGATGCAATAATGTATCCTTCACAGTAGTACAAATATCTCTTTATGCCCTGTGTCAGTGAATCTGTAGAAAATTTGCTGAGGTTGAAATCATCTGAATTTTGTCTGGTTAATTTCCCACCCTATAGCATACCAACTAGAAGACTGGTGGTTCAAACCCACCAGCCACTGCTTGGAAGGAAGGTTGGGCAATCTACTTCCGTAGTGATACTGCCTCAGAAACCCAAGGAGGGGGTCTCTGAGTTGGGTTTGACTAGATGCCAAATAACAACAACAATAGCATACCAATGTCTTACCAACAAGTCTAGAGTCTTCTTCCTCCCTACGTCCAATCAGCATAATGTCATCAATGTAATGGACCTGTGTGATGTCTTGTGGAAGGGAAAGGTGATCAAGATCACTGCAGACTAAGTTATGACATAATGCTGGAGAGTTGATATAGCCTAGAGGTCACATGGTGAAAATGTATTAATGGCCTTGGCAGATAAGTAAAACTACTTCTGATGATCCTTTGAAATTGGAATTGAGGAAAAGGTGTTGGCCATATCAATAGCTGCATACCAGGTACCAGGAGACATATTAAACTGCTTCAGCAACAAAACCACATCTGGGAACAGCAGCTGCTATTAGAGTCACTATTTGATTAGGTTTATGATAATCTACTGTCATTATCCAAGATCCAATATTTTTTAGCACAGGCAAAATAGACAAGTTAAATGTGGATGTCATGGGAATCACAACCCCTGTATCTTTCAAGTCCTTGATGGTGACACTAATCTCATTTTACTCCTAGGTAAGAGCTATTATAATGGTTTCCACTTGGCTTTTCCTACCATAATAGCCCTAACTCCACATGTCCAAACCAAAACCAAACCCACTCCCATAGAGTTGATTTTGACTTATAGCTACTCCCAATGGATTTTCAAGGCTGTAAATCTTTATGAATGTAGATTGCCCAGTCTTCCTTATGAAGAGTGGCTAGTGGGTTCGAACTGCCAACCTTCTTGTTAGCAGTCAGATGCTTTAGGCATTACACTGTCAGTTGCTGAGTGTATCTATTCCAATTGTGCATTCTGAAATTGGGGAAAGCACTACAGGGTAGGTTCAGAGAACCATTGGACCCACTGTGAGATGGACCTGAGCTGAGACTCCATAAAGAACTTGACATCCATATGCCACCACTCTGATCAGTAGCACACAATGACATAATGTGTCTCCTGAAATTAGTGTCAATTCCACGCCAGTGTTGAGTAATCCCTGAAAAATCTGATTATTCCCTATTCCCCAATAAACAGTCATTCTCTTTAAAGGCCATAGATCCCTTTGTGGAAGGCTGGGAGAAAGATTAACAGTATAAATTTTTGGCAGTGGAGTAGGGTCCTTCCTCAAAGAGATTTGTCTCCCCTTCATTTAAGAGGTTTGGGTCTGTAAACTGGCTCATGTCTGGGAACTGATTGAAAGGCTGTGATTCTGCAGTCTGGTAATTCAAGTTAAACTGCTGTTCACCTGACTTAGAAATCTTTAGCTTGTACAGATCAGGTAAATATTTAGTTTACTTTTCCCATCTATTTCACTCCTAGGAACACCATGCCTACATATGCAACATCATAAGTCCATGTGAGTCAAAATATTCTGATTACTGCTTTGATTCTGCTGTCTGTTGCTGTAATCACACCAAACTTGTCTTTGTCTATTAAGTGCTATCACTTGGTCACCCCCACTGGGGAGTCCATTCTGCACCATTGTTGTTAGGTGTCTTAATTCGACTATGACAGTTCCACTATGAAATCTGGCTTACATAAAAAACATAAAAAAACAGTCACAGCATTCTTAAGGGATGTTGGAGCTTCCTACACAATTTGTTCCTTATATAACATTGAGAGATATGTCCTCTGGGCACTCCATGTGTGTGTTTGTGGGTACAATTTGATAAGTTTATCCTAACATACTTATTTCCCTAAGCCTTTGTATACTTTTTTCTACATTATACCAAGGCAGATCTGGTACTTCAGTTTGACTTTGTGTAGGTCACCACATAATCCATTCTTCAGTAAACCAACCAAATTAACTATTAGATCCTGTCCTAACCTCTCAAGCTGAAATATTGAATGAAGAAACAGTGCTCAGTGGGCCCAAATCAGTAAACTTAGCCTAATCCAAAATTATGTCCTTGTACCGTTATCCTAGGAGCTCCGGTAGCATAGTGCCTAAGGCACTTGACTGCTCACCAGAAGGCAGGCGGTTCAAACCCACCAGCCACTCCTTGGAAGGAAGGTTGGGCAATTCTACTTCCGTAGTGATATTGCCTCGGAAACCCAAGGAGGGGTCGCTATGAGTCGGGGCCGACTCGACGGCACATAACAACAACAACAACCGTTATCCTACACCCTTAATAGCTATTCCCATACATATTCTCCAGGTTTCAGTTTGTCCATATTAGCAAAATCAAGCAGTTTTTTCAAGTGTCGTGTACTTCCTCTTGGCTCATATTTTGTGTTTCACCTTTTTGGGGCTCATTGGGATTTAATTATAGTTCTAGAGATAGTAGCAACAGGGGTGTTGGGGGTGGTTCCTAGGAACATTCAGCAATGTCTTGTAAGGTATCTGTCTCTGACAATGTCTGAGGTGCTACTCCAGGTAATATTTTAGGCTATGACACAGCAGGAATAGATTGGTTAATCTCATCAGATGGGGGTGAGAGGGCTGGATGTATTGACAGGAGTGATTAACAGAATTTAGGAGGTCACTGTCCCCAACTTTCTAATTATCTACATATATGTCTCCATCTCAATTTCAGGATTCTATTTCTTCCCAATCAATGCCCTCACTTTAACTTCAAACATCGTTCAAAGTTGGCAATTCAATTGGTATTGTAATTCAGCCACTCTTATGGTAAGACTTTGTTTTTGGTTTTCAACAGTATCAACTCTTTATTTTTCTTTTTTCCAGGGCATAGTTGGAAACTTTGAGATCTTTTATGTGGTACATCTGAGCTGTGACTTGACTCTGAAGTCCTGAGCTCATCTAATTCCTTCACCACTTTGTTTAGCATAATAAGACCAACCAACCAGCTTCCTTATAGTCCTCTGTGATAAAACTGTAGAAAAATATCAAACGTTCAATCACCCAGAGCCTCACTTCTCACCCACATTTGATCTATTGTTGCTGCTGTTTTGCATATTAATATTGCCACCTCAAACATGGATTAGCAGCATCCTCTTTATTAATGCAGGCAGACTTATCAGTGTGTTTTTGAATAATCAAACTTGAGAACAAATGTAGAAACTCATCCTTATGATTCTGTTTCTCTAGAACAACTCCTGGTAACAAATGTCTTAGACTGGGTGCTCTAGAGAAGAAAAATCAGTGAAGCTTATTTATCTATCTATCTATTGAGAGACAGATAGAGAAATTTATCTCAAGGAAATGGCTTTTGCAGTTGTAGAGGCTGGGTAGTCCCAAGCCCGTGGTCAAATATCAAGGTGGAGGCTTCCTGATTCACACAGCTGCAGGGGCTGTTTGGACTCAAGCAATCAGAATAGCAGGCTGCAGACATTAGTGGCTGCTGAATCCAAGATCAGCAAGCAAAATGTCAGATTGTTGACTTACAGGCTGCATAGGCAACAGTGCTAATGTCAGCAGACAATATGACACACCACTGGTTCAAGTCTAGGAACCAGAGATGGCAATGAGCTAGATGCAGGATCAAGATTCAACAGAAAGGCAGAGAATTTTCCCAGAATGTCCATATATATGTATGAAGCATGCCACACTCATGAGGAAACTCCCTTTCAACTGATTGGCTGCTCATAGCACATCTCATCATGTAGGTGATTATATTATATCTGATCTCATCATGGAAGATGACTAGCTCTGGTAGCATATTGCCTAAGGCATTTGACTGCTAATCAGAAGGCTGGCGGTTCAAACACTTCTTGGAAGGAAAACTGGGCAATCTATTTCTATAGCTATAAGGCTCAGAAACCCAAAGAGGGGTCGCTATGGGTTGAATTTGATTTGATGACAGTGAGTTTGATTTTGGAAACCACCTAGAATCATGCTACAGCCAAGTTGACACATAACCTTCAGTATCACAATACACTAAAAAATAAAGGCAAAATAAAAAATATTTTCAGATAAAGAAAAACTTTGATTGTTACTTGAAGACCTGCTCTACAAAATATTTAAGCAAATTCATCAGGCTAAAAAGAAATTATATTCAGTGGCAACTTGGATCTACATGAAGACATGAGAAGCACTAGAAATAATAAAATGTGGTAAATATAAAAGTGTCAATATATTTACCAAAAAAAAAAAAAAAAAGTACTAAACACACTGCTGTGGTGTTGATTCCAATTCATAGCACCCTGTAGGACAGAGAACTGCCCATGGGTTTTCCAAGGCTTTAAATCGGTGGTGAAGCAGACATC
This sequence comes from Orycteropus afer afer, assembly GCF_000298275.1. Lineage (NCBI taxonomy): Eukaryota > Metazoa > Chordata > Mammalia > Tubulidentata > Orycteropodidae > Orycteropus > Orycteropus afer. Next base: position 1,550,759 of record NW_006922152.1, on the reverse strand, counting down.
TTTCTCCCACCAAACAACTGGTGCATGCAAAACATTGATCTTTTAGTTAGCAGCCAAGTGTTTAACCACTGTGCAATAAGAGTTCCTAATATATTTAACATTTGTGTTAAAGATGTGAAATGTAGTGGAAATATACTGTTGTAAAGTTCCTATATTTTACTTGATGTATTTCACTATTAACTTTTGTAGATTGAGATTTTTTAAAGAGGATTATTTCAGTTCTTAGAGAAATCATTAAACAATATTCAAAGAGATATATCTAGAATGAAAACAAAGAAAATAATATATATATTAAGATATGATTAATAATAAAATGACAAGAAAGGAGAAATGGGAAAAGGAAAATCAGATGTAATAAATAGAAAATGAATAGCAAAATATCAGATCTAAAAAATCCCATAAAAAACCCAAAATTATAGCTATAATTTTCTAAATATAATTAGGTTAATGCAATTAAAAGCCAGATATTAAACCAAGGGTATGCTGTCATTGAAAAAATCTTTATGAAATTTTAAGGAAACAGATAATAAATTGATGGAAAATTACATGCATACCAACAGTAAATATTAAAAAAATGACAGTGACAATGTAATGAGATAAAATTTACTCAATGATAAGGCATCTTGCTCAACACAAAAAGGATATTTTTAGTAATAAAAGTAATAATAAATCAAACCTACTTCCGCTGAGTTGATTCCAACTCAAAGTGACCACCACAGGTTTTCCAAGAGTGTAAATCTGTATCGAAGCAGACTGCCTTATCTTTCTCCTGTAGAGTGACTGATGGGTTCAAATTACCAGTGTTTTGGTTAGAAGTCATACCCACAGCACCACTGTTGTTATTATTGTTGTTATGTGCTGTCAAGTCAGACCCGACTCATAGCAACCCTTCCTTGGGTTTCTGAGACAGTACCACTACGGAAGTAGATTGCCCAACATTCCTTCCGAGGAACACCACTAGAGCTCCTTATATTAATAATAATAATGATGATGAAAATAAAACCAAACCAACTGCCATTGAGTCAGTTCAGCCTCATTCTGACCCCTGTTGAGTTTCTGAGTCAGTAAATCTTTATGGAATAAGAATGTCCAATCTTCCTTCCATGGAGTGGCTGGTGGGTTTGAACTACTCACTTTCTGGTTAGCAGTCAAATACCTTAGGACTGTGCCACCAGAGCTCCTTTAGAAGGGTCCAAATAACAGAAAGAGGTAAAAATTATAAATGTACATGCATCTAACAATAGAACTTTAAAATACATGAAAGAGGAGTTCTGGTAAGATGGCAGAATGGGCAGACAAACTACACAGACCCTCTTCAACAAAGAAAAGGGGAACCAAATAACACAGATACAGAAGATAATCATGGAGCCCTGATCTTTGAAAGGAAAGCTACAGAACTGGAATAAACTCCAACTACTAGAAGAACCTGCATGAAAACACCAAAAAAGTCATATGGAGCTGCAGGCTATCAGTGATCCTGACAACATAAACAGCTTAGATATTTCCAAGTGGGGTTAGGACCTAAGAATTAACCTAAAAATCGGCCCTGCTAGACAGGGGCTGACCTGAGGACTGCACTGGTGGCTGGTGAATAAAAGGGGAAGCAGAGAAGAGGGAGACGGGCTGAGCCACTAACTTTGGCCTGTCTGGAGGGCGCAGCCATTTTAAATGTTTACAAGCAACTCAAGCATTTTGGATATTTAAAGCAACAGCTCAGTTTTCAGGGACCTAAAATAGGCTCAACTTGCTGGGGATCACAAGGAAATTCTGGACACGAATGACTGGAAAGGTGTAGTATTCCCTTTGTTACTCTTATATTTCACACCCTCTTGGTGAATGGAAGTGTGGCCTTCCTCAAACCCACCTAACTTCTGGGCTGGCAGAAATTCCAGCCTAGTCTGTGTGCTCTGACTGAGCCTGGGAGCTCTGCTCTGTGCAGATTTTATTTCCTTTTTTTTTTCTTTTTTAAGTGTGCTTGTTTTTCTGTTATAAAACTATTATTCTTATTCTTTTTTTATCCTTTTTTTATTGTTCTTTATTCTTCCCTTCCCAGCTTCTAGTTTTCAGCTTTTTCTCTCTTCTTTCTTTCTGTTTCCCATTTTTTTTTTTCCTGTCTCATGGTTAACTCCATTCCTTGTTTTTCCTTTTGCATTTTAGCATTTTTTGTTCATTATTTTCCTACTCTACCTCTTTTTTCTTATCACTTCCTCACCAGATATGGCAGGTACTTTTTTTTTTTCTTCTTTGTTTGGTGATTGTTCCTGTGTGTTAATGCACTGTTTTTTCTATGTTTATTTGTTAGTTTGCTTGCTTTTACTTTTTTGATTGTTGTTTTTGACAAATTGAGTAGGTGACAGCAACTGTGACCATATGGTGCAACCACACCTACATATCCTGAAGCTCCACTTACTGAGTGAGAGCCACCACTTCCTTCTCCACCAACTTGCCAATGATAAATGACCATGAAGAATAGTCTCACTCACCCTTAACTGCTCTTCACAAACAGTTAACAGAGATCTAAATACAACAACATCAAAATGTCTCAGAGACAACAAACCATCACAATCCACATAAAGAAGTAGGATAAAGCAGTAGAAACAAGGGACTAGGATAGAGACCCAGAACATGTCTCTAAGGAATAAGCAGCATTGAGTTCCCTGATAAAGAATGTAAAATAATTATATCTAGGTATCTTCAAAGGATCAAGAGACAGATCAAGGAAAACACTGACAAAGTTAAAGAAATCATAGAGAAAACTCTAGAACAATTTTGGAACAAAATGACAAAATAAATGAAAAATTACAAATAATACAAATCTGTAGATAGAAATCCAGAAGATTAATCCTAAATTTTCAGAAATAGAAAACACATTGACAGGGCAAAGGAGTAGAATTGACTCAATGGAAGATAGAATTAATGAGATTGAAGACAAATACCTGGATATTTCTTTGGAAAGGGATCAATAAGAAAAAAGAACAACAACAAAAAAAAATGAGGAAAGGCTAAGGTACTTGTGGAATACCATCAAAAGAAATAATATATGTGTAATCAGAATTCAGGGAGCTCTGGTAGCATAGTGGCTAAGATACTTGCCTGCTAACCAGACGGCTGGCAGTTCAAACCCACCAGCCACTCCTCGGAAGGAAGGTTGGGCAATCCTACTTCCATAGCAATACTGTCTCGGAAACCCAAGTAGGGGTCGCTATGAGTCGGGGCTGACTCGACGACACATAACAACAAAAACAACAGCAATCAGAATTCAAGAATAGGAAGAGAAAAGGAAAATCACTGAGAAAATTGTCCAATATTTGTTGGAAGAGAACTTCCCTGATATGATGAAATATGAGAATCTATCCATTCAGGAAGCCCAGCAAACCCCAAACAGGAGAGACCCCAAAAGAAAATCACCAAGACATATCATCATCAAACTCATCGAAACCAAAGACAAAGAAAGAATCTGGAAAGCAGCATGGGAAAAATGAAAAGTTACCTAAAAGGACAACCAATAAGAATAAGTTCTGACTTCTCAGCAGAAACCATGCAAACAGGAAGGCAATGGGACTGTATATATAAAACTCAGATAGAGAAAAGTTTCCAACCAAGAATTATATACATGACAAAATTGTCCCTCAAATATGATGGTGAAATTAGGAGATTTCCAGATAAGCAAAAATTAAGGGAATTTGTTGAATCCAGATGAACCTTACAAGAGATACTAAAGGGAGTCCTTTGAACAGAGAAAAAATAATAGCAAACAAAAACCAACCATTAATACACAAAATGATATAATTCAGACACCAGCTCAATTATGGAAGTATCCAAAGAAAAATAAGCTTGCAAGATTGTAAACAGGAATCCAGAGACATCAATTGGCAAATGAGGACCACTACAAACCAAAAAGAGGGGAAATAATAGTGTAGTTACAGAACATCTAAATAGTGAGGGAGTCAAAAGAGTTGCAAAATAGAATGGACTACTCTAAACTTGGGGAGAAAATTAAAATTCACATTGCAATAAAAAAGAAGACAAGCACAAATATTTAGCAAATACTAAAACAATAGCAATATTTAGCCATTACTGAAAGATTAGCAAGAAGCTCTGGTAGCGTAGTGCCTAAGGCACTTGATTGCTAACTAGAAGGCTGGTAGTTCAAACCCACCAGCCACTCCTTGGAAGGAAGGTTGGGCAATCTACTTCTGTAGTGATCCCACCTCAGAAACCCAAGGAGAGATCTCTATGAGTTAGGTCTAACTTGATGGCACATAACAACAACAACAACACAAAACAATAACAACAAAGGAAATGATAACACAATTCATAAATATAATGAGCTCAGCATAGAAAATTATATGGAACAAAGAAACCAGGAACACCATGCAAAAAACACATAACAAAACTACAGCAACCAATTCATACTTGCTGATAATTACACTGAATGTCAGTGGATTAAATGCACCACTCAACAGATGGTGAGTTGCACACAGGATAAGGAAACATAACCCATAAACATAGTTCTACAAGAGTCAAGCCTTAGAGAGAAAGACAAAAATAGACTCAAAATCAAAGGTTGCAAAAGATATATCAAGCAAATGACAACCAAAAAAGAGCAGGGGTAGTAATATTAATTTCTGATCAAATTGACTTTAAGACAAAAAACACTTTAAGAGATAAGGAAGGGAGGCGGGGCAAGATGGCGGACTAGGCAGAAGGATTGCACAGACCCTCTTCAACAAAGAAAAGGGAAACCAATTAACACAGACACAGAAGATAATCTTG
>NW_006922152.1:1518962-1537339 GCF_000298275.1 Orycteropus afer afer | reverse complement strand
GAGATAAGGAAGGATATTATATACTGATTAAAGGATCAATTGAACAAGAAGATATAAACATAATAGATATCTGTGGACCCAATGAAGAAGCCCCAAAATACATAAATCAGTCTTTAAAAGAATTGAAAAGCAAATAAATGACTCTACCATCATAGTAGGAGACTTTCATACACCACTTTCAATGAAAGATAAAACACCTGAAAAGAAACTCAAAAAAGACCCAGAAGAGCTAAACAATACAATCCACCAACTTGACCTTGTAGATATCTACAGGGCATTTCACCGAACAGCAGCACAATATACATTCTTTTCCAGTGTACATGGAACATTCTCCAGGATAGACCATGTGTTAGGTAACAAAACCAACCAACCAACCAAACAAACAAAACTCACTGCCATAGAGTCAGATCCAACTCATAGTGATCCCTCCTCAGGTTTCCAAGGCAGTATCACTATGGAAGTAGATCTTCCAATCTTCTTTCTGAGGAGTGGGTGGTAGATTTGAACCACCAGTCTTCTGGTTAGAAATCAAATGCCTTAGGCACTACACAGCCAGAGCTCCCACAAAGCAAGCCTTAAGAAATGTAAAAACATTGAAATACTGCAAAGCATCTTCTTATCAGAATGCTATCAAATTAGAAATCAACAATAGGAAGATCAATGGAAAAAGAGCAAATACATGGAAACTGAACAACACCCTCTTCAAGAAAGACTGGGTAAGATTCAAGGTCAGATTCAGCTGAGGCTAATCTTGCACAGATACCCGTGATACAAAATACCTGCAATCCTTACAGAAACATCAGAAGACAGATATAGAGTAATCATTCACAGATAGCCAGAAATTGTGAGAGAGAGATCCAATGGATCTATTGTCTCAGGACAATAGTACTGGGGGACACCAGACTCAACTGACAGAACAAAATACATAAAAATCTTTTTCCTCATCCTACAATTGTGAGTAGTGACTGGGGTCTAAAAAGCTTTCAAGTGGCCTTCTAAGATGCAGCTAATAGTGTCCTATTGTCAGAAGCCAAGAAGAGTGCAAAAAACCAAGGGTATTTGGAAGCAATCAGCCCTAGGACATGTTGGACCTCCAGATCAGAAGAACTAGATGGTGCTTGGCTACCAATGACAATCACTCAGGAAAGGATCAAAACTGGAGATCCAGGACAGAGTGGGAGGAAAAATGTGGAATAAAATCCCAAAACACAATAATGACCAGAATTACTGGTTAGATGGAGTCTGATGAGACTCTCAATACTATGACCCTGGGATACATTTTGGGCCTGGAATAAAACTCACTCCCAGGGGCTGGCTCTCAGCCCAATAGTAAATAAGATGTACACACAGACCACTCAACTCAGGGGAGATTCACCCACATACTCTATGGAAGTGGATCCCTTAGAGAAAGTGAACCAGAGAGGCAAAAAAAAAAAAAAAAAAAAAGAAGAAAAAGAAAAAGATAAAGAAAGGCTGAGTAAGAGAAGAAATAAAAAAAGATAAAGAAAGGCTGAGTAAGAGAAGAAATAAAAAATGAAATTTAAAAAAATTCTTGATTCAAAGGAAAATGAAAACACAACATACCAAAATCTTTGGGAAGAAGAAAAAGCAGTGATCAGAGGCCAATTGATAGCAATAAATGTACACATCAACACAGAAGAAAGAGACAAAATCAATACTTTAACCAATATCTCCAACAATAAGAAAAACAGCAGGATGGAAAGCTTACAGTCACCAGAAGAAAGGAAATAATAAAGATTTGAGCAGACATCAATGAAATAGAAAATAGAAAGACAATAGAAAAAATCAACAAGGCTAGAAGTTGGTTTTTGAAAAGATTAATAAAATTGACAAACTCCTGGCAAATTTAACAAAGGGAAAGATGGAAAGAATACAAATAACATGAAGAAGAAACAAAATGGGGGACCTCACAACAGAACCAAGTGAAATAAAAAGGAAAATATCAGGATACTATGAAGAGCTGTACTCCAACGAATTTGAAAATCCAGAAGAAATGGACAGATTTAGAAACATACTACTTATGTAAACTAACACAGACTGTGGTGGAAAAGTTGAACAGATCCATAACAAAGGAAAAATGGAACAGGTCATAAAAAAAATGACCAACAATAAAAAGTCCTAGCCCAGATGGTTTCACCAGAGAATTCTACCAAGCATTCAGAGAAGAACTGACACCAATCCTACTCAAACTATTCCAAAACATACAAAAGGATACAACTCTCCCAAATTCATTTTATAAAGCAAGCATAACCTTGATAGCGAAACCAGGCAAAAACATTGCTACAAAAGATAACTACTGATCAATATCCCTCATGAATATAGATGCAGAAAACTTCAGTAAAATCCTAGTCAATAGATTCCAACAACATATCAAGAAAGTAATTCATTATGATCAAGTGGAGCTCATATCATGTATGCAAGGATGGTTTAACATTAAAAAAAAAAAATCATCAGGATCCACCACATAAATAAAACAAAGGAAAAGAAACACATGGTCATATCAATTGATGCAGAAAAGACATTTGATAAAATCCAATACCCATTCCTGATCAAAATCTCAGCAAAATAGGAATAAAGGGACATTTCTTAACACAATAAAAGGCATGTATGCAAAACCAACAGCCAAAATTATCCTCAATGGAGAGAGACTGAAACCATTTTCCTTGTGAACAGGAACCAGACAAAGATGCCCTCTATCACCACTTCTATTCAACACTCCTGGAAGTCCTAGTCAGGGCAATAAGGGAGGAAAGGGAAATCAAAGGCATTCAAATATTCAAAGCATCCCTCTTTGCTGATGATATGATCCTATACCTAGAAAACCCAACAGACTCAGTCAAAAATCTACTGGAACTAATTGAGTGATTTAGCATCATGACAAGATACAAGGTCAACCTCCAAAAATCAGTTTTGTTCCTTTATAACAGCAGAGAGATTGCTGAAAAAGATATAAGGGAATTGATACCATTTACAATAGCTACCAAAAAAAAAAAAAAAATACTTGGGAATAAATCTTATCAAAGACACAAAAGACCTGTACAAAGAAAACTATAAAAGACTACTTCAAGAAACTATAAGAGATCTACATAAATGGAAGAACATACCATGCTCATGGATAAGAAGATTGAACATTGTGAAAATGTCAGTTCTACCCAAAGTACTCTATATATCCCATTCAATCCCAATCCAGATTCCATCAACATTCTTTAAGGATATGGAAAAACCAATCACTAACTTTATATGAAAGGAAAGAGACCTCAGATAAGCAAAGCATTATTGTAAAAGAACAAAGTAGGAGGTGTCACACTCCTGGATCTTAAACTCTGCTTTATAGCCACAGTACTCAAAACTGCCCGGTGTTGGTACAATGACAGACACATAGACCAATAGAACAGAATTAAGAACTCACAAATAGATCCATCGACCTATGGTCAGCTGATCTTTGACAACAGGCTGAAATCCATTAAATGGGGGAAGAGATTGTTCAACAAATGGTGGTGGCAAAACTATGTATCCATTTTCAGAAAAAGGAAACAAGATTTGTACCTCACACCATAGTTTTTATAACTAACTCCAGATGGATCAAAGACTTACATGTAAATCTGAAAACTAAAAAGTTCCGCAAGAAAAAAATTTAGGAAAATATAGGAGCCCTAGTGTATGGCATAAATAGACTATCAAGCATAACCCAAAATGCACAAATGCAGGAGATAAACTAGATGAATGGGATCTTCTAAAAATTAAATTTTTGTGTGCTTCCAAAGACTTTTCCAAAAGAGTCAAAAGAACCTACAGATTGGGAAAAAAAATTTGACAATGACATATCTGACAAGGGACTTATCTCTAGAATTTATAGAAAACTTCAACACCTCAACAAAAAAAAAAGACAGATAATCCAATTGAAAAATGGACAGAAGACATGAATAGACACTTCACCAAAGAGGATATTCAGGTGGTCAACAAACATGAAGAAATGTTCACCATATTTTATCATTAGAGAGATGTAAATCAAAACAACAATGAGATACCATCTTGCCCCAGTACTATAGCAAAAGTTCAACAAGAGAGATAATAAAAATGCTGAACAGGATGTGGAGAGGTTGGGACTCTCATTCACTACTGGTGGGATTGTCAAATGATATAATCACTGTGGAAAGCAGTATGGTTATCCTTTACAAAGTTGGAATTAGAAATATCATTTAACCCAGCAATTCCATTACTAGATATATATTGTAAAGAAATGAGAGCCCAGACAAGAACAGATATATGCACAGCATTGTTTACATAGAATCTCCAAAAAACCACATAATGCTGAATGAGATAAGTCAATTACAGAAGGACAAATATTATACTAGCTCATTATTATAAAATGTCAAAAAGAATGCAATACAACACACTGCCATCAAGTGGGATCTGACTCATAGTGAAGCCTCCATGGGTTTCTGAGGCAGTATCACTTCGGAAGTAGTTTGCCCAACCTTCATTCCAAGGAATATCTGGTGGGTTTGAACTGCTAGCCTTCTGTTAGCAGTCAAATGTCTTAGGCACTATGCCACCAGAGCTCCCATAAAACATCAAGGACAGGTTTATATATGGAAGGAAATTTTCTTTGTTGGTTACCAAGGGTGGGAGGCGCAGGTAGGGAACACTGTTATATATGTACAGACAAGTATTGATTTGGATGAAGAGAAGGGCAATACCAAATGTGAGTGATCAACATGGTGGCATTGAAGAAGAAGAAGATATAGAGAGGTGCCTGAGAGGTCCAGACAACAAAGATGAACCCTTTTGCACATATAGTACTGCGTTGTCAGTGAAGGGAAACATTGATATACCGGTGGATAGATGGTTGAACAGGCTGATCTACTAGGTATATCTATGCAGGGGGAGTGTGCCCAAGCCCATGTATAGGGTTGGCAGACAATGTTTCTACAAGTGTATTTTTGTACGTTCTGTAGGAATTCTCCTCGGAAGGAAGATGGGGCTATCTACTTCCGTAGTGATACTGCGTCGGAAACTCAAGGAGGGGTCGCTATGAGTTGGGTCCTACTCAATGGCACATAACAACAACAAGGTAGGAATTCCCAGGTATATAGCAGAGCTGCCAAGGGACAAGCTTGTAGTCACTTCTTGGTCACTGCCAGCTACCCAGAAGGAGCAAGTTTTTGGACCTGTAGGCTCAGGACCATAGTTGCAGGGGACATTAAGCTCAATTGGCATAACATACTACACAAAGACATTGTTCCACATCCTACTTTAACAAGTAGCGACTGGAATCTCAAAAGCTTGCAAGCAGCCATCTAGATGCAACGATGGGGCTCTCCTCATTCAGAGCAAAGAAGAATGAAGAAAACCAAAGAATCATAGAAGCAATTAGTCCAAGCGATTGTTACACCGTGCGATCCTCAGCCTCTATGACTATGAGACCAGAAGAACTAGATGGTGCCTGGCTAACACTGTCAACCACTTGAAGGCAGATCTATATAGGAGATCCTGGATAGAGTATGAGAACCACGTGGAACAAAACTCAAAATCATTGAAAAAAAGAATCAAGTTTGCTGATATGATAGAGCCTGATGAAACCACAGAGACTATGGCTCCTGGCTGTCCTTCAGGTCTGGAATTGAACCCACTCCTGTGGCTTCCAGCCAAACAAAAGACAGGCATATTAGCTGAACATTTACATTAGGTAGATACACTCCTTGCAGAGATCAATCATGGGAGAATAGAAGCACTGTGTACACACAAGGAGACAGTTTGGGAAGCAGGAGTGCATAGAAGGGAATTACACAGGGAAGAGGTAACTCTGGGGAGGAAGTGGGAAGGGAGTTATTACATTTTGGGAAATCACAGTCAATATCATGAGACCAAGTGTATGTGAGCTGCTGTATGGAAAATGAATTTGCTCTGAAAACTTCCCAAATCACAGCAAAAGTTTTTTTTTTTTTTTTTAAATGCATGAAACAAAAATTGACAGATGGTTGGCCTAAGCTGCCTTTTCAATCATCTAGACAGTTAAAAAAGAAGATAGGAGGACTGAACCATTTAAATTATGATGTTGGAAAAGAATACTGAATATACTCTGGACTTTCAGGACAAAAAATCAGTTTTGGAAAATATACAAACAGAATTCTTCTTAGAAGCTAGAATGGCAAGACTTTCACTTATTTACTTTGAACGTGTTATTAGGAAAGATCAATCACTAGAATAGGACATGATGGTTGCTAAAATAAAGAGGCAGTGAAAATGAGAGAACATTTTAATGAGATAGATTGACTCAGTGGTTACAACAATGGACGCAACTTACCAAAGACCATGAAGATGGCACAGGAGCAGGTCATGTTTCTTGTTAATGCATGTTGTTGTTGTTGTTGTTATGTGCCGTTGAGTCGGACTCAACTCATAGCGACCTCTCCTTGGGTTTCCGATGCAGTATCACTGCAGAAGTAGATGCCCAACCTTCCTTCCTAGGAGTGGCCAGTGGGTGAGTTGGAGTTAATTCAACAGCAACTAACAACAAACAACAAGGAGACAAAGACAAATACACAGTGTATTAGGATATTTTAACATATGTTTTTGAGTAATTAGTGGCTAAACTAGGTAAAAATTCAAAAATTAGAGCGATTGAATCTTTAATTAATGAATTAAATGAAATTATAATGCTCTACAAACAATTGAGGAATATTATTTTGAGTGCAGATGAAATTGTCACCAAGATAGATTGAACAGTGTTTCTTCAACATATTTCAATAGATGTAAAAATATTGAAATCTTTATACAGAGTATAATTCAGAGTTTAATTCTGACCAAAATGGAATAATATTTTAATTTTTTTAAAAAAATAACATGGAAATTCAACATTGACTTTATAAAAAGCCCACTGGTCAAAGAGAAAAATCAAAAGAAAAATTAAAAAGTAACTTAGATTCAATGAAAAAACAACAGAGCTTATCCAAATTTGGGAACTGTAGGTTAATCCTTCTTAGAGAAATATTTATAATTTTAAAGCTTATGGGTGGTATCTTAGACAAAATTAAACAACCACAGTCAATCTTTATAGTTCTTTCACCTTACAAAGCTAGAAGGAAACAATTAATTCCGAATCATATAGAAGAAAAGAAACAATGATATTAATTACAGATATGAGCAACACAGAAAAAAAAAAAAAATCCAATAAATAAAAATAAAGTAAAATTTGGTTATTTGGAAATGTAATAAAATTGATAAAACTTTAAGCCAGTGTCATCAAATATTTTCTCTAAAGGCCCAAATGGTAAATAATTTAGGCTCTACACATCACCGGGCTCTTGCCATTTCAAAAATTCTTCTGATGTAGTATAAAATTTAGTTTAGACTATATGGAAATGAATGAGTACATTGTGTTCTGGTAACACTTTTTTATACACACTGAAACTGGAACTTCATATAATTTTATATGTCATGGAATATTATTTTGCTTCTGATATTTTTTCAAATATTAAGTGTAAAAGCTATTCCCAGTTGTTGAGCTATCCAAAAACAGGTAGCAAGACAGATTTGGCCCACAGATCACTGTTTTTCATCTCTTGCCCTCATTAGATTGAGCAACCTGAATCAATCTGAATATTGAAAAGGAGATATCAATAGAGTGCAAAAATGTGTTCATCTACCATTAAGTAAATGCGACTCATTAATATCATGAAATATTATAAGCCAACTACAAAACCCATTGCAGTCAAGTCGATTCTGACGCACAGTGACCCTACAGGACAGAGTGGAACTGCCCCATAGTTTCCAAGACTGTAATCTTTACAGAAGTCAATTGCCACATCTTTCTCTTGTGGAGTGACTGATGGATTGGAGCAGTTGACCCATTGGTTAGCAATCAAGTGCTTAGACATGGCACCACCAGCAGTCTCTAAGAAATAATATATAGCTATTAAATATGAATTAGTTAGATTTCCATATAAATTAACCTGTAAAGTTACCTAAAATATGTCTTTGAGAAAAGCAAATTAAAAGCAATCCTTCTCCCCCACCCCAGAGAAATAACACAGCATCATTTCTATCAATGTAGTTTATATATTCTCATATATGTGTAAGACTATGGAGAAATATATAGGCAGATATACCTGAAAATATAATTTAATCCAAGAAGTAGGAATAGAATGAGGACAGATTAACTTTGAAAAACCTGTACAGCTTTAGGTTATTTTTTCTTATCAGATATTACTTTTACTATAAAATTCACCAAGAAAATATGCAATAAAATTATATACCCCAAATCAAAAAACTAATAACCACAAGTAATAAATGTTTCCTTTCAGTCATTAATTTATAATTTATGATTTCAAATCCAGGATTCTTCCCACTCTATCATGTTGCCATTAACTGTAGTACATATATGGACTATGTTGTTGTTGTTATGTGTCATCAAGTCAGCCTTGACTCATAGCGATCCCTCTTTGGGTTGCTGAGACAGTATCACTACAGAAGTAGATTGTCTACCCTTCCTTCCAAGGAATGTCTTGTGGGTTTGAACTGCTAGCCTTCTGATTAGCAGTCAAGTGCCTTAGGCACTATGCTAGCAGAGCTCCATATGGACTATATAGATATCATATAGATATATAAATAAAGTAGACAAAGTATAATGCTGTTTTGTGATCATAGATGTGACTGGTTATAAAAGGTAGTTTTGAGAGTAGAGTTATATATTCATTAGTTTATTTCTTCCATTTAAAGTAAGATAAAAACTAATAGTAACAATTCTCTGAGGAGAATTTATTGACAGTAATAGCAGCATTACTGTAGATCTGAAAAAAATATTCTGTTCTTTTCATAATACCCTGGACTAATCAGAATAATAATTTATAATGATTACCTCTTATTTATTGAGTGCTTGTTGACTACTTACTGAGCCAGACACTTGACATATGTAATTCCATAATACCTGAGATATTAATTTATGTTTCATTTTCCCCTGAATTTTCTTCTTTATCTATTCATGGAGGAGGCTTATTCCTGCTCAGTGCCCCAAAGAAGAATGAAGAAAGGCATAAAATGAAAATAATCTGCACACCTTTCTGGTTTTTATGTTTCAAAGCCAAAGCTTTGACAGATTTAGATAAAGTTCAGACTAATTCAGGTGTTTTGTTGTGGGTCATGTTGTTGGTAGATGTCATTGAGTCAGCTCCATTCCTGCACCATCCTCACAAAGTTTGCTATGCTTTATTTAATTGTTTAAATAGCTACCCATCTATCCATACATAGAGCAATGTTTGTTGTCACTGACAATGCAGTTCTGTACATGCAAAAGGGTTCATTTTTGAGGTCTGTACATGTCTTCCTCTTCCTCAGCCTGTTTGCTATACTTAAGCCTATCCTTGAAGGCCCTGTGGCAATCAGTCTCACTGAGGGTCTTCCCGTTTTTTGCTGATGCTCTTATTTACTAAGAATGATATTCTTGTCCTGAGATTGGTCCTTTCTGAAAACATGACCAAAGTGCGTGAGACAAAGTTAGGGCCCTCTCATTTCTCATTTTTAAGGTGAATTCTGGCTGTACTTCTTCTGAAACAGATCTGTTCATTCTTCTGGCAGTCCATGAGATTTTCAGTATTTTTTTTTGTTGTTGTTGTTGTTATGTGCCATCGAGTTGGCCCCAACTCATAGCGACCCCTCCTGGGTTTCCGAGGCAGTATCACTACGGAAGTAGGATTGCCCAACCTTCCTTCCGAGGAGTGGCTGGTGGGTTTGAACTGCCAGCCTTCTGGTTAGCAGTCAAGTGCCTTAGGCCGGTTGACTCGACGGCACATAACAACAACAACAAATTTTTTGTTAGCACCACAATTTTAATGCATTAATTCTTCCTCGGTCTTCCTTGTTCATTATCTAACTTTCACACGTATATGAAGCTATTGAAAATATCATGGATTGGGTCAAGTCTTCAAAGTTATATCTTTGCTGTTTGACACTTGAAAGAGGTCTCTTGCAGCAGAGTTGCCCAGTCCAATGTGTCATCTGATTTCTTGACTGCTGCATCCATGGGTGTTGATTGTGGATCCAAGTAAAATAAAATCCCTGACAACATCCATCTTTTCTGTTTATTGTTATGTGGCCTATTGGTCCAATTGTGAAGATTTTTGTTTTCTTTATTTTGAAGTGTAATCCATACTGAAGGCTGCAATCTTTGATCTTCATCAGTAAGTGTTTCAAGTCATCTTCACTTTCAGCAAGTAAGGTTGTGTCATATGCATATCACAGGTTGTTAATGAGTCTTCCTCCAATACTGGTCATGCATTCTTCTTCACACATCAGAATCCAACTTCTCGGATTATTTGTTCAGCATACAGATTGAATAAATACAGTAAAAAGGATATAACCTCACACATCTTTCCTGATTTTAAACCATGCAGTGCTCCTTTGTTTTATTTGAATGACTGCCTCTTTTTTATGGGTTCCTCATGAGCATATTAAGTGTTCTGGAAGCCCTATTCTTCACAATGTTATTCATTATCTCTTATGATCCACACAGTTGAATGTCTTTGCATAGTCAATATAACACAAGTTAACATTTTTCTCTTATTCTTTGCTTTCAAACAAGACCCATCTGATATTAGCAACAATATCACGCATTCCATGCCCTCTTCTGAATCTGACTTGAATTTCTGGCAGTTTCCTGGAATATACTACTGCAACCATTTTTGAAATATCCTCAGCAAAATTTTACTTGCTGTAATGTTAATAATATTGTTTGATAATTTTCACTTTCTGTTGGATTGCTCTTCTTGGGAATGGGTACAAACATGAATCTTTTCCAGTCAATAGGGCAGGTCGCTCTCTTCCAAATTTCTTGGCATAAATGAGTGAGCACCTCCAGCATTACATTCATTCGTTGAAATATCTCACTGGGTATTAATCAATTCTTTTAGCCTTGTTTTTTGCCAATTCTTCCAGTGCAACTTGGACTTCTTCTTTCAGTATCATAGGTTTTTAATCATATGGCACCTCCTGAAATGGTTGACTATCAACCAACCAATTCTTTTTGGTATAAAGTTTCTATGTACTCTTTTGATGATTTCATGTTAGTTTCCCTCAATATCCCTTTTCACCTTCTTCCATAGTAATAGAATCTATACTTATGACTATAGAGATTTTTCCCAGAAAAATAACTATTTACTAGCCTCCTTTGCATATAAATAGGGACATGAGATAAATCCTCTCTCTATGAGGTAATATCAGATTTGGGGACTATCTTTCAAACATAGTCTGTGATCTTTGACCCTATTTACTTTTGCCCCTTCCATCTTCCTGATAGTTGGGATGTAGATATGATGCTAAAATCAATGCAGCCATCTTGGTCCATGAGTTGACCTTGAGCATAATTGCCATGCATGAGAGAAAATCATGATAGAAAGGTTGTGTGTAGAAGATGCATCCTATTCTTTATAGACAGCATATATCTGGCTTTTGTATGAGAGAAAGTTGTTATACTTTATTTAGCCACTGATATTTTGAATCTCTGTTTCTCATGGTTTAGTCTATTCCTAATTAATACACAGAAATACCAAAACTCACTGCCATTGAGTTGGATCCGACTCATAGCGACCCCTTCTTGGGTTTCTGAGGCAGTATCACTATGGAAGTAGATGGCCTAATTTTCCTTCCACAGAGTGGGTGGTGGGTTTGAACCAGCCTTCTGGTTAGCAGTCCAACAACCTGGAAGAGCAGGCTTCTCAGACAGACCAGAGAGGTGTTCTCTACAACTAGAGAGTCAAGAGTGAACCCAAGGAAACTTCACTCTATTTCTCAACCAGAAAAGAATGATTACATGGTGTATCTAGGCAGATGTGATATAAAAACCCTCACAGTAACAACACTAACAGCTCTGTAAGACTTTATATATGGCATAATTCTGGGAACAGTTGATAACATTTTTAGAAACCCCAAATTATTGGATACTCTGTGTAATTACTATTTCTTTTATATCACAAGGAAATAGTATCAACCTAGTACTACCTATGTGCTAGGTGTCTTACATAAATTATCTATTACCATAAGAAGTTTATAAGGTAGGCATTTTAATTGATAAAGAATAATATTGATATTATTGATAATTTTGATAAAGAAAGTGGGGCTAAAAATTTAAGTAACTTACCCTATGTCACAAAGCTAGTGAAATAACTTCTTGTTGTTGTTGTTATGTGCCGTTGAGTTTGACCCGACTCATAGCGACCCATCCTTGGATTGCCCAGTCATTATCACTACGGAAGTAGATTGCCCAAGCTTCTTTCCAAGGAGTGGCTGGTGGGTTTGAACCACCAGCCTTCTGGTTAGCAGTCAAGTGTCTTAGGCATTGTGCTACCAGAACTCCTAGTGAAATCATTAGGAAGCTAAATTTTGAACATAGGTCTATCTCTTTCTAAGCATCTTCTATAATTGAAAATATGTGAAAATGTGAACAAGAATCAAAAATAGACTCCAATTTGTTACAGGAAAATGATAACAAATTCTAGGAACTGGATGTTGAATATGCTATTGTAATATGATGGAATATACACAGATATATTAAAGTAATAAGAGGATCACATACTCAAAGATATCCCAAATAAGGAAATGATCTTAGGATTTTACATTATGACAGTTTTAAGTGAAATTCCTGTTATGTAGATCTGGTGATGTAGTACGTTGGGAAGTAGAACTATATCTGGTATATGGAAAGAGAGTTTCCTGAAATTTTTACAACAAGTAGAAGAATTAGATATCTTATATCTTGATATTTTTTTCCAAATTTAAATATCTGGTTTGATTATTTTTCAGTGCTAGCAGGAAATTAACTCTCACTTATGCTTGTTAGTGATCCTGCTCCTTTTCTCTGATCTTTAAAGAATCCTAGGAGATTTACCTAGCCAAGAAAATTTGGGAAAATTTCTAGTTTTCTGTATATCCTTACTGCCACTGTGATGCTCACTTTCCATACTAGTGTGGCCCATTCTAAGAAAACAGCTCTGCTCGCACTAGGCAAAACTCAGGTACAGTTACTTATTTTCCTCTTTCAGTTTACATGGCTGTTTACTTAGTGTTTAATCTCCCTGAAATCCAAATGACAGTCTATCAGAGGAACTGACACATTAGTGTCTTCCCCCACCATCTGTTTTTGGGTCAATCCAAGTCTTTAACTCCAAGCTCTGTGTCTTTAATTTTAATTTCCTTTCAATTCTCCTCTCTGAAATGAAGAGGCAACTTAGTTCATTTCAATGAAACTGGAGGTTTAACAATTCGTGGGTTGAATGTATTATCCCAGTATGTTGAAATTTTAGTTTGAATTCTTGAAACACAAATATTTTTAACAGTCTTCAATAGCAAAGAAAGCCAAGTCTCAAACTGGAACACTTGGCATTTTAACCTGAGAATCTGGGAAAGAATAGAATGGTATGAAGAGATACATGGCTTTTCCTTTTTTTTATGTGACTGCAAAAGCAGTGAAAATATGACAGAAATTGATTGTAATATATCAAAAAATATAAATATTTCAACAATTATCTTAATATACATATACTGTATATATACATATATACATATTGGTGTTGTTAGGTGCTGTGGTGGTTAAGTTTGTGTGTCAACTTGTTGGGCTTGGTTGAGTGGCTGGGCATCTGGTGGTAGTTACTCCCCATGATGAGACTGGCAATCAACTCCATGGTGGAACCTATCACAAGCAGCTGAGTAACTGCTTTAGGGATTTGGTCTGTTTCCTGTATATAAGAAACAGCTTTGGGAATGGTCTCTAGCTTATGGCACACTTGAACCCTGATTGTAACAGAGTCATTGTTCCGCAGCTTGGCATGCTCTGCTGACCTTGGGACTTTAAATGGACTTGAATTAATTTCCTGCTGTGTGGTTTGGTAACATTGGGACTGTGTCTTTTTACTTGTCAACCCTGGGCTTGTCAGTCTCAGCAGTTAGTAGCTGTCTGAATGAAGGAAAGCCTCTAGCTCCAGTGAGCTGGGAGCCAGAAGCAAAGCTGAAGCTCAAGGCTGAGAGGTTTTCACCCAGTCCCTGGAGCCTGGCACTTTGAACTCGGACTTAAAGCCTCCAAACTGTAACAGAATAAACTCCTGTTCATTAAGGCCATCCCTTTCATGGTATATTCTTGTCAGAGTGGCACTAGGTAACCAGAACATGTGCCTTCTCTAATCCTTTTTATATCTATATCTACACAGTAATTTTATTTTACCCTATAAATGCTGCAGGAATATATTTACTTAACTGACAATGTCGTAACAATAATTTTAGGTTGTAATTTATAGAAAATTCAATTTAAGTTCCATAAAAACAAAACTGGAGTTGAGTATTTAAATTTTCATGGTTGATTGGGGCAGTCCTTTCAGGAGAAACTGTGAGTGGAGTAAGGAAAGCAGGAAAGAGAAGGAGAACAAGCTATGTAAGAATGTAGTTTTAGATAGAATCAGTTTATTGGCCTAATCCCAAAGGGAGGTCTGGAGTGTAATTTACACTAATTTGAGGCTAGAAAGAGGAATATTTGTTCTATCAGTTCTGTCAGTAATTGTCCAAAGACCATAATAGGTGACTGCTAGCAAGGCTGATTTAATTGTGTGGAGGAATCCTACAGAGAATGTTAGGATGTGACTTGCTAGCACCTATAGCACAGGGATCAAATCAGTAAGTAGGATCCTAGTGAATAGAGGTAAAGCATCAATAATATTTATTACAGTCCACCCCTTGAACCACTCAGATCCACTTTATTTCTCACATTAGGTTTACTCAGTATTTCCACAGCTTCTGCATGATTTGTATTAGGTGATAAACTCTGGGATGATTTTCAAGAGGTCTGTTTCTGAGATGAGCTCTTGCCCTACGTACCTCATTGATTCTGAGTTTACAATTGAAATATATCCTCTCTCCGCACTACTACTATTCTAGATTCTTCTCACTGTCAACCAATGTTGTTGTTAGGTACCACTGAATTGGCTCCAACTCACAGTGACCCTATGTACAACAGAACAAAACACTACTTGGTCCTATGGCAACCTCACAATCCTTGCTATATGTGAGCCCATTGTTGCAACCACTGTGTCAATCCATCTTATTGGAGGATCTTCCCCTTTTTCATTGACCCTTCACTTTACCAAGCATGATATCTTTCTCCAGGGAATGGTACCTTCTGACAAAATGCCCAAAGTAGGTGAGAGGAAGTCTGGCTATTCTTGCTTCCAAGGAGCATTCTGGCTGTACTTCTTCCTGGACAGATCTATCTGTTAGTTCTTTTGGCAGTCTATGGTACTTTCACTATTCTTCACTGACACCACAACTGAAAAGCATGAACTCATCTTTGGTCTTCCTTATTCATTGTCTTGCTCTCACATGTATAAGGGGCAATTGAAAATACCATGGCTTGGGTTAGGTGCATCTTAGTCTTTAAGGAGACATCTTTGCTCCTCAGAACTTGAAAGAGGTCTTTTGCAACAGATTTTCCCAGTACAATTTGCCACCTGATGTCTTGACTGCTGCTTCCATTAGTGTTGATTGTGGAACCAAGTAATATGAAATCTTCCACAACTTCAGCCTTTTCTCCATTTATTGTGATGCTGCTTATTTGTCCAGTTGCGAAGATTTTGTTTTCTTTATGTTGAGGTGTAATCTATACTCTAGACTGTAGTCTTTAATCTTCATCAGTAAGTGCTTCTAGTCATCTTCACTTTCAGCAAGCAAAGTTGTGTCATCTGCATGTCACAGGTTGTTAATGAGTTTTCCTTCAGTCCTGATGCCATGTTCTTCTTTATATAGTCTAGCTTCTCAGATTATTTACCCAGAATATAGATTGAATAAATATGGTGAAATGATTCAACCCTGATGCATTCCCTACCTGATTTTAAACCATGCAGTAACTCCTCGTTCTGTACGAATGCCAGTCTTCTGGTTTATGTACAAGTTCTTCATGATCACTATTAAGTGTTCTGGAATTCCCACTTTTCTCAACACTATTTATATTTTGTTATTACCTACACAAAAGGATGTTTTTTTCATAGTCAATAAAACATAAGTAAACATCTTTCTGGTATTCTTTACTTTCAGTCAAGATCCATCTGACATCAACAATGATATCTGTCATTCCACGTCCTCTTCTGAATCCAGTTTGTATTCCTGGAAATTCTGTCTATATACTGCTGCAACCATTTCTGAAGTGTCTGGCTTATCTTCCAGCACTTTATCAGACAATGTTTCAGAGCTATTCATACATTTTTCCAGTACTATATCAGACAATGTTTCACTGGTATTCATAAGGTTTTCACTGGTCAATTCTTTGTGAAGTGGATATCTCTTTCCTTCTTCTGAGTCTTAGTTTGGAAGCTCTGCTGAAAAGTGTCCACCATGGGTGACCCTGCTGGTATCTGAAATACTGGTGGCATAGCCTGCAGTCTCACCACAGCATGTAAGCCACATGTACAAAAAACTAAAAGACTATGGTGGATGTTCAACAAATACTTTCTATTGATAAATGTTGCATGCACATTCAGTGATGCAGACCATTATTTGTAAGGGGTGCTGAGCCCATTTCCCATTCATTTTTCAGACTATGGTATTATATTTGCCCATTTTCTGTTAAATTTTGACATGAAAGCACCAAGAGTGATATCCCCTTACACTCCTTAAGTGCTGAACATACTCTTTCCTGCCTTTACTAGGTAGCAGCATCCTTACCTATTTTGACCAGAATAAATTATCTCTGTCAGTATAACCCCTTCCTTTTTCTACTAGTTTACTATCATAAGGATATCAAATTTGTAGTAGCTCTGGTATTACTTTTACTCTAACTCTTACTGTATCATCTGTTGGAAGGATTGCTCTGAGAATCATGACATACAGTCTTATAGAGCCCACATTTAAAAGGAGAATGGCATAGGTTGGAAGAAAAATAAAAAGGCACAAAGAAATAAGTTTATTTCATTTCTGGGTCCTATGATTATTACCTTACATGCAAAAGATGTATTAAGTTAAAGATCTTGAGAGAAGAAGATTATGCATGATTATTTAGATGGAGTCTTGAGACAGCGTAATACAGAGGAGAAAGCGATATTGAGGAAGATGTAAAAATTGGAGAGATGTGACCACAATGCAAGAGTTCTACAGCTACCAGAAATTGGAAGAGGCAAGAAATTCTCCCCTAGAGTGTCTGGAAAAAAATATACTTTGTCAAAAAATCAGTGTTGGGATTCTAGCCTTGAGAATTGGGAGAGAATGTGTTTCTATTGTTTTAAGCCACAAAGTTTGTGGTAATCTGTTACAATAGACACAGCAAATTAATACAGTCACAAAGCACAAATTCTCAAGTGTTTTAATGGTATTGAAGATGAATAAGGCAATTACTACATCTACTTATTGGTTCCTGTACCAATGAATTATATGTGTTGAGGAAATAGAACCTTATAGTGGCTGTTGGGCTAAGGTACATTGGTTTAAGCTTATTACCTTATCATTGCAGGGTGCTGCCTCCATGTTGATGCCTCACCCACAATTCTATGAGTCCATTAACCACTCTTTCTAGTTGGCTACTTCTGAATGGTGTAGAATTAAATATGTGATCCCTTCACATGCTGCATCCCTGACCTACTTATTTCCAATGTTCCATTCTTACTCCTTGTAAGCTCCTATCCAACAAGTTACGTAATTAGGCACTTTCATAAATCTACATATATCTTTACTGTGGGCCAATTTTCTCTCCACTCAAAGTGGTTGGCCCAGTACACAACCTGAAGCTTTGCCCATTGAGGGAGGATCACCTGTACCACTGCCTTTGAGGGATACCACTTAATGGCGCTGTAGTACAACAGAAGTTTTCAACTTGGTCTGACATATCAAGCAGACCTATCAATCGATCAAGCTTGATTATATTTATCTTCTGAAATGTGGTCATACAGAAAATCTTCCCTGAGTAAGAGGGAGGAAGAGCTGAGGAAGATATACAAGTATAAGAGGGTTAAGTTATATGAGGGTCTAGACCAGCTAACTTTTGCCATCTAGACTCACTCAGGTTCAAACATGAGTTTGCTATTTCTATCTTATGATGGATTTCTTTTGGCTTTGTATAAATTTATGAATTCATGCATCTAACAGCAATCAGTTAATCAAGGACTCCAGTGTGAGGTTTCTGTCAACTGCAAAATATGTTCATTCCAATTTCACACTCAAAAACTGGAAAACAACCACAAGAGGATGTATATGAGACAGATTTGTGTCAAGAATCCCTTAGCTGACCCTGTACAACCTTACTTTAAGGTTGATCAAAATGGAGCTTTAGCTCTTTGAGTATATATGTATGTGTGTGTATATATATATATATATATATATATATATATATATTT
>NW_006922152.1:1510542-1518465 GCF_000298275.1 Orycteropus afer afer | reverse complement strand
ATATATATATATATATTTATATGTAGTATATTCCAAGCATCCAGGTATCTCTCTTTATCCAGTATACATTTACCACATAAAGGGTAGGAATATTTTTTGAGGAGGAACTGAGGAAACTTTACTGATTATAATCACTGTTGTATTGGATCAGAGACTCTTTTTCAGTTAATATATACTAAATTTTAAAGATTCCAATTGGAATATGTGTTTATTCATGCTTAATGCCCTTTTGCCAAAAATAATGTGCTACTAGTCAGATTTTGATAAATTGTAAGGTATCTTTCCAATCTTTTCTCAATCATAGCTCTCCTTCTCACATTTGAGGATTAAATTTTCTTGTAGTTTTTATCCATTAGGTACCATTCAGATTCAAGTAAGAGAAAATCCCAACACAAATGGTTGAAACAATAAATAATTCCAAGGCTACTTTATACAATACCCTGAGGTAAGGGAGGTTACTGAAACCAAAGTATCACCTTAGTCTTATGCTTCCTCAGTATTTATGGCTTATCTTCATCTGGTCTCTTTATGATCAAAATATGTCTGTTTTGGGTCCATGACTTCAAACAAATATGGCAATGCCATCAGGAGAGGCAGAGACATCCTTTTACATACGTTTTCCTTTTTATCAGTTAGGAACCTTTCCTCAGAAGTCCCCCAGCTGATTTCCCTCATATTTCATTAATTGAAATGGATTTGGGGATAGGGTCACCTTATCTTAAGTTTTAAACTTTGAAAAATAAGAGAGAAAAAGCAAAGAATTTCATCAAATGTAAATTTATTCAAATTTTCACAATAATCCTTAAAACAATAGGTTTTGTATTGCTAGCATTTAAATCAATAACTAATATCAACATATGGCCTGTGATAAAGCAGACAATCTTTCTCCCATCTTATGCACTAACATACTAAAATGCAGGATGATGGATATTTGTGTGAAAAGATTATTCATTAACATTATGAACATATGAAAGTAAAGTGATTACATGGGAAAAAAAAAAGTGATAATCTCTGTCTCTGTCTCTCTCTCTCTTTTGGCTGGAGACCTTCTTATAGTACACCTTCCTAGTGGTGTTCCATCAACTAGGTCAATCCAGTTAGGAAAATTGATTCATTTGAATTGGTCTGTCGGCATTATTTGACAACAACAAAAACAAGGAAAACAACAAAAGTAAATTACGTGTCATACACCATCATTAACACCCTCTTCACCTAAACACATATATGCACTCTACTTTAGCAAAACAATTTTCTATACAATAAATCTTAACTGACTTGAAAGTAAGTTAGTCTCACATGCGCTTTCCATGTAGAAATAGCAAAGATAAGATGGGAGGATACAAAAATAAAAAAAGGGTCTATATCTTTAATGCTCATTGGACAGTCATGTAGCTTCAAAGCCTTCAGGGTCATTATTAAGATATTATTTGCCTTAATCCAAGTACCAAGTGCATTACTTTTTCAGACAGAAGACAGTCACTGAGATTAAGGAATATAGTATTTTAGAAATAATACATTCTGCCTCTGTGAATAGCAGAGTTTGATGACTGGGTCTTTGTAAACACTTTATAAAGATGTAAATAAACCATTTGTGACTTTAAATTACGACCATTTTGAAAAGCCTGAAAGTTGTTTCAGAAAGGAAATGCCACATTTATCACAAGTCAGTAAAAAAGGAAAAACTTGTCTGTTGACTATCTTTCACAGAATTGTATAGCTGGTTGTCTCTTCAGATCTAAAATAATAGTTTAATATTTTTTGCACATTTTATTCTGATTGCTGGATATTTATGAAGCTAATAGAAAACCAAATAAAGTTTTGTATAACTGAAAGGTTTTCAGACTTTCTTTTACAGGATGTTAAAAATAGAAAAAGGGCTTGATTCGAGAAGTGTGGATAGAAGTTAGGTATTTTTCTTCTAGCTACAGGTTTTAAAAAGCAACCTATAAGTTTACATTTTCATAGATTTTATTTGCAATATACAAAATGGTATATTATTATTGGTCAGGCAAGTAAGTTGTTATGTATATCACATGTAGAACAAGATTCTGATATTTCTCTTACACAAATTTTTGTCTTGAATAGAATCCGGTAATGAATTAGATGTTGACCCCAAAGTATCTGCAGTACTGAAGACTACTTCAATAAAATGCAAACTTGTTTAGTTTGTTTCATGAATCTCTATGAAGATTATTATTTATAGATTGATGATTTTATGAAATGAAACAAGGATGAGTGTTTAAAATTTATTATACCTGTTTTTCTACATAAACTGTGAAACATAATAGCCTATGAAACATGGCCTCTGTGGCTTGTGAGGGACTCTTTCCTCTTATTCCCTGTTGTAGTGGTTTTAGCCAGGTTAATGAAATTTAAACTGATTTGTCTTCAGGGCTGGTATTCACCAAAGTATTGGTAATTTGGTAATACTCATCTTCCCCCACCCCATGAGAAAGAATAAAAGAATAGTGAGTAGGAGATCATAAGGAAATTGCTTATCTTGAAGAATAAATTATTCTCCATGTGATTTGGAGGTAAGCCATCAGCACGAATTAGCGTCTATTCTCATGAACTTTCTGAGATAAAAGAATATGTGAATTTAGTATGTGGATGCATTAGGCATCATTACTATGGTGCATAGGCATTAAAATCAAAGTGAGAAGGAGGGTGCTGGTAGTATTAAACTCCAAGAAGGACAAATGAAACAAACAACAAAAGACAAAGCGTTAATTAAGTAAAAGCTGACCTTTTTCTTAATCTCTGGTAAGCTTTTCTTACTCTCCCACCTTTGCCTTCTGCCACTCCTAGTTTGCACTTTGTTGAGGTAAAGCTATCCATCATTTTTTACATATCTGCTTTCCAACTCCAATCATTGGCTATGAAGATATGCTCTTTTTTGTGAACAGCAGCAATATTAATCTTGGAGAAGACATGGCAGCTCAGTTTGAACACAAGGTCACACTAACTGTGGAGCTTGACCCCATCAGCTCAGAGGATGGTCAGACACAGCTACTATAGTTGTTCTCTTAAAGTTAGGCCAACTTCTCTTCTAGGCATCAATATTTGCTGTCAAATTTAAAGCTAAGAAAGACAATGATAGAAAAGTCATTTTGACATAGATTCTACTTGGCATGAGACTCAACTGTTTCATTATCCTCTTTACAGCTACCTAGAAATAGCTTCTCATAGATGCTCTTACATCTCTTTAAACTCTTACCACAGCCTCATCAATTTTCAGTATTAATTAACCCTTCTTTCAAATCTCTAAATTTCTGTCAAATACACTATTACCCAAGAGGTTTCCTAAAAGAACAAATTGACACTACTCCATATTCTTTTTCACTCTCTATATGCATATCCAAAATCTCAGTAAACTTTTCTTTACAAGATTCCTTATGATTATCTCTTCTACCTCATTGTCATTGGCATTGAGATCTAGGGTCCTAATTCATGGGTACCATACCTTCCTGGTAGCACATAGATTAAAGTGCTTGCCTGCTAACAGAAAGCTTGGCTGTTCAAATCTACCAGCTATTCTACAAGAGGAAGATGTGATGGGCTGCTTCTGTAAAGCTTTACAACCTTGGAAACCCTATGGGGCAGTCCTACTCTGTAGGGAATCTACTTGACAGCATTGTGTATACCATCCTACCTGTGGTTAATTTAAGATATTTTTTACCTCATAAGATTTGCACAGAGAATAAGTGTATTGCTGAATATTTGATAAAGTAAAAATCTGGGCAATAAGAGCTATCATTTGGGTTTCTTTGTCTAGTTTTATAAGGGACTGCATGGTGACAATGAGCAAATAAGGTAACTCTCTGAGTCACTTTAGCTACTATCTGGAGTTAATGATCTATCTCAGAGAGAGACTAAAAGGTTTAAGAAGATTATTTAAAATGTGTAACACTCGTATTGGGCAAATCTGCTGCAAAATAACTCTTTAAAGTGTTAAGAAGCAAAGATGTCACTTTGATGACACAGGTACACCTAACCAAGGACATAGTAATTTCAATTTCCTCATATGCTTATGAAACTGGAAAATGGATAAGGAAGACTGAAGAAAAATTGATTCCTTTGAATTATAGTGTTGGTGAGGAATATTGTATATATCGTGGACTGCCAGAAGAATGAACAAATCTGTCTTGGAAGGAAAAGAGACAGAAGGCAAGATATCATCTCATATATTTTGGACATGTTATTAGGAGGGACCAGTCCCTGGAGAAGGACATGATGCTTGGTAAAGTAGAGGGTCAATGGAAAAGAGGAAGATCCTCCAACGGATGGATTGATACAGTGACTAAAAAACAAAAAAGGGGCTCAAACATAGCAACAATTGTGAGGATGATACAGGACCAGGTAGTGTTATGTTCTCTTGTACAGAGATTTGCTATGAATTGGAACCAACTAAACAACATCTAACAACAACAACAACAACACTTAGTAATCACCATATATTTGTTATTTTTTGCTGTGTTTTCAGTGTGACTTCTAATTAGAGGTCTGGTGTTGTAGCGGTTAAGGCATACGACTGCTAACCAGTGGTGGTTTGAACGCAACAGCTGCTCCATGGAAAAAAGATGAGGTAGTCCAGTTCTGTACAGATTTATAGTCTTGAAAACCCAATGAGGGTCACTATGAGTTGAAATTGACTCAATTGCAGTAAGTTTGGAGTTTTTTGAGTGTTGGATACTGCTGATATTATTGGATACAAATTCCTTAATCTTACTGTGTAGATTAACTATGTTATGTTATCATTTCTTGCCTAATTATTCTTGACCTTTTCCATTAAAAGTATATCCTCAGTTTTTGTCAGACTAGTCACCCCTCTCCTGTAGAAACCCACTATTCAACCCAATGTCATAATTTCTTATTTAGAAATTCAACCTCTTCCCTTTAGAACTTCTTTGCTTCATCTAATTCACAAAACATTCTCAGAATAATCCACATCAGAGTGATTTTGTAGTACTTCATATTCTTAAAATAATTAAGAATACATTTTGTGCCCTAATCTCTTATGTTAGCTTGGATAATTGCCATAGCTTTTATCTGTAGTTTTTGCATTTATGCATCTCTTCTCCAATGGATTATAAATTCCTTGAGGATAGAAACCATGCTTTCTGTCTTTTATATTTCAACAGCATCTAGAATAGTGAATGGTGTAGAGCATATGATTAATGTACACTTTTCTAGTTTGGTTGAGTAATGATTGTTAAATTTTACATCTACGTGCTTTTTATATACGTATTTGGTGTCTTAGTTATCTAGTACTGCTATAACAGATATGTCACAAGTAGGTATCTTTAACAAACAGAAATTTATTCTCTCACAGTTTTGGAGGCTAGAAGTAGGAACTCAGGGCACCAACTCGAAGGAAATGCTTTCTGTCTCTGTTGGCTCTCGGGGAAGATCCTTGTGTCCTTTCAACATCTGTGAGCTCACAGTTCCTTGGAGATCTCCCTGAGTCTTAACATAAATCTTCCTCTGGGCCTATGATATTCTTAGTAAATGGACCCTGGGTCCAAAGAAACTTGCATATGAGCAAGTGATGATCTGCTCCACAGTTGGCCCCTAGCCTTTTTCTGAATGATGATATTGATCTTCCCCATCATTTGTTTCTGCAGATGTAGTCAATTTGATTCTTTTGTATTTCATCTGGAAAAGTCCATGTGTATTGTTGTTGTTGTTGTTATTAGGTGCCATTGAGTAGTCTCAAACTCATAGTGACCTTATGTAAAACACAATGAAACATTGCCCAGTCCTGTGCCAGTCTCACAATCCTTGCTATACCTGAGCCAATTGTCGCAGCCACTGTTTCAATCCACCTTGTTGAGGGCCTTTCCTTTTTTTGTTGACACTCCACTTTACCAAGCATGATATCCTTCTCCAGAGAATGCTCCCTTCTGACAATATGACCAAATTAGGTGAGACAAAGTCTGGCTGTTCTCACTTCCAAGGAGCATTCTGGTTGTACTTCTTTCAGGACAGATTTGTTAGTTCTTTTAGCAGGCCATGGTACTTTCAGTATTCTTCACCAGTACCACAACTCAAAAGCATCAACTCCTCTTTGGTCTTCCTTACTCATTATTCAGCTCTCACATGAATATGAGGCGATTGAAAATACCATGGCTTGTGTCAGGCACACCTTAGTCTTCCAGGAGATATCTTTGTTTTTCAGCACTCTACAGAGGTCTTTTGCAACAGATTTTCCCAATGCAATATGTTATCTGATGTCTTGACTGTTACTTACATTGGCATTGATTGCAGAACCAAGTAATACGAAGTTTTTGAAAACTTCAATCTTCTCCTCATTTATCATGATGTTGCTCATTGGTCCAGTTGTGAGGATTTTGGTTTTCTTTCTATTGAGATGTAATCCATATTGCAGACTGTAGTCTTAAATTTTCATCAGTAAGTGCTTCAATTCATCCTTACTTTCAACAAGCAAAGTTGTGTCATCTGTATATCACAGGTTGTTAATGAGTCTTCCTCCAATCCTGATGCCACATTCTTCTTCATACAGTCCAGCTACTGGGATTATTTGCTCAGTATACAGATTGAATAAATATGGTGAAAAGATATAATCCTGATGCACTCCATTCCAGATTTTAAGCCAAGAAGACTGGGCAATCTACTTCTGTAGAGATTTCTCCTTGGAAACCCAAGGAGGGGTTGCTATGAGTCAGAAATGACTCTATGGAGGTGAGTTGTTTTTTTTTTTTTTTTAGTATCCCTTTGTTCTGTTCAAACAATAGCCTCCTGGCTATGTTCAGGTTTCTCGTGTTCCAGAATTTCCATTCTTTTCAATGTTTTCCATAATTTGTTATGATCCACACAATGGAATGCTTTTGCATAGTCAATAAAACACATGTATAGGCACTGATAAAGTTGTTGAAAAAAGGCATTTGCAATAAATAAAGTCATTGTTCTTGCAAAATTCTATCATGCCATGTCTGTCATTGTTTCTATCACCAAGACCATAATTTCCAAATACTGATCCTTCTTATTTGTTTCTAAAATACTGATCCTTCTTATTTGTTTCTAACTTTTGTCCTCCTATCACTAGTATTTATCAATGCATTTGTCAGTTTGTCTAAATAGTGGCTTATGTGTTGCTGTGAGGCTGAAAGATATGCCTTCAGTATTCCAAATGTCAGCAGGGTCATCCATGGTGTACAGTGCTAAGACAAAGTAGGAAGAAGGACCTGTTTGTATGGGTCTTAAGATAAATAAAAACAACAAAGAAAAGAGGAGGGCTAGTAATAACCTTATGAATAGCAGCAAAACACTTTCTGATATAGTGCCAGAAGATGCCCCTTTGTTTGGAAAGCACTCAAAATATGATTGAGGAAGAGCTGCCTTTCCAAACTAGAGTTGCACTTAACAACATGCATGGATTCAAGCTTTGGGCACTTCAGTTGTTGATGTGGCACAACTCAAAAACAAAAATCTGCAAATATCCACTAATAATGGGAGCATGGAATGTATGAACTATGAGTCTAGGGAAATTGGAAGTCATTAACAATAACACACTACTCACTGCCGTCAAGTTGGATTCGACTCATAGTGAACCCTCCTTGGGTTTCCAAAGAGGTATCACTATGGAACTAGATTGTCCAAACTTCCTCCTGAGGAGTGGCTATGTTAGGCATTCATGAGCTGAAATGGATAGGTATTGACCATCTTGAATTGGTCAATCCTAAGATCTATTATGCCAAGAAAGACAAAGTGAAGAGGAATGGCATTAAATTCATCATTAGAAAGACGATTTCAAGATCTATCTTGAAGTACAATACTGTTTGTGATAGGATAATATCCATATGCTTACAAGGAAGACCATTTAATATGACTATTATTCAAATTTATATACCAATTACTTATACCAAAATGAAGAAATTAAAGATTTTTATCAACTTTTGAAGT
>NW_006922152.1:1504869-1509797 GCF_000298275.1 Orycteropus afer afer | reverse complement strand
TTAGCAGTCAAGCGCTTTAGGCACTACACTATCAGAGCTCTTCTGTCATATGGTCCTGTTTATTTCATTTGTAGCACTGAATACAGTCTGAAATGATCTCTATGTTTCACTTACTTGTCTGTTGCTTTTCTTCACAATCAGTCATGTATTCCAATGGTGGAGACATTAATCTTGGTTGTTGACCACTCTATCTCTAATGCTTCTAAAAACATCTGGCATAGAGTGGGCACTCACATAGTTATTGCATGAATAATAAGCTGGTAGTTTAAGATGAAAAATCCATTCATGTTCTATTGGTGTATAAAACAAATATTCTTAAAAGGATGTGTAGTGAGGTGTGTATATAAAATACAGGTCATTTATATATTCTCCACAGAAAGAAAGGGATCTAGAATGAAGTCAGTCTCATATAATAAGCTAATTACTTTGGTAAAGCAGGGTTTCATTCCTCCCCGGCTGTGAAAGGACTAATGGGTCCTGGGTATGTGTGTTTTTCTTCCATGCTTTTCCTGTCTATTGTATAACAGATGAAATGAAGAGAATTATTTTAATAGCTGCTAATGTTTTCAAGGAAAAGTACAACATGTCTTGCCTTCAGAGCTTGCCAGCATTTCTGACTCACCCTGCCAGTCAATGTGGAGAGGAAATAAAATTTACCTCTGCAGTTCCCCATAGATGTGGAAACAAAACTTGGTTTCAGTTTATAGTGTAAGAATTTACATGATGGCATTTGATATAAAAATTACATATTCTTACAAATCTAGAGAAGTTTTTACACTTTCTCCTCTGACCATTGTATATCATATTTTTCTTCTATTTTCTGTTATTATTACTATACATGCTTATCTCCTGTTGCCAGATCTCCCATCCTCCTGGGATACAGTTCTCAGCCTCCAAAAATAACCCAATACTTATTATTTTATCCATATCTTGGCTGATGCTGCTTCCTCTGCCTCCAAATATAAATAAATAAAGCCATTGACTTGACTCTGACTCATAGAGACCCCCCATTAAGTTTCCACGGTTATAAGTCTTTATGGAAGCAGACTGCCCCATCTATGTTCTAGAGAACAGCTGGTGTGCTTGAACCACTGATGTTTTGATTAGCTCCCAAATGCCTTAACTACTACACTACCAGAGCTCCTTTCCTTCCCTGCCTACTTCACAAATTTTATTTTTAGATCTGATTCAAGTTCTACATCTTCTATGGAAAATCCTCTCTCTTACAGCTTTGAACTTTTTACTTACGTACTTAATTATTTGGTGTCTAAGAGTTTTCTACCTTTTACTATTATTATTATCTATATGTTTGTCTTTCTAATAAGAATTTGAGGTTTTCTAGTGGAGGAACTATTTTTCT
Source organism: Orycteropus afer afer (assembly GCF_000298275.1). NCBI lineage: Eukaryota > Metazoa > Chordata > Mammalia > Tubulidentata > Orycteropodidae > Orycteropus > Orycteropus afer. Next base: position 1,508,437 of record NW_006922152.1, on the reverse strand, counting down.
AGTGAAGAAACTATTCCATATATTTATTTTTAAATCCCCATTATCTCCTAGTGTTCTGAAAACATCATGTGCATGGATGTAAACAATTCATACTTATGAATTGAATTGTAAGATGGCATGGAGAGAATGAAAAATAGAAATTTATAATGTCTAGTAAAACTCAAGTCCGTGCTTCAAATTGTCTTGCTTACTGTATCTTTGTAGAGAACTTCAAATAAATAATAAAACCACTTTTAATATTTTCTTCCTTAGTAGAATTTGAGGTGTCAGTAGGAATGATCAAATGACAAGAATGATAGAAGAGAAAATTTTAAATATTAGATAATTAATTATGAACTTATTCTCATTTGTTTAAATTTCAAATTGTGTTACTTTTGCTTTTCGTGGAGAAATAGACATACTCAGACCAGGAGACACAGCAGACTAAAGAGATATTTGGCAATATTGCATACTATAGAAACGTACTCAAATTGGTTAAAGTAATTAGCCAAAGGCCTCTCTGTCTTTGCCAGCAGTGTATATTTAGGAAGTCCACCCTCATGTATGCCTTTGTCCCTGTTCCAGGCTCTCAAAGGAATGTGTTCATCCAGAAAATGAATTGCTCAACTACTGGATCATTTCTAGTCTCATGTATAGGGAAACTTTGCCTTTCCCAACAATTTGTTGTTGTTATGTGCCGTCGAGTCAGACCAAGTCATAGTGACCCCTCCTTGGGTTTCCAAGGCGGTATCACTACAGAAGTAGATTGCCCCATCTTCCTTCCGAGGAGTGGCTGGTGGATTGGAACCACCAGCCTTCCGGTTAGCAGTCAAGTGTCTTAACCACTATGCTACCAGAGCTCCCAACAAGCTCGTGAGCTTTATAAATATCTATGAGGACTACCGAACTAGTTGCTTTTCCTTTCTTTCTTATGGCAGAGAGAAAGTTTCATACTATTATAGGATTTTTCTTGAGCTTAGGTTTTTCTATATATTTTCATTTCTCCACTCCTCATTTAGCAGATTTAGGTTTTCTTGATTTTTTTAAAGCATATCTTTAATTTTATTATTCCTTTGATTTTCAATTTCTTAAACATATTTTTGAAGTAGGTGGAAAAAATAATGTTATATTTTTAAAGATACTGACCTATGGTTACCACCAAATATCTATTCTAGATAATCAAAAGTATAATGAATTTTTCTTTCCAATCACATGTTTTGCCTCTTTCCTTCATCTAGACAGTGCCACTAAATGTTGTTCTGTCCTGAGAATATATAATGATAGTGAAGATTAGGGGAGAAATGTGTAAGTTTGTAGAAACTCAGTCTTTGAGAAGTAATGGAAAATGACCTCATATTTCTCTGTAACACCAAGAAGGCAAGTAGAAAACTGAGAATGTTAATTCAGTATTTGTTAATCCAAAATCTAGAAGGTGAGAAAATGGATATGTGCTGTGGATTACCCAAATTCAGAGATTTAACAACATGAAAGTAGATACTTCAGATTTCTTCAAGTGTAATGCCTGAAGATAGAAGTTTAGAATGAAGGGGCAGACTGAGGAAATCCTCACAACTCATGAGTAACTCTCATTCTGCTGTATTTAATAAGAATGTGAGGTTTTCTAGGGGAGGAACCATTCCATATGTTTATTTTTAAACACCCATTATCTCCTAGCAAGAAAACATGAAATTTCCTCTCTGTATGCAGACATATTATCATAGTTTTATTTAGCATTTTAAGTATTTTTCAGAATCCTTTCCAGTGGAACTAAATATGTTAGAATATGACTGAGTCTCTTTCAGAAGAAGAAACACCATATTGAGTTTCTAGAGTTAGAATAATATATATTGAAATAAAAATTTTGATAAACATTATTATGCTGATGTAGCAGTGCATGGAAAAGAGGAAGATGCTCAATGAAACGGATTGACACAGTGGCAACAACAGTGAGTTCAAACAGTTATTGTGAGCATGGCGAGGACCAAGCAGTGTTTGATACTGTTGTATGTGGGTTTGCTCCGAGTTGAAACTGACTCAACAGACTCTATCAACAACACCATGCATATGAGGTTATTGAAAATACCATGATTTGGTTCAGGAGCATTTTAGACTTCAAAATGATATTTTTGTTTCTCAACACTTTAAAGTGATCTTTTGCAGCAGATTTGGACAGTGCAATAAGACATTTGATATCTTGACTGTTGCTTCCCTGGCAGTTGATTGTGGATCCAAGTAAAATGAAATCTTTGGCAACTTCAATCTTTTCTCCATTTATTGTAATGCTGCTTATTGGTCTAGTTGTGAGGATTTTTATTTTCTTTACGTTAAGGTGCAATCCATACTGAAGACTTCTTTAATCTTCATCAATAAGTGCTTCAAGTCATCTTCACTTTCAGGAAACAAGGGTGTGTCATATACTTAACACAGAGTGTTAATGAGTCTTCTTCCTCCAATCCTGATGCCACGTTCTTCTTCATATAGTCCAGCTTCTCATATTATTTGATCAGCATAGAGATTGAATAAATATGGTCAAAGGATACAATTCTGATGCACACCCTTCCTTATTTTAAACTGTTCAGTACCCCTTTATTCTGTTTGAATGACAGCCTTGTGGTCCATGTCGAGGTTACGCATGAGCATAATTAAGAGTTTGGAATTCCCACTCTTTGCAATATTATCCATAATTTATTACGATCCATATAGTCAAATGCATTTGCACAGTCGATGAAACACAAGCAAACATCTTTCTAGTATTTGCTTTCAGTCAAGATCCATCTAATGTCAGTAATGATGTCCATTTTTCCACATCCTCTTCTGAATCCAGCTTGCATTTCTGGAAGATCCCTGTCAATATACTGCTGCAATTGTTTTTCGATATTATTCAATAATTTCCACGTTCTGTTGAATCACCTTTCTTAGGATGGGCACAAATATCAATCTCTTCCAGTCATTTGACCAGATTTCTGTCTTCCAAATTAGTTGGCATAGATGAATATTGCCTCCAGCACTGCATCTGTTTGTTGAAACATCTCAATGGGTATTCTCTCAATTCCTTGAGCCTTGTTTTTTACAGTTCCTTCTGTGAAGCTTTGACTTCTTCCTTCAAAACCATTGGTTCTTGTTTATATGCCACCTCCTGAAATACTTGAACATTGACCAATTGGATTTTGTACAGTGACACTGTATTCCTTCCATCTTTTGATACTTCCTGCATCATTCAATATTTTGTCCATTTGTTGTTGTTGTTGTTGTGTGCCGTTGAGTCAAACCCGACTCATAGCGACCCCTCCTTGGGTTTCCGCAGCAGTATCACTAAGGAAGTAGGATTGCCCAACCTTCCTTCCGAGGAGTGGCTGGTGGTTTTGAACCGCCAGCCCTCTGGTTAGCAGGCAAGTGTCTTATCCACTATGCTACCAGAGCTCCCATTTTGTCCATAGACTCCTTCAATATTGCAACTTAAGGATTGAATTTTTTCTTTCTGTTCTTTCAGCTTGAGGAATGCTGAGTGTACTCTTCTCCTGTGTTTTTCTAACTCCAGGTCTTTGCACATTTCATTATTATAATTGAATTTGTCTTTTTTTTTTTTTTT
>NW_006922152.1:1498803-1500616 GCF_000298275.1 Orycteropus afer afer | reverse complement strand
TATAAATTGGCCTCTGATCACTGTTTTTGCTGTGTCCCAAAGATTTTGGTATGTTGTGTTTTCATTCTCATTTGATTCAAGGAATTTTTGAATTTCAATTATGATTTCTTCTCTTACCCAGTCTTTCTAATGGAGGGTGTTGTTCAGTTTCCATGTGTTTTACTCTTTTCCTGTAGATGCTCCCATTGTGATTTCTAATTTGAAAGCATTATGATCTGAGAAGATGTTTTTACAGTATTTCAGTGTTTTAAAATTTATTCAGGCTTACTTTATGGCCTAACACATAGTCTATCATGAAAAATGTTCCAAGTGCACTGGAGAATAATGTATATTGTGCTGCTGTTGGGTGAAGTGCTCTATAGATGTCTATAAGACCAAGTTGGTGGATTGTATTGTTTAGCTCTTCTAAATCTTTGTTGAGTTTCTTTCCAGTTGTTCTATCCTTCAAAGAAAGTGGTGTGCTAAAATCTCCCACTATGACTGTGGAATCATCTATTTGGCTTTTCAATTCTTTTAAAGTCTGATTTATGTATTTTCAGGCCTTTCATTGGGTCCATAGATATTTATTATGTTTATATCTGCATGTTCAATTGATCCTTTAATCATTATATAATGTCCTTCTTTGTCTCATATGGTGGTTTTTGTCTTAAAGTCAATTTGATCAGAAATTAATATTCCCACTCCTACTTTCTTACAGTTGCCATTTCCTTGATATATCTTTTTCCAACCTTTGTTTTTTAGTCTATTTTTGTCTTTATCTGAGGTGTGTCTCTTGTAGGCAGCATATTGATAGGTTTTGTTTTCTTATCCAATCTGCAACTCTCCGTCTCTTGAGTGGTGCATTTAATCCATTAACATTCCTGGTAATTATTGATAAGTTTGAATTTGTTGCTGTCATTTTGTTATGTGTTTTTTCATGGTGTCCCTGGTTTCTTTGTTCCATATTATTTTCTGGGCCAAGCTCATTATTCTTATGAATCCTGTTATCATTTCCTTTGTTGCTATTGTTTTAGTTTATGCTGAATATTTGTGCTTGTCCTCTTTTTATTGTGATGTGATGGTTTATCATTTTTCTTTGAGGTTACCCTATGATTTATAATTTTCTCCCTGAGTTTAAGACAGTCCATTCTATCTTACAGCTCTCTGAACTTCCTCACCATTTAAAAGTTCTGTAACTACACAATCTTTTCCCTCTTTTTGTTTGTAGTTGTCCTCACTTGCCAATTGACGTCTCTGGTTCCCTGTTTACAATCTTTTAAGCTCATTTTACTTTGGATATGTCCATAGCTGTGATTTGTGGGTTATGTCATCTTGTGTGTTAATGGTTGGTTGTTATTTGCTATTTTTGGTTCTCTGTTTAAAGGACTCACTTTACCATCTCTTGTAAGGTTGGTCTCGTTTTAACAAATTCCCTTAGGGTCTGCTTGTCGGAACATCTCCTAATTTCGCCATCATATTTGAGGGACAATTTTGCTGGGTATATAATTCTTAGTTGAAATTTTTTCTCATTTTGAAAATGATTTTCTTTTGGGGTCTATCCTGTTTGGGGTTCATTGGACTTCCTGAATGCATATATTCTCATCTTTCATCATATCAGGGAAATTCTCCTCCAGCAAATCTTGGGCAATTTTCTCAGTGGTTTTGTTTTTCTCTTCCTGTTCTGGAATTCCAATGACATATAAGTCATTCCTTTTGATGGTATCCCACATGAACCTTAGGCTTTCTTCATTTTGTTTTGATTTTTTTTTCTGATTGATCCTTTTGCAAAGAAGTATACACATATTTGTCTTCAATCTCATTAATTCTGTCTTCC
>NW_006922152.1:1497400-1498576 GCF_000298275.1 Orycteropus afer afer | reverse complement strand
TCAGAGAGTTCCAATGCTGCTTCTTCCTCAGGGATATGTTCTGGGTCTGTATCCTGCTCCCTTGTTTCTACCACATTATCCTGCTTCTTTGTGTAGACTGTGATGGTCTGTTCTCTCAGAGACATCATGGTGTTGTTCTGTTTAGATCTCTGTTGACTGTTTGTGAAGAGCAGCCAAGGGTGATTCAGGCTCTTCTTGGTGGTTTTTTATCATTGGTCCATTGGTGGAGAAGGAAGTAGTGGCTGTCACTCAGTAAGTGAAGTTGCAGGAGGTGTGGGTGTAGTTGTGTCTTTTGGGGACTGTTCCTGTCTCCCACTCAGACAAAAATTAGAATTGAATAACCATCAAAAAACTGTAAGCAAATAGACAAAAAATACACTATGCAATCACATATGATATTGTTGATGTCATCCCAAACTCTTCTTGTCTTTGGTCATTGGTGTTTAATGCTTCAATCTGTTTTTCATATGATCTTTAAATTCAGGTTGGATAAAATCAAGGTCATATTTTGGCTCCTGTGGGCTTGTTTTAATTGTCATCAGCTTCAGCTTGAAGTTGCATAAGAAATATTGATGGTCTATTCCACAGTTAGCTCCTGGCCTTGTTTTGGCTGAAGATACTGAGCTTCTCCATCTCTTCTTTCTACAAATATATTTGATCTGATTCTTGTGTATTCTGTCTCCAGAGGTCCATGTGAATAGCTGCTGTTTATGTTGTTGAGAAAGATATTTCCAAGGAATCAGTCATTGGTCTTGCAAAATTCTATCATGAGATCTCCAGCAACATTTCTATCACCAAGGCCATATTTTTCAACTACCAGTAATTCTTCTTTGTTTCCAACTTTTGCATTCCAATCAGCAGCTGTAATGAACACATCTTGATTGCATGTTTGGTCAATTGCAGATTGCAGAAGTTGTTAAAAATCTTTAATTTCTTCATCTTTGGCTTCAGTGGTATATAAAATTTAATTATTATATATATATTATTTATATGGATCTCTGGTGTCACCATGCGTAAATCATTTGACTTCCAACCAGAAAGCTAGTGGTTCAAATCCACCAGCTGCTCTATGGAAGTAAGAAGGACAATCTACTTCCATGAAGATTTACAGCCTTGGAAACCCAATGGGGGTCACTATGAGTCAGAATCGACTTGATGGCAGTAAATTCAGTTATA
>NW_006922152.1:1494621-1496775 GCF_000298275.1 Orycteropus afer afer | reverse complement strand
ATAGATTTTATATAATATGTATATTTATTTATAGGAGCTCTGGTGGCATAGTGCTTAAAGCATTTGACTGCTAACCAGAAAGCTGGTGGAAGGAATATTTGGCAATCTACTTCCATAGTTATACTGCCTTGTAAACCAAGGATGTGTTTCTATGAGTCCGACCAACTCCACAGCAGTGGTTGCGTTTGTCTTTTTTAAAATATTTATTTATAATATTATAATACAATATATAATATGTTACAGCATCAAGCAATAATTATTCTTCATTATTAGAAAGAAGAATAATTGTTGTTTGGTGCTATAGTATAGAGATGTCATGAACAGTTTAAAGTGAGAAGAATTTTCTCAGTGAATAGTTACAGCAGTACAACACGGATCTCAATTTTCTTATTATATCATGTGGGAGAATAATATTCAATTAGTGAAAAGTTGAAAGGTTAAATGATTAAAACTTGGAGTTAATACTGAAGTACAAACAATTTGTTGCTACACTTGCCTCATGAAACCAAAATTCAATATTACTCTGTTGTTTCAAAGTATCTCTGAGATAGCTTCACATTTTCTCTTAAAATTAAAGTGAATATTTTGAAATGAGCATATTTGGTACAAGAATGACATCACACAAGAGAAAAAGGCTGTAGTTTTTCCACCTTTGATTATGTGCAAATGTCAAAAGCAAACCAAACTCACTGCCATTGAGTCAAATCTGACTTTTAGCAACCGTTCCTTGGATTTCCAAGGCAGTATCACTATGGAAGTACATAGCCCAACCTTCCTTCCAAGGAGTGGCTGGTGGGTTTGAACCGCCAACCTTGTGGTTAGCAATCAAATGCCTTAGGCACTAGAGCTCCCCCATCCAAATGTAGGAGTCAATAAAAAGGCACTGCTCTTTCCAGAGTTAAAGGATGTTTATGAGTTATTCCTGAAAGGCCTTTGCATCATCCTTCAATGTCCCTAATGCTGTTTTGATTACATGTCAGTGATGGGGATCCTTTGCATTATTTTTTAGCTTTTTTGTGATTTGAAAGATGAACAGATGGTAACATAAGGGGTAACAAATGTCTCCTTTGAAGGATTAGACATTACTTTACTGTCCATGTCCCTCAAGCTGTTTGCTCTTCTTTTCCCCAAGGAACTGAACATATAACTCATGGTGCACAATGAGGCTTAGTGTGATGCTGTCTTAAGAAGAGTTCCTGCATAATTTCAACTCTTTCTTTATGGTAAATTTTAATTTTTTTAAAAATAAATGTCTTTCTGACTGAGCTCATTTATCCAGCTGTTTGTAGCAAGGAACACTGGTGGTGTTGTAATTAAAGTGTTCGGCTGCTAACCAAAACATCAGTGGTTAGCTCCATGAGAGAAAGATGAGGCAGTCTGCTTCTATAAAGATTTACAGCTTTGAACACTGTATGAGGCAGTTCTATTCTGTCCGATAAGGTTTCTATGAGCTGGAATCAACCAGATGGCAGTGGTTTTTTTAGTTAGGTTGGATAATGTAGCATTTGTTATCTCACTACAACATTTATAATGAAAAAGTGTTGTTACTCTGCCAGATTCCATCCTCTATCTTAATTACCTAGTATTGCTATACAGAAATACCAGAAGTGGATGACTTTAACAAATAGAAATTTATTCTCACAGTTTCAGAGGCTTAAAGTCTGAATTTAGTGTGCTGGCTCTAGGGGAAGACTTCCAGTTGCTATTGGCTCTGCAGGAAGGTCCTTGACTCCTTTCAACATCTGTGGGGCCAGTTTCCCTTGGAGATTTCCATGTGTCTAGGCATCAGTCTTCCTCTGTGCCTAGAAGATTCTCAGTGCAGGGACCCTGTGTCCAAAGGACACATTCTGTTCCTGACTCTTCTTTCTTGGTTATATTCAAGTTTCTCTATCTCTACTGGCTTGTTTACTTTCATTTATGTATCAAAAGAGATTGATGCAAGATACAACCTAATCTTGTAGATTGTATCATGACTCATTATCATAACTTCCTCTAATCCTGCCTCATTAACATCATGTTGTTGTTAGGTGCCACCGATTTGGCTCCTCATCATAGCAATGTGGACCTCACCAGATGGAACACACAGGAATCAGATTGACTACATCTGTAGCAAGAGGCGGTGGAAAAGCTCAATATCTTCAACCAAAACCAGGC
>NW_006922152.1:1489175-1492471 GCF_000298275.1 Orycteropus afer afer | reverse complement strand
ATAATGGGATCAAGTATAGCAGGGATTGTGGGGCTGGCGCGGGATTGGGCAGTGTTTCCTTCTGCTGTGCATGGGGTTGCTATGAGTCAGAAACAACTCGACGGCACTTAACAACAACGACAACAACATAGCAACCCCATGTACAATAGAATGAAACACAATCCGACCCTTCACCATCCTCATAATTCTTGCTATGCTTGAGCCCATTTTTGCAGCCACTGTGTCAGTCCATCTCCTTGATGGTCTTCCTCTCTTTTCCTCATTCTCTACTTTACCAAGTATGGTATCCTTCTCCAGAGAATGGTCCCTTTTGACAATATGACCAAAATAGATGAGAGGAAGTCTGGCTATTCTTGCTTCCAAGGGAGCATTCTGGATATATTTCTTTCAAGATAGATTTGTTCCATCTTCTAGAAATTCATGATATTTACAGTATTCTTTATCAACACCACAATTCAAAGACATCACCTCCTCGTTGGTCTCCTTTATCCATTGTCCAGGAATCACATGCCTATGAGTAGATTGAAAATGCTATGGCTTGAGTTTGGCATGCCTTAGTCTTTAAAGTGACATATTTGCTTCTTAACAGCTTAAAGACGTATTTTGCAGCAGATTTGCCCAGTGCAATATGACGTCAGATTTCTTGATTGCTACTTCCATGTGTAGTGCCTAAGGCACTTGACTGTTAACCCAAAGGCTGGTAGTTGAAACCTACCAGCTACTCCTCAGAAGGAAGGGTGGGGAATCTACTACTGTAGTGATACTACCTTGGAAACCCAAGGAGGGGTCCCTATGAGTTGGGTCTAACTTGATGGCACATAAAAATAACAACAACAACTTCCATGGACGTTGGTTGTGGATCCAAGTAAAATGAAATCCCTGACAGCTTCAACTTTTTCACCATTTATCATGTTGTTGTTTATTGGTCCAGTTGTGAGTAGTTTTGTTTTTACTTATGTTGAGTGTAATCCATATTGAAGACTGTAGTCTTTGAACTTCATCAGTAAGTACTTCAAGCCATCTTCACTTTGAGCAAGCAAAGTTGTGTCATCTGCATAACATAGGTTGTTAATGAGTCTTCCACCAATCCTGATGTCTCGTTCTTCATATAACCCAGCTTCTCAGATTATTTGCTCAACATACAGATTGAATAAATATGATGAAAGAATGAAAATCTGACACAAACCTTTCCTGATTTTAAATCATGTAGTATACTCTTGTTCTGTTTGAATGTCAGCCTCTTAGTCCTTGTACAGGTTCTTTGTGAGCATAATTAAGTGTTCTGGAATTCCAATTGTTTGCAATGTTATCTATAGTTTGTTATGCTCCACACTGTCAAATGCCATTGAATAGTCAATAAAACACAGGTAGATATTGTTCTGGTATTCTTTGCTTTCAGCTAAGATCCATCTGACATCAGGAATGATATCCCTTGTTACATATCCTCTTCTGAATCCAGCTTGCATTTCTGGAAGTTCCCTGTCAATATACTGCTGCAATCGTTTTTGAATTACCTTCAGCAAAATTTCACTTGCATGTGGTATTAATGATATTGTTTGGTAATTTCCACATTCCATTGGATAACCTTTCTTTGGAATAGACACTAATATAGATCTCTTCCAGTCTGTTGGCCAAGAATCTGTCTTCCAGATTTCCTGGCATAAACAAACACTTCCAGTGCTGCATCTGTTTGTTGATAAATCTTAGTATGCATTCCATCAATTCTTGGAGCCTTGTTCTTCACCAGTCCTTCAATGTTGCTTTGGCTTCTTCCTTCAATATCTAGATCATACACCACCCCCTGAAATAGTAGCACATGGACAAATTCTTTTTGATACAGTGACACTGTATTCCTTCTATCTTCTTTTGATGCTTCCGGGATTCTTCAATATTTTGCTCATAGATTCGTTCAGTATTAAAACTTGAAGCTTGAATTTTTTTCTTCAGTTCTTTTAACTTGAGAATTGCTGAATATGTTCTTTCCTTTTGGTTTTCTAACTCCAGGTCTTTGCAAATTTCATTATAATAATTAACGTTGTCTTCTCAAGCTGCTCTTTGAAATCTTCTGTTCAGCCTTTTCATCTTGTCATTTCTTCCATTGGCTTTAGCTACTCTTCATTCAAGAGCAAATTTCAGTCTCTTTTTATATCCATTTTGTGGTGTTCTTCCTTTCTTGCATTTGTAATGGCCATTTGCTCTCTTCACGTGTGATATTCTTGATGTTATCCCATAACTTCTCTTGTCTTCAGTTATAAGTGTTTAGTGCATCAAATGTATTCTTCAGATGGTCTCTAAATTCAGGTGGGATATAATCAAGGTCTTATTTTAGCGCTCATGGCCTTGTTTTAGTTTTCTTCAGTTTCAACTGAGCTTGCATATGAGCAATGGATGGTCTGTTTTGCAGACAGCTCTGGGCTTTCTTTTCACTATGACATGGAGCTTTTCCATTGCCTTTTTCCACACATATAGTTGATTTCATTACTGTATATTCCAAATGGCAAGGTCTACATGTATAGCCACCATTTATGTTGCTGAAAAAAGATATTTGCAATGATAAGTCATTGATCTTACAAAATTCTATCATGCAATCTCTGGCATCATTTTTATTACCAAAGCCATATTTTCCAAATATTGATGATTCTTCTTTGTTTCCAACATTTGCATTCCAATCACAAGTAATTACGAACCATATTGGTTGCATCAATTTCAGACTGCAGATGTTAGTAAAAAATCTTCATTTTCTTCATCTTTGACTTAAGTAGTTAGTGGGTAAATTTGAATAATAATCATATTCATTGGTCTTTCTTATAGGTGTATGGATATTATATTATCTCTGACAGCATTGTATATCAGGAGAGATTTTGAAGCATTTATTTTTTTGACAGTGAATTCAATGCCATTCTTCCTAATTTTGTCATTCCCAGCATAGTAGACTATATGAGTGTCTGATTCAAAATGGTTTATAGCAGTCCATTACCACTCACTAATTGCTATGATATTGATCTTTATATGTTTTATTTCATTTTTTTTTTTACCATTTCTAATTTTCCTATATTCATACTTTGTACATTCCTCATTCTAATTATTAATGCACATTTGTATCTGTTTCTTTCCATTTTGAGTCATGATGCATCAGTACATGAAGGTCCTGAATGCTTTACTCCACCCATGTCATTAAGGTCGACTCTACAGTGATGAGGCACCTCTTCCTTATTTGTATTTTGAGTGTCTTCCAAAGTGAGGGACTCATCTTCTTGCACTATGTCAGGTGATTTTTCACAGCTATTCATAAAGTT
>NW_006922152.1:1469616-1481382 GCF_000298275.1 Orycteropus afer afer | reverse complement strand
AAAAAAAAAAAAAAAAAAAGTGCAGCACACTGACAGACAAGTGATGACATTACATCGTAGCAGTTAGGATTTACAACGTATGGGATAATTACATCAGAACACAAAATGGTTGGTAATTATATAATAATGTGAATTATAGCCTAGAAAAATTCACATATATTTTTTGGGGACTCAATTCAGCCCATAACAATTTCTGATTGAAATATAATGTCAAGACATTTCTGGAGAGCAAAATGCTATCTCTGTTTGTACTTAATGGGAGGTAATCTTAGGGAAACAAGCAGAAGAAACAATTTGATTGGACTGAGTGTAATTCGGCAAATAATAGCTCTTAGCTCTCCATCACATTCCAACTTGGTTCTTGCTAAATAACCGGAATCCTGTGCATTTCTCACTTCTTTAAAAGGCTTACATTTGTAACAGGCATTCATTGCAGAGGAAGGCTCTGTTATGCTAACTTGTAATAGCTTTCTCTCTGAACCCCAAGCCCCTTTAACTGAGAGACAAATAAAACACTATCATTTACTTCTTTTTCTCTAATTCTTTTTTCTATTGCTCCTGGAGCTGGGGCAGGAGAGAAGAAAATAGCTGGCAGCACATTAAGGACACAAGGCAGAGAAAAATGTAGGTTCCTAAAATGTTTAAGAGAGATAGAAATCATCTGCTTTTGGGAACTGCCTCAAAGAATTTAGCTGGTGCATTACTTATCTAAATTACCTCTTGCTTTATGGAACAGACAATATATGGCTGAATTGTTAAACGATGTGCACCTTTTTTTTTTTTTCTTTTTTTCTGAGAGCAAGATCGGATACTTAATCAGGTCAATGATTATTCACACATTAGCACAGTCTTCTTCGTAAAGTGTAACGGTGACTCACTGGGTATATAATCATTATTACTTATTAGCAGGAAATTATTTTTGCGCATCAGTGGTTCATGTGAAAACAGCTAAATTTATTATGCTGAGTTATTTAACAGTTGGACCATGTGCGAAATCTGCTATTACAGTCGTGATTGAATCTTTATATATACCAGTGGATAACTATTGACAAACTGTACTGCAGAGTTATTGCTGCATTGGAATTTGCTGCTAATAGATTAAATATTCTATTATTGATAGTTTGATATCATGTGAACACCTATACACTTACTAAATACAATTTCTTTATAGATAAATTTAGTGGAAAAACTAAGAAAATAGAAAACAAGGAAATAAATAGGGAAAAAGACAAGATAGGATTTAAGAAAGAGTATGTGTAAAAACAGATGGAGGATGAGTAAGAAAGAGAAAGAATAGAATGAAAGAGATAGGATTTCATTTTGTTTGTAATGTTATGTATGATGTTTGATGAAACACCTATAGTTCTCTTTGGTTTACACAATTGTTTTTTAATACTGTAAATAAGGTAGGCAAATCCTATAGTTGATTTAAATCATATTTATGTAAAACACTCTGTGAAGAAAATTTGCATGACGTTACTGGTATTTACCCTTTTTGGGAATGGGAAAAAGCATCTTCTAGGTGATAGATTCACTTGCTGTGAATCAGTATTTTTTCATTCAAAAATTACTCTGAATAGTACTACCAGTACCAGTGGGAATTCTTACACTTAGAGAAGGTAGCAATTCCTGTGTTTGTGGTTTAATCATATGTTGTTGTTGTTATGTGCCGTGGAGTCAGACCCAACTCATAGCAACCCCTCCTTGGGTATCTGAGGCAGTATCACTACAGATAGATTGCCCTCTTCCGAGGAGTGGCTGGTGGGCTTGAACCACCAGCCTTCTGGTTAGCAGTCAAGTGTCTTAGCCACTATGCTACCAGAGCTCCTGGTTAAATCATATAGAAACAGCAAAAGTGCATGTGTCACTCTCTGAAGCAAATATATGTGCTATTTAAATACCTCAGTATTCAACTTTATTCCCTAATGCTTTTTGGTAATTTTTATTCATGCTTTTCATAATGATGCATAGTTCATTATTTATCATTTTCCCCTATGCAACTAAACTATGTGTAGTAAACTACTTAATGTAGGAACCTTATTATTTTTCCTTTTCCAGAAACCAGAACATAGTGAGAATTGAGTAAATGGTTTATGAATAATCAATCAAATGAAGATGACATCTTTTTTTTTTTTAAGTTAACTTCTGTTAACTTAAAACTTTTTGGTACTCAAAAATAAAGAGAATAATACAAGGATCCTTCATGAAGTTATCTCTCTGTCATTGCAAATATCAACTCATGACCACTCTTAAGTTCTCTACTTTTATGTGCTCCTCAAATCAAAATAGAATTGTTTTGAAGAAAATCAAGACATTATAAAATTTTAGCTCTATATATTTCAGAATATATAATTAAAAGGCAGGGATTCTCTTTCTAACATAACCACAATAATGTCATATCTAAAAGCATTAATAATTTCTTAATATTCTCAGACAGCTATTCCATGTTCCAGTTTCCTCAATTGTAGAATATTTTTTAAGAATCAGTTTAATGAAATCCATATCCAAATAGGGTCAACAGATTGTGTTTATTCCAATATATCTCTTGTAACTTTTTAACTTTAATCTATCTATTCATTTTTGTTTTTGCAATTCATTTGTTGAAAACCATACTCTTCATCTAATTTAGGTTTGCTCTGTTTGTTAAAAATAAAATGTGTGCTATTATTTATTTCCATCAAGAGGTATATAATATCTGGTTGTATCTCTCCTTTTACATGTCAGAGATGATTGATATCACTATTTGATTAACTATTTTATTAGAAAGGTAGTGGTTAAGGTATTTGTCTGCTAACCAAAAGATTTGTTGTTAGAACCTGTCAGCTTCTCTACAGAAGAAAGATGGGGCAGTCTGCTTAAATAAAGATTTTCAGCTTTGGAAACCTAATGGGGGTTACTATGAGTCAGAATCTACTCAGTGGTAGCAAGTTTAGATTTTTGGTTTATTTTGTTAGGCATTAAAAAATACAGACATAATTTTTGGATATTTTCATAATAAGTGTTATGTTACCTTGATTATTTCATATGAGAGAGACAAGTTAAATGCTTGTTTCATTTTATTTACCAATTTTCTAAATAATAAATTAGTTTTCAACCATTTTTCAGTGACCAATTGTTTAATATAACTTTGAACTTGTGAATTTTAACATATTTAGCTAACATCAATACATTGCAATTTTTATTCTTTTTGATACTCAACATGTCCTTCTTTTGAATGGAGTCTTTTCAAGTTGACTTCTTCATCCTTTTGATATGACTCCAATTGTAATTTTTTTTTTATTGTTGTTATTAAAACTGTAAAGTCAGTTCCTACTCATAGCAACCCTATGTACAATAGAATGAAACACTGTCTGGTCCAGAACCACCCTGACGATCCTTGCTATGCTTGAGCCTTGCAGCCATTATGTCAATCCATCTTAATGAGGGTCTTCCCTTTTTGGGCTGACTTTTTACTTTACAAAGTATGATATGATATCCTTCTCAAGAGATTAGTCCTTTCTCATATCCTGACCAAAGTGGGGGGAATGAAGTCTAAGTATTCTAGCTTCTAAGGCACATTCTAGTTGTAATTCTTCTAAGACCTATCTGTTCTTTTAGCAGTCCATGGTATTTACAGTATTTTTTGTCAGCACTACAATTAAAATGCATCAATTCTTCTGCAGTCTTCATTATTCATTGTTCAGTTTTCACATGTATATGAAGCTATTGAAAATACTACGGCTTGGGTCAGGTGAACCTAGACATTTTAGAGCAGATTTGCCCAGTGCAATATGTCTTTTGATTTCTTGACTGCTTCTTCCATGAGCATTGATTGTGGATCCAAGAAAAATGAAATCCATGAAGACTTTAATCTTTTCTCCATTTATTGTGATGTTGCTTTTGCACATTGGTTCAGTGGTGAGGATTTTTGTTTTCTTTTTGATGAGGTGTAATCGATACTGAGAACTATGATTTAAAGTTAGTTTTGTCAATTTGATCTCATATAAATAGTTTAAAAGAACTCAATGCAAGCACTACTGAAGAAGAAAAACAAAATAGAAGGTCCCACATTCCAAGATCTCAAAACCTACTACACAGGCACAGTAGCCAAAATAGTCTGGTATTGGTATAGTGACAGAAATATAGAATAGTAGAATAGAATTGAGAACCTAGAAATAGATCCTTCCACCGATGATCAGCTGATCTTTAATGAAGGGCTAAAATCCGTTAAATGGGAACAAGACAATCCTTTTAACAAATGCTGCTAGCAAAACTGGATATCCATTTGCAAACAAATTAAAAAAGCTTACTTTCTCACAGCATGCACAAAAACTAACTCAAGATGGATCAAAGACATTAATGTAAAACTTAAAACTATAAAATTTATCAAAAGAAAAATAGACACAAACTTAGGGGTCCAAATATATGCAGCAATAGACTACCAAATAGAAGTAAAAATGCATGAACAGCAGAAGATTAACTAAATGACAGGGACTGTCTAAAAATTAAATTCTTAGGTATATCAAAGGGCTTCTCCAAAAGAGTAAAAAGATAACCTACAGACTGGGAAAATATATTCAGCAATAACATATCTGACAAGGGACTTATCTCTAATGTTTGTAGAAAATTCCAACACCTCACATCAAAAAGACGAACAATCCAATTAAAAAGTGAGAAGACATGAAGACACTTTACCAAAGAAGATATCTGGCAGTCAACAAACATGAAGAAATGTTTGTGATCATTAGCTATTACAGAGATGCAAATCAAAACAACAGTGACATATCATGTCAACCCAACAATAATAGCAAAGTTCAACATGACAGAAACTAACAAATATTGTAAAGGATGTGGAGAGATGAGATTGTCATATATTGCTTGTGGGACTATAAAATGGCACAATCACTGGAAAAAGGAATGGTGATTCCTTAAAAATTTGGAAACAGAAATACCATTTGATCCAGCAATTCCATTACAAAGTATTTATCCTAAAAAGTGAGAGTAACTGCATGAATAGATATGGGCACACCCATGTTCCTCTCAGCACTATTCATAATAACAAAAAGATGGAAAAAATGTAAGTACATACACACACTAAACCAAAAAACAAAGAAACAACAACAACAAAAAAAAACTCACTGCTGTCAAAAGTTGATTCTACTCATAGTGACCCCTCCTTGGGTTTCTGAGGCAGCACCTCTATGGATGTAGATTGGCCAATCTTACTTCCAAGGATTGGGTGATGGGTTTAAACCCCCAGCCTTCTGGTTAGCAGTCAAATGCCTTGCCACCAGGGCTCCTATAAACACACTATGCAATACTATGCAACACTAAAGAATAATGTAGAATCCGTGAAACACTGCATAATGTGGATGAACTTGGAGGACATTATGCTGAGTGGAATAAGTTCATCACAGAAGGACAAATATTGTATTAGTCCACTGTTGTAAAAGAGCAAGGAAACTTTTATGTATGGAAGGAAACTTTCTCTGTTGGTTATCAGGGATGGGAGGTGAGGGGAAGGAAAACTGCTAGATAGGTAAGAGAAAATTATTGATTTGGATGAAGGGAAAGGCAATATATTAAAAGCCTGTGACCAATACACACTAAGGAAAAGGAAATCAGGGAGTGGTGAACAAGAGGTATAGAAAACAAAGGTAAACACTGACATACACAATAATGCATTATCAGTAATAACAGACATTATTTTATCAGTGGATACACAGGTAAACAGGTTAAACAACCAGGTATGGCTAGGCAAAAGGGAATATGCCAATGACCATATGTAAGTCTGACAGATGATACTTCTACATACGTATTTATATGTGCTATAAAAGTGTCCATATATATAATAAAGCTAACTAGGCTAAGTTGTGATAACTTCTTAGCCACAGCTAAACGTCCAGAGAAAATGAGTCACTGGGCCCATGGGCTAGGGAACATATTTGTAGGGGACATCAAGTAGTGAATGTGACCTTAAAAGCTTGAAAGTGGCCATCTAAGATGCAACAATTGGTCTTTCCTCATCTGGAGCAAAAAAGAATGAAGAAAATCAAAGGCACATGGAAACAATTAGTCAAAGGGAATAGTGGACTATGTGAACCTCAGCCTATATGACCTTGAAACCAGAAGAGCTAGATTGTGTTCAGTTATCACCATCAACCACTCGGAAATGTATCAACATAAGAGATGCTGGATAAAGTGGGAGAAAAATGTGGAACAAAATAATAATAAAAAAAAAAATCAAATAATGCCAAATATATCAAAAATATCAATATAATAAAAAAGACCAAGCTTACTTGTCTGATAGAGACTGGTGAACCTCCGACACTCTGGCCCCTAGTCATCCTTCAGCCTGGTATTAAACTCATTCCTGTGGCTTCCAGCCAAACAATAGACAGGCATATAAGGTGAGCATTTACACAAGGTAGGTACACTCCTTAGAACAATCAACCATGCCATATCAGAAGGGTAGTATTTGCACAGGAACACAGACTAGAGGGCAGGAATGCATAGGAAAGAAGGAAACAGGGAAAGAGTAACCAAATGGAGGAAGTAAAAAGAGAGCTGTTATGGGAATTGCAATCAATGTCATGAAACAAAATGTGTATGAACTATTGTATGGAAAATGAATTCACTCTGTAAACTTTCACCCTAATCACAATTTAAAAAGAGGGAGAGAGAGAGAGAGATAGAAAGAGAGAGAAAGAGAGAGAGAGAGAGAGAGAGAGAGAGAGAGAGAGAAGTCAATGGTCATGTCAAATATTTTTAATTATTTGAGCTAAACTGTTGTTTAGTTAAAAGATGACATCATGGAATAATTTTAGTTCAAAGTTTAAAGAATATCTCCAGGCAACAAATTTGGGTGTTTCTTCAATCGATGTGTTTAGGAAATCTGGATTCCATATGAATTGGAAATGCTATTCTACATTTCCAGATCTTTTGATTAGGATCAATCTATTGAATCTTTGTTCAAAGTAATCAGTAGTGGTAGCTAGGGCACCATCCAGTTCTTTGAGTTTTATTGAGAAGGGCGTATTGGTTCATGGAGGTAATTAAACCTACTGTCCACTTCCTCCTCTGATATCTCGGTCTCCTTCTTCCTCTGCTGCGTCAGATGAGTATTTGTTGTATTTTGTATGAACACTCACAACTTTTTAAGACTCCAGGCACTGCTCAATAAACTAAGAGGTAGAAACAGAAACTCCATAAACAATATTAGGATAATTGACTGGACTGCCCATGAAACCATTACCATAAACCTTGTTGTTGTTGTTAGGTACTCTTGAGTCATCTCCCACTCATAGCAACCCCATGTACAGCAGAGTGAAACACTGCCCAGTCCTGTGCCAGCCTCATGATCCCTGTTATAGCTGAGCCCATCGTTGCAGCCACTTTGTCTATCCATGTCATTGAGGTCCTTCCCCTTCTTTGTTGACCCTCCACTTTACCAAACATGATATCCTTCTCCAGGGAATGGTTCCTTCTGACAACAGGACAAAAACAGGTGAGATGAAGGCTGGCCCTTCTTGCTTCCAAGGTACATTCTGGCTGCACTTATTCTAGGAAAGATTTGTTAGCTCTTTTAACAGACCTTGGTACTCTTAGTATTCTTCTCCAACACCACAGCTTAAAAGCATCAATACTTCTTTGGTCTTCCTTATGCACTGTCCAGCTCTCAAATGCATAAGAGGCAATTGAAAATACCATGGCTTGGGTTAGCCACACCTTAGTCTTCATTACTTAGTCTTCCTTACTCGAAAGAGGTCTTTTGCAGCAGACTTTCCCAATGCAATATGGCATCTGATGACTTGACTGCTCCTTCCATTGTTGTTGATTGTAGAACCAAATAATCTGAAATCCTTGACAACTTCAATCTTTCCTCCTTCCACCGTCAAGCTGTTTATTGGACCAGTTGTGAGGATTTTTGTTTTCTTTATATTGAGGTGTAATCCATACTGCAGACTGTAGTCTTTAATCTTCACCAATGAGTGCTTCAAGTCATCCTCACTTTCAGCAAACAAAGTTGTGTCATCTGCATATCGCAGGTTGTTAATGAGTCTTCCTCCAATTCTTATGCCACATTCTTCTTCATATAGTCCAGCTTCTCGGATTATATGCTCATCAAATATGTTGAATAAGTATGGTGAAAGGATACAACCTTGACACACTCCCTTCTTGATTTTGAACCACGCAGTATCCCCTCGTTCTGTTCAAAGACAGCCTCTTGATCTATGTACAGGCTCCTCATGAGTACAATCAAGCGCTCTGGAATTCTCATTCTTCCCAATGTTATCCATAATTTGTTATGATCCACACAATGGAATGCTTTTGCATAGTCAATAAAATATAAGTAAACATCTTTCTGGAATTCTTTGCTTTCAGGTAAGATCCATCTGACATCAGCGATATCCTTGGTTCCATGTCTTCTTATGAAGCTTGCATTTCTGGAATCTCTCTGTCAATACACTGCTGCTCATAAACTTTAGAACCAAGAAAATTAATCCTATAGGTATTTGGTTGTATCAAAGCAGTGATAGCAGCTCTTAAGTAGTATCAGTAGTTACTACTTTTTGTTGTTGTACAATTTTATATGACACAATATTTGCCAATTAATCTTTTTTTTTCTGGTGTACAGCTAAGTGGTATCAGTTCCATTAGTCAAGTTGTGTTACAATAATCCTTAATTGGTGCCAATTTTTCCATCACCATAGACAAAAATAACTACTTCCAACAGAATCATTGTGGTCTCTTTTTCTAATCCTTCTTATGACTCAATGAATTATCCATAACTTCTAAGGAAACTGTCTTATATAATATCCAGAGTCCATTGTATTTTTCACAGTTACCAACTTTGATTGATACAGATTTGGAAAATATATCTTCCTAGTTTTATTACTCCTTTGTTTTGATGGAACACTTTCTCCATCAGTTTCTTATAAAGATACAAAGAGAAGAAAATATTTTGATAGCATGCATAGTACACATGCCCTTAAATTTTTTAGGGAGAAAACTATTCCTGTCTCAGTTATCTAGTGCTGTTATAACAGAAATAACTAAGTTGGTGGTTTTAGTAAAACTTATTTTCTCACAGTCTAGGAAGTTTATTGTTAGATGTCATCAAGTCATCTCCAACTCATAGTGACCCTAGGAACAGTAGAAAGAAACCCTGCTTGGTTCTGTGTCAGCCCTGTTATCCTTGCTATCCCTGAAACCATCATTGTAGCCAGTGTGTCAATCTAACTTGTTGAAGTTCTTCACCATTTTCATTGACCCTCCACTTTACCAAGCATGATAACCTCTTCCAGGAAATGGTCCCTTCTTACAACATAATCAAAGTAGATGAGACAAAGTTTGGCCATTCTTCCTTCCAAAGAGCATCCTGGCTGCACTTCTTCTGGAACAGATTTGTTAGTTCTTTTAGCAGTCCATGGTACTTTCAGCATTTTTTGACAACACCACAACTCAAAAGCATCAACTCTAATTTGGTCTTCTTTATTCATTGTCCAGCTCGCACATGAATATGAGGTGATTGAAAACACAGTAGCTTCTGTCAGTTGTACTTTAATCTTCAAGGAGACTTCTTGCTCTTCAGCACTTGAAAGAGGTCTTTTGCAGCAGACATGCCTAATGTTATACGTAGTCTGATATATTGACTGCTGCTTCCATTGGTGTTGATTGCAGAGCCAAGTAATAATGAAGTCTTAGACAACTTTAATCTTTTCTCCATTTATCATGATGCTACCTATTGGTCCAGTTGGGAGGATTTTTGTCTTCTTTATATTGAAGTGTAATCTACACTGCAGATTGTAGTCTTTAATCTTCATCAGTAAGAGGAGCTCTGGTAGTGTAGTGCCTAAGGCATTTGACTGATAACTAGAAGGTTGGTGATTCAAACCCACCAGCCACTCCTTGAAAGGAACAGTTGGGCAATGTTCTTCTGTAGTGATACTGCCTCAGAAACCCAAAAAGAGGTCACTATGAGTCAGGTCTGACTCTAAGGCACATAACAACAACAACAACAAGTGCTTCTAGTCATCCTCACTTTCAGGAAGCAAAGTTCGTGTTGTCAGCATATTGCAAGTTTTAAATGAGTCTTCCCCCAATCCTGATGCCAAGGTCTTCCTCATATAGTCTAGCTACTCAGATTATCTGCTCAAAGGACACAACGCTGACACACTCCCTTCTTGATTTTAAACCATACAATGTTCCCTTGTTCTATTCATACCACAGCCTCTTGGTCTATGTACAGGTTCCTCATGAGTACAATAAGTGTTCTGGAATTCCCATTCTTCTTAATGTTATCCATCATTTGTTATGATCCACACAATCAAATGTTATTACATAGCCAATAAAACACAAATAAGCATCTTTCTGGTATTCTTTGCTTTCAGCCAAGATCCATATGAAATAGGCAATGACATCCCTCATACCACATTCTCTTCTGAAACCAGCTTGCATTTCTGGAAGTTCCCTGTCAATATACTGCTTTAATGGTTTTTTTAATTAGTTTCAGCAAAATTTTGCTTCTTTGTGATATTAATGATATTGTTTGATAATTTCCACATTCCGTTGGATCACCTTTCTTTGGAATGAATACAAATGTGGATATCATCCAATGAGTTGACCAGCTAGCTGTCTTTCAAATTTCTTGGCATAGATAAGTAAATGTCACCAGTGCAACATCCATTTGTTGAAACATCTCAATGAGAATTCTGTTGGTTGGTCCTACTTAAACTAGACAAAGTGGTGAAAGAGGGGGATGAGCTCAGGGCTGCTGAGTCATGGCTTAAGTGCTGCATGAAAGACCTCAATATTTCCAGTTGTGCTTTGAAAGAAAGCCTTATTTCTTCTAGTAACAGAGCTGATTTTGCTGAAAACCAAACCCAGAGTCTTATTGTAAGCGTGGCTGAATTACAACGTCAATTAAATTACCAATCCAGAATGGTGTCTGAAGTTAAAGTGAAGACATTTATTGGGAAAAAAAAATTGGATCCTGAAACCTGGAATGTGAACATATGGGCAGATAATCAGGAAGATCAGGATACAGAACCTGTAAATTCTGTTGAATCCCTCCCATCTGAAGGAATTACTGTAAAACCATTTTCCTCTCCACCTTAGTCTGATGGGATTAGCCCAACTATTCCTGCTGGGTCATTGTCTTAAGTAGAGGCCATGGAAGACATTTCTGAATGTTCTCAGGAACTGCCTCAACCACTCATTTTTGCTGCTAGACCTGTAACAAAAGTTAAGTCCAAGCGAGCCCCAATAGGTGAAATAGAAAGTGTGACTGAGAGGTGGTACACTCCATTAGAAAAAGCCTACTTGATTTTTTTCTTCTTTATATCAGAAAAGACCTACTTGATTTTTTGAGGAGAGAAAACACAGGGACGCCAGAGTAGCAGGCCGGAAGAGCAGGAGAAAGGGGATAAAAGCCTTGAACCCGGATAGAAGAGCAGTCAGCCCCAGGGATACAGGTGAGGAGAGACAACTCAGGGACACCCAAAGAAGCAGGACAGAAGAGCAGAAGAAAGGGGATTAAAAGCCAGGAAGTCAGACAGAGGAACAGTCAGCCAGGTGGGGGTGACACGAGAGGTCCCCAGCAACAGGACAAACTTGTCTGTCGGTTTGTCCTACTGTGGTGACATATAGACGTGAGTTTTGAGGCTGAGCCTCTGGTGATTAAAACCCAGAGAGATGCACCTGGTGCACAGGTAACAGCCCAGCTTATAGACTGAGACAGACTAGGAAGAAGGAAGAGGCCATCCACTTCTCAAAGAACTGGCC
>NW_006922152.1:1456295-1466486 GCF_000298275.1 Orycteropus afer afer | reverse complement strand
ATCAGCTATGACCACATGACCAGTTGCAGGAATAAGGACTGTGATTGTTATATTTCTTCATTGTATATGTGCATCAAATATTTTTGTTTCCTTCTGTTATGAACTGTGAAATGTAAATAAGGTTAATGCCTTTCAATTGTATGTGTGTTAACGTATCATGTTAGGCACAAATATGACATTATAATTGTCTTTATTTAGAGATTATATATAGTTAAAAAGATGTGTACAACTGCCAAGTTGACAAGGGGTGGACTGTGATAATTAGAGCTGTGTGTTAACTTGGCTGGACCACAATTTTGTGTGATTTAAGCAGTTGTGATGTGTTAGTCCCATGATGGGATCAGATGAATATGTTCTGAGCAGCCAATCCATTGAAAGGGAGTTTCCCTAGGGGTATGGCCTGCTTCCAGTATATTTATGGACATCCTGGGAAAAGAGACACTCTTCTGTGGATTGGGATTATGTTGTGCTGCCTACAACTGTTTGTGTGTGAATGATCCATCATTCAGCCTGGAGATCTTGGATTCCTTATTCATTGGAGTCAACAGCCAGTATACTGCCTGCCAACCTTGATCTCCTCAGCCCCTGCAGCTGCATGAGTCAGGAAAAGCCTCCAGCTTGACATTTGATCCAAGAACTTTGGACTCACCAGCTTCTATAAGTGTGTGAGCCACTTTCCTAAGATAAATTTCTCTTTCTATCTCTATTTAAGCTTTACTGGTTTTGTTTGTCTAGAGAACCTAGTTTAACACAGATGGAAAGAGGGGTAAAAAAAGAAAAAAAAAAAAGAAGAAGATAAAGAAAGGAGGAAGATAAAAGGAATAATTTTTAAACAAACAAAAAACAAAACTGTTAGGGTCAGGTTGCGTACCCCTGCTACTGTCAGGGAACAGACCAGGATGAAATTCCTGCTGGCCAAGAAGATATATGGAGATGGGGGATGGTCACAACTCTGTTCACCAAGAGTGTGTGGGGTGTAAGGATAACAAGGAAAATATTGCACCTTTCTAGTCATCAACCTCGAGTGCAGTTATGTGTGCTATGCTCAGGAAGCAGAGTATATCTTTAGGTCTCTGCCCAGGTAAGAATGCCAAAATGGCCATGTCTGTCACTTGCAAATATTTTAAATCTTTGCATCCTCAGACAGCTGCTTGCCATGCACAGGTCTGTTTGCCTTCTTCTTCACTGTTTTCCTTTTTGGTTGTCAGGCAACAATGCAGTCTTTGCCAATACAGTCCTTATTGTGGAGCATCGACTCCTAAGTTGTTACTGGGAAATATTCAAAATGGCTGTGCCTTTAGGACAACTGGCAGTCTGTGGGTCTCTTTGTCTCCTTATTACAGTTTCATACAGGTTCTTCTACTAAACCAAAAACAAAACCCATTTCTTTATCTTTGCCTTCAAATCTCAGGGTTCCAGGATTGTATTCTGTACTGGTTTCAATTGGTTTCTCATTGCTTTGTTGCAGAGGATCTGTGTGGCTTGTCTGCCAATTCTACCATTTAGCCAGAACTCCTCAAGGCTTGGATTTTTTCTTCTGTTCTTTTAGCTCAAGGAATGCTGAGTATGTTCTTCCCTTTTGGTTTTCTAACTCCATGTCTTTGCGCATTTCATTATAATAATTGAATTTGTCTTCTCAGGCTCTGATGGTGTAGTAGTTAAGATATTTTGCTGCTGCTAACCAAAAGGTGGATGGTTCAAACCCACCAGCCACATCATGAAGGAAAGATGGGGCTATCTTCTTAAGTAAAAACTTACAGCCTTGGAAACCCTATGGAACAGTTATACTCTGTCCTATAGCCTCACTAAGAATCTGAATAAAAAATGGCAATGGGTTTGGTTTTAGTTTGGTATGTGCAAAGTATTAAAAAAAAAAAAAAAACCTTGTTATTTTACCAACAAAATAAACTACATGTACCGTCTTTAAGTGTTTCCTTTTGATTTTTGTACATTTTTAGGAAGTAATTATGTTTTCTACAAATATAGTGTTGTTGCTATTGTTAGGTGCCAAGGCAGCTCCACTTGTAGTGACCTGATGTGCAATAGAACAAATAAAAAAATAGCATAAAATTATTTTATATTATAATTTAAGAATTTTCTCATCTACAAGTAATTTTCAAAAACCTATTTTCAGTAGTTCCACATTAATTTATCATGCAATGTATAATATATTTTACTTGATAATGTAAGGCCATGGGAAAATATGGATGTCTTGTAAGTACTCTGGAAAATACAATAGACAGAGTCTTTGCTTATAACCTTCTTTACTAGTGAGAACACTCCTCTCCCACATGATTGACCTGTAAGGATCACATAGGGAGAGAGACACACCTTCCTCACAAGGTTGTTTCTTTTGTTGAGGAATGGAGAACACAGCCAAAACTTGTTCTTGTCTCTAACATGATAAATGCTAAAGATGGAAGTTATAAAAAAAGAGAACAGTGCAAATGTAAAAACAATCATATAAATAATTAAACTTAATTTCCATTATTCACCTATAAAAGTAAATCAAAACCATATATTGATCTTATTACACTAAAAATGATGCAATATATCTTTTTCAATCCTTTTCTCCAATTAATACCACCTCCTCATTTTTAAAATGAGATGATATACATCAAAATGATTTTCAAGTTGCCAATGTGTCTGGCATACTGTAGATGACTAATCAAGAGTTAAATATAACTTTTCTAAAAAATGTTTAAGTTTCCATGAAATTGAAATTATTTCTTAGAATAACAATTCTCAAAGTAAGAAATCTAACGCTAAGTAGAAAGGGACTTTTCTAAAATGGAAAGTTTTAATTTTTTTCCTAGAAATAATGGCAGGTTGATTATCCATCTATTGACTGCAGGAGTGTAAAAGTGTTGACCAATAGGCATTAATGTTGTATAAATCAGTGGAGATTAGTGAGTAGTTGAAGACTATTACTTTACATATTTTAATACTTCAAAATGAAAAAAGGTCTGTGACAAATGTTTAGATTTGTAAAGCCTTTTTATATGAAAAATTAGTGATTATTTCTGGCTTTAGAATTCACAAATAGCTAAACTACTTGAAAGGAGATCTGGTAGTGTAGTACCTAAAGCACTTGACTGCTAACCAGAAGGCTGGCAGTTCAAACCCACCAGCCACTCCTCAGAAGGAAGATGGGGCAATCTACTTTCATAGTGATATTGCCTGGGAAATCCAAGGAGGGGTCACCATGAGTCGGGTCCAATTTGACGGCACATAACAACAACAACTTGAAAGTCAAAATTAAACTGAATGTTGATATAGCTTTTCAAATGAAAGGATAATTTAATAAGTTCAGAAGCATCTAAACTATGCTGATTTGGCAATAATCTATATTTATATAGTGTCAATGTTACTTGGTTATTAAGTCAAAACTCAAACTCACTGTCGTCGAGTCGATTCCAACTCATAACGACTGTATCTGTATTGATTGCCCAGTCTTCCTTCTGAGGAGTGGCTAGTGAGTTTGAACTGCCAACTTTTTAGTTAGCAGTCAAATGCCTTAGGCACTATACCACCAGAGCTATTTGAGTTCCAGTGAGCATCTTGTATTGAAGTTTACCTGGAAATCTAGATTTAGCAATTTTTAGCAATTTTTTCTTTCTTCCTTCTGGTTTCAATCAGACCTTAACTGTAATTTCAAATTAAATCTGTTTACATAATTATTTTGAAGCTGATATAATAAAGGAAAACAAAAAGCACATGTGAAGGAAAGAGAGGTATATAAAAAAGGTAAGGCAATATTTTAAAATAGAGTTTGTGTATTAAGAGAAACAGAAAAAAATAATGCCCAAAATGTTAACAGATAACAATAACAACAGCTCATTCATGGATTAAATTTTTTTTATATATTTACCATCCTTACGGTATGTAATAACTTTAACAGGAAGTATTTATTTATTTGCTTCCATGTGTTTATTCACTTTGGGACTAACGTTTCACTGCAAAATTGAATCCATTTTAAAGAACAACACATTTCTAAAAATTTCTTTTTAATCTGAGACTAATTGTCATCATAAATTAAACAAAGTAATAAAAAATAAAATAAGTACATTATTGCTAGTTAGACTGTTGTGATCTACATATCTTCAGGATTTGAATGAACTTAATGATCACGTAGTTCAATATTCCCTCTTTTATAGATGATTTTACTACATCTGGAGAGTTTTCTTGACTTTCATAAAAGCTTCACAGAGACAGAGTTGAGAAAGGTGAAGTTTTTAGAGCCCTAAACTATTGCTTGGTAATACGCTGTAAAGACGCATTTGTTCTCTTTACTTTGTTTATTTTAAGAATTGTATATTTGTATATTTCATGGAAGCAAATATTGTATCATAACAATTATGATAACATAATTATAATAACATAGATAATAGATTTATTATATATTTCTAATGCCATGCATGATTAGCATGTATAAATATTTTTGTTATGTATATGAGATAAATGGATCTATGCATGGCACAAACCATTTGCACTCAACTGCTAAGCTAAAGATTCTGGTTTGAGCCCACCAAGAGGCACTGTGAAAAGACCCGGTGATCTACTTTCATAAAGGTTACAGCCAAGAAAACTCTATAGAGCAGTTCTACACTACAACACATGGGGTTGTCATGAGTTGGAATCGACTCGATAGCAATGAGCTTTGTTAGTTTTTTACTAATTGAAAAGTTGGCCACTGGCACCCACTGAAGGATGGAAGAAAGACATAGCCATGTTTTTCTGTAAAATTACAGCCATTGAAAACACTATGGAGTTTAGTCCTACTGTGTAACATGTGGGATTGTCACAGGTCGGAACTGACTCAATGGTAACCGCTATGTCAGATAAATTCTCTTTAATGTAATAATTTAAAAACAAAGTATTCCAAGCAAGTGTCTTTTAAATATCAAAATGAAGAAATAGGAAGCTTTGTTGGCATACAAGAGCAAGCAGTATTATCCTGTGATTGCAACTAATAAGGAACTAGGAATGCTAGCCAGGTCCTCTTAACAACACTTGGAATTTTAAAAATCACTTTGGGTAAGCCCCTCAAACTATTAGTACTTGTATTTCTTTACATGTGAAAAGGTGATAATAGCTGCCGTCTTGTAATTAACATTTAACTGATACACCATGTACACACTGATTCCTCTTTTACTGAAATATTAAGTTCCTTGAAGTCTCTGTGCTCGCTACTGAGTTGAATATTTTTTAATATTCTCACAGCAGGGCTGTAGGAAAATATTTTTAAAATAACTTTGGTTATTGCTGTGAACTTTTCCAAAGGATCCTCTGATCAAATGTAACTCGCAGATGTCAAAGGTAAAACAGAATAGCATTCTGTGATAGTCTAAGTGTGGTCCACAGACCTGCAACATCAGCATCTCCAGGAAACTCATTAGAAAGCAAATTCATGGGTCTCAACTCAAGGCTACAGCAATGGGCCCAGGTATAGCAAGTGTTGTGAAGCTGGTGCAGGAACGGGAAGTGTTTCTTTCTGTTGTACATGGGGTCACTATGAGTTGGCACCGACTTAATGCCACCTGAAAACAACAACTTCCAGAGTATTCTATCAGAAGCTCTGGGGTTGAGTTCTTGTATTTAGTAAGCTTTCCAGAAAATTTTGATGTATGCTAAAGTTTGAGAACCATTGGTCTAAATAAAGGGAGTCCTCAGTTGGTGTAAACAGTTAAATACTTAGCTGCTAATCATAAGGTTACTCTGTGAACCTACACAGAGATGTCTCTCAAGAACAGGTTTCTTTTAGAAGAACTGCTTCTGAAAACCTTATGGAGATGTTTTACTCTGCAACAAGTGAGCTCGCCTTGAATCAGACTTGAAGGCAAGTGTTGGGGTCTGAATAAAAGTAAAAATAAATAAATAAATAAAAATTAAGACAAGACTCATAGAAGTCAAACCTTCTTGTCATTGACAAAGCAAAACACCCTTTTTTAACATTCACTCAGGGCGTCAAGAGACTTGTATCAAGCCCATATGGATTGCTTATGCTAACTTTTAATCTATCATTGAAAATGTTGAAAGCAGTCAGGAATATCAGAAAGTTTTCATACCAAAGATCTAGGTATTGAAAAAGCAGATGGAATTCATGAAGGAAAAGGTGGTTGCTGCTGCGATGCAGGTATCAGAACGTAATAATTTTTTCAGTGTAAAAATAAAAGCTAAGAAAGGATATAGGACCCTCTAAAAGATTTAGCGCATGAGAAAAAAATTATGATCATTGGAGGGTGTGCTCATGTTCAGCATTTGCTTTTATAAATAATTAAAATAATGACAGCTCTTGAGTGTAGTTGTTGTTGTTTCTAGGTGCTGTCAAGTAAGCTCTGACTCATAGTGACCCTCTGTACAACAGAGCGAAACACTGCTGGGTCATGCACCATCCTCGCAATCCTGTTATACTTGAGCCCATCATTGCAGCCACTGTGTCAATCCATCCCGTTGAAGGGCTTCTCCATTTTTGCTGACCCTCCATTTTACCAACTGTGATATCCTTCTCTACAGGATGGTTCCTTCTGACAATATGAGGAAAGTAGGTGAGATGAAGTCTGACCATTCTTGCTTTCAAGGAGCATTCTGGCTGTACTTCTTCCAGGACAGATTTATTTGTTTTTCTGGCAGTTCAGGGTATTTTCCATATTATTTATCAATACCGTAATTCAAAGGAATCAACTCTTCTTTGGTCTTCCTTATTCATTGTCCAACTTTCACATACATACAACACAATTGAAAATACCATGGCTTGGGTTAGGCACACTTTAGTATTTAAAGAGACATATTTGCTCTTAGACATGTTAAAGAGGTCTTTTTCAATAGGTTCGCCAGTGCAATATAACATGTGATTTCTTCATGCTCCTTCCATGGGTGTGATTGTGAATCTAAGTAAAATGATACCTTTGACAACTTCAATCTTTTCTCCATTTATTATGGTACTGCTTATTGGCCCAGTTGTGAGTATTTTCAATCTCTTTATGTTGAAATGTAATCCATACTGCAGACTATAATCTTTAATCTTCATCAGTAAATGATTCAAGTTATCTTCACTTTTAGCAAGCAAGGCTCTGTTGTCTGCATATTGCAGGTTGTTAATGAGTCTTTTTCCAATTTGATGCCATGTTCTTCTTCATATAGTCCTGCTTCTCAGATTATTTGCTCAGCATAAAGATCAAATAGTCATGGTGAAAGATATAACCCTGACACACATCCTTTCTGATTTTAAATCATGCAGTATCACATCATGGTATTTAAACAACAGCCTCCCCGTCTTTGTACAGATTCCTCATGAACAATATTAAGTTCCCATTCTTCACAATGTTAGCCATAATTTGTTATGATCCACATAGCCAAATGCCTTTGCATGATGAATAAAACACAAGTAAACATCTTTCTTGTAATTTTTACTTTCAGCCAAGATACATCTGACATCAGCAATAATATCCCTCTTCCATGTCTTTTTCTGAATCCAGGTTGGATTCTGGAAGTTCCTTGTAGATATACTACTGCAATCTGTTTTTAATCATTTTGAACAAAATTTTACTTATGTATATTGTTCCATTATTTCCACATGCTGTTGAATCACCTGTCTTTGGAATGAGCACAAATATGGATCTCTTCTAGTCAGTTGGCCAGGTAGATGTCTTCCAAATTACTTGGAATAGATAAATAAATGCCTTCAGTGCTGCATCCATTTTTTGACACACCTCAGTGCGTATTTCATCAATCCTTGGAGCCTTATTTTCCACCCATTCCTTCAGAGCAGCTTGGACTTCATCCTTCAACACCATTAGTTCTTGATTATATGCTTCCTCCTGAAATACTTGAACATCAACTAATCTTTTGGTACAATGACTCTGTGTATTCCTTCCATGTTCTTTTGATGCTTCCTAAATCATTCAATATTTTGCCCACAAAATCATTCAATGTTGCATTTTGAGGCTAGAATTTTTTCTTCAGTTCTTTTAGTTCGAGAAATATTGAGGGTGTCCTTCCTTTTTGGTTTTCTAAATCCAGGTCTTTGCATATTTCATTATAATAATTTATTTTGTCTTCTTGAGGTGTTTATTGAAATCTTCCGTTCAGCTCTTTTCTTTTGTCATATCTTCCATTTGCTTTAGCTACTCTCCATTCAAGAGCAAGTTTCAGAGTCTCTTCTGATGTCCATTTTTTGGTCTTTTCTTCCTTTCCTGTGTTTTTAATGAACTTTTTCTTTCTTCATGGATGATGTTCTTGATGTTATCCCACAATTCCTCTGGTTTTCAATCATTGGTGTTTAATGCATCAAATCTATTCTTTAGATAGTCTCTAAATTCAGGAGGGATATAATCAAGGTCATATTTTGGCTCTTGTGATCTTGTTTTAATTGTCTTCAACTTGAACTTGAACTTGTATATGAGCAATTGATGGTCTATTCCACAGGCAGTTCCTGATGTTTTTGTCTGAAGATATTAAGTTCTGATTCTTGCGTATTCCATCTGGTGAGGTCCATGTGTTTAGCTGCCATTTATGTTAAAAATAAAAGGTATTTGCAATAAATAACTCATTGGTCTTGCACATTTATATCATGCAATCTCCAGTGTCATTTCTTTCACTAAGGCTGTATTTTCCAACTACAGAGATTCTTTTTCTTTTCAACTTTTGCATTCCAATTTCCAATAATCACCAATGCATCTTGATTGCATGTTTGGCCACTTTCAGGCTGCAGAATTCAGTAAAAATCTTCAATTTCTTCATATTTGACTTTAGTAGTTGATGTGTAAGTTTGAATAATAGTAGTATTAACTAGTCTTCCTTATAGGTGTATGAATATTATCTTATCACTGACAGCATTGTACTTCAGGATAGACCATGAAACATTCTTTGTGATGATAAATGCAATGTCATTCCTCTTCAATTTGTCATTCCTGGCATAGTGGATCATACGATTGATTCAAAATAGTCAAAACCAGTCCATTTCAGCTCACTGAGGAGGGAACTCTGGTGGCACAATGCCTAAAAGGCATTTAACTACTAACCAGAAGGTTGGCAGTTCAAACCCACCAGGTGCTCCATGGAAAGAAGATGGGACAATCTACTTACCTAAAGATTTACAACCTTGGAAACCCAATGGGGGTCATGATAAGTCGGAATTGACTTGATGGCAGTGGGTAATGCCAAGGATATCAATCTCTATGCATTCCATTTTTTTTTTTTTTTGACAACTTCCAATTGTTCTACATTTCTACTTTGTACATTCTGTGTTCTAATTATTAAAGAATATTTGCAGCTGTTCCTTCCATTTTGAGTCATGCCAAATCAGGAAATGGAGGTGCCAAAACTTTTACTCCATCTATTCCATTAAGGTCAGCTCTACTTTGGAGAGGCAGCTCTTTCGCCATCATATTTTGACTTCCTTCCAACTGGAGGGGCTCATCTTCTAGCACTGTATCAGACAATGTTTCAGAGCTATTCATAAAATTTTCAGTAATATATCAGAATTTTTCACTGCTATTCATATGGCTTTCACTGGCCAATTTTTTCAGAACCTGACGGTCCCTTCATTTTTCCTAGTCTGTCTAGTCTGGAAGCTCTGCTGAAACCTGCCCATCCATGAGTGACCATACGGGTATTTGAAATACTGATGGCATAGCCTCCAGCATCATACCAACACACAAACAACAGTATGACAAAGTGACAGAAAACTCTTGGTGAGATTAATTAGACCTTTAAAATTAAGGAACTCAAAGAAATTACAAAGATTTGCTTCATTACAAATATATCAATGTTTTACATTCTTTATAGTAGTTACACATTACCCCTCCATGGAAGTGATTTTACAAATAAAGAGAGCTAATATACTACTGAACAGAATTTTTTTTTTTTACAGTGTAGGATGGTGAAGCATATTGCTGTTATTAGCATAAAAGAATGACATTGGGAAACATGACTATGGCTCAATTTGAATATTGCTAGGTGTGTTGTTGTTGTTGTTGTTAAGTGCCGTCAAGTCATTTCCGACTCATAGTGACCCCATGCACAGCAGAATGAAACATTGCCCGATCCCGCACCAGCCCCACAATCCCTGCTATACTTGAGCCCATCATCGCAGCCACCATGTCAATCCATCTTGTTGAAGGCCTCCCCCTCTTTTGACGACCCTCCACCCTACCAAGCATGACATCCTTCTCCAGGGAATGGTCCCTT